>NC_041388.1:29988068-30101854 GCF_002162155.2 Triticum dicoccoides
CTACCGAGTGGTGAGCCAGACTCCCACTCGGAGGCTTAGCTGCAGCCCAGTGCTCGCCTAAGTGTTTAAAAATCCTACCGAGTGGTGAGCCAGACTCCCACTCGGAGGCTTAGTTGCAGCCCAGTGCTCGCCTAAGTGTTTAAAAATCCTACCGAGTGGTGAGCCGGACTCCCACTCGGAGGCTTAGCTGCAGCCCAGTGCTCGCCTAAGTGTTTAAAAATCCTACTGAGTGGAGAGCAAACCTCCCACTCGGAGGCTTAGCTGCAGCCCAGTGCTCGCCTAAGTATTTAAAAATCCTACCGAGTGGTGAGCAGACCTCCCACTCGGGGGGCCTAGCTGTAGTCCAGTACTCGCCTAAGTTTGAAAAAATCCTACCGAGTGGAGAGCAGACCTCCCACTCGGGGGCTTAGCTGCAGTCCAGTACTCGCCTAAGTTTGAAAAAATCCTACCGAGTGGTGAGCAGACCTCCCACTCGGGGGCTTAGCTGCAGTCCAGTACTCGCCTAAGTTTGAAAAAATCCTACCGAGTGGATAGCAGACCTCCCACTCGGGGGCTTAGCTGCAGTCCAGTACTCACCTAAGTTTGAAAAAAATACTACCGAGTGGAGAGCACACCTCCCACTCGGGGGCTTAGCTGCAGTCCAGTACTCGCCTAAGTTTTTAAAAAATCCAACCGAGTGGAGAGCAGACCTCCCACTCGAGGGCTTAGCTGCAGCCCAGTGCTCGCCTAAGTACGGAACACATCCCAACCTGCAAGGACGACGAGGTGAAAATCAACTGCTACCTTCTCCTTCGGAGCTGCACCACAAATACAAAGTTATTTCGAGTGAAGAACAAGTTCCACTCAACAGATAATTCATGAAGATATTCAACGATAAATCAAGTTCAGATGAGATCCAAAGGTCCTAGAACGCATATCAAAGTACTCGAGCCTCCAGCTCGACAGAGTTTAACGGTTACAAAATCCACTTGGCATTCCGAGGCAAATTTAAAGTGAAGCATAAAAGTTTTTATTCCTCAGGTGGAGGACTGGAAGGGGCGACGAACTCGTCCAAGTCGATCCCGTCTGCAATGCGAGTGGCAGCAGCAATGAAAGTCTCCATGAAGTCTTGAAAGTTGTGCTTCCTGGTATTGTTAACTTGGATGGCGGCCAACTTTTCTTCTCGCGCCTCCTTGCAGTGGACGCGGACCAGAGACAGAGCAACATCAGCGCCACATCTAGCAGAAGATTTCTTCCATTCCGCCACTCGACCTGGGACTTCATTCAGTCGAGTCATCAGGGACTCGAGGTCATTCTAAAGCGTCGTCCTAGGCCAGAGCGACGTGTCGATCCGTGACATCGCAACCTTCAACCGAGCAAGATAGTCAACAATGCCGGCAGCACGAGATTCCAGTCGGAGCACGTTCATAGCAGCCTCGTCCTTCACTGGAGAATTGATGGGGTCCAAGTCTGTCTCCACTCGACTAGTCTCCTCTTTAAAGTTCTGGCAGAATTTTGTAAACACAATTCAAGGATAAGTCAGTGGCTCTACGCAGATTTGGTAACTGCAAGTCAGTCGGGCCGGAGTAATTACCCTCGAGCATGACGAACAGCTTCTTGGCGAGTCCATCGAGATAAGCCTCTAGATCGTTCCTCTTCCACACTAGTTCACTTGCCTTGTCATTCAAAGCTATATTGCCATTCTTCAGACGGCTGGCCTCTCGATTAGCCGCGTCGAGAGCAGTTTTCAGCCTAGAGTTTTCCTTTTCAAGAGTACCGACTGGAGCCAGTTTTTCTTCAGCAAGCTTCGTTTTGTTCAGGGCCTCCTTCTGCTCTTCGGCAAGGTCTTGATCCTTCTTCTTCAGAGCCTCCTCCATTTTGTCTGCGAAACAGTAAGTGAGATCAACATCGAGGACGACCAGAAAGAAAGGACAGTCGACAAAAGCTCACCAGCCATACCTTTTGCTTCGTCCCTCGCCTTCTGCAAGTTCTCCTGAGCAAGCTTCAAGGCAAGGTTCAGCTGGATCTGTTTGTTCTCCAACTCAGTGTAGTGAGCCACAAGTTCGCAGGATTTCTGCAAAAATCAGTCGACAGACATCCAAGATAAGTTGCTTCCGAGTAACCAAGAGACAATGATGGCGTTTCTAAGACTACAGCCGAATCAAAAACATTCGACAGTAGTCTCGGGGACTACACCCAGTGGGTGCACTCAGCGTGCCCCCACTGGTTCGACCAAAAAAATTGACTGCCCGCAGCCAACCGTGTACAGTTCCATTCGACATGGCCTGACCAGACCGAGTGAAGAAGTTCAGCTAAAGCAACACAATATAAAGACTATAGTCGACTGCCAGCAGTCCACCGTAGTCTCGGGGACTACACCCAGTGGGTGCACTTAGCGTGCCCCCACTCGTCAAAAAGATTAATAGACACACCCACTGGGCGTACAGATATAAAGATCTTCGGAAGAGAGATTCTTCAGATAGCATATCCTAAATGAACAAGCGGTGAATCGACTGAGCTGGACGTTGCTCTGAAGAGCTGAGCTCGCGTCATAAGCTGCTTGGCTGGCTTCCCGAACCACCTTCACTTGCTCCATCATGATCCCCGCCTGGCGTATAGCCTCTTTAGCGGCACCCACTTGGTCCTCGGGGACGTGGTGTGTGGCAAAAAGCGAAGGCGGATTTGCAGTCAACGTCGAATGCTGGACACTCGTCAGAGGTTCAGCGAAGGTCACAGAAACTCGAGTGGTATCACCACCCTCCCGGACTGCGGCCTCAGGCGCCGGAGTAGTTTGTGGGGTCTTGCCAGCCGGCGCCCTCCTGTTCCTTCGCGCCATCAGCGGCACTTCGTCGTCATCATCAGGGAGGTCAATGACATGAGGAGGAGCTACAAGAAAAATCCAATCGACCAGAATTATAAGAAATCGTCAGTCGACTAAAAGCAGAGCATCAGTAATCGTACCGGGATTGGAGGTAACAGCGTCTTCCATCTCTTGATCATCGTCCTTGGCGGAGATCTCCGAGGTGGTAGCACTAAAAATTTCGAAAGTCAGTCAGCGTATTCAATGAGTCGACCAAGAGTCTGTCACGTTCGACAAAGGAAAACAAATTCTACTATTACCTAGAAATGGTGGGGACAGTCATCTTCATCTTGGGCAGAGCCTTGGGCGGCTTGGACGGCGTCGAGCGTGGGTGCTTGGGAGCTTTTTCTGTCGGCGCTGGAGATGAGATCCGAGGGCGCTTCGACGACTGCCCAACAGGGACAGTCGCCTTACCACGTTCCCGCGCAGGGTCGTGTGTAAGCTTGGATCGCCGTTCCGACCGGGGAGGTTCGACTTCTTCCTCCACCTCTTCACTGGAGTCGTCGTTGTCATCCCCCTCTCCTTCACCGTCAGATTCCCACTCTTCTCCCTCATCTCCACTTTCGCCTCCACTCGCCTCTCCTTCCTCGGCCTGCTCCTGTGCTCCATTGGGTGTCGAGTACATCTCAGTAGTGGCCTAGAGGACAACAAACGAGACAAAAGTCAATCGACTGATCCAAAAAGAACAAATAAAGAAAGCAAGATCGCAGTCGGAAACGCAAGGTCAGACCTTGTCCACTTCATATGTTTGGTCGAGTGGAGGAATCCTCCTGGCTCCTCGGGGGTTGTCCTTGTTCCCTGTGATACTCGACAGCCACCCTTCCAACATCTTGTCAGTGACCTCCTCTGGGTGAATCCGAGTGGTGTCTTCGAGACCCGAGTACAGCCACATCGGGTGGTCACGAGCCTGAAGCGGTTGGATGCGCCTCCGAAGGAAGACTTCCAACAAGTCCATGCCAGTCACACCCTCGCGGACAAGCTGAACCACTCGACCGACCAGCACCTTGACTTGCGCCTTCTCCTCCGGCGTCACTTTCAGAGAGGCAGGTTTTTGTGCTCGATTCAGAGAAAAAGGGGGAAGCCCAGTCGACTGTCCTGGGGTCACCTGGTCTTTACAGTAAAACCAAGTCGACTGCCACCCACGGACTGACTCGGGAAAAGTAATAGACAGAAAGGAACTTTTTCCCCTCATCTGGATCGCCAGACCCCCGCACAGCTGGATCACCTGCTCCGTTCGTCACTCGACTTGGCCTTCTTGACCGGCTGAGAGCGGCAAGTGAAGATGTGCTTGAAGAGTCCCCAATGGGGGCGGCAACCCAAGAAGTTTTCACACAAGGAAACGAAAGTAGCAAGATACACAATAGAATTGGGAGTAAAGTGATGGAGCTGCGCTCCGAAGAAGTTCAAGAAGCTCCGGAAAAAAGGATGAGGAGGCAGAGAGAATCCACGATCGATATGGGTGGCGAGGAGGATGCACTCACCATCAAGAGGCTGGGGTTCGACTTCTTTCCCCGGGAGGCACGTAGATTCATGGGGAATGAATCCCCCCTCAACCAGATCATCGAGATCATCCTGCCGAATCACCGACGGCATCCAGTCTCCCTGGATCCAATCCTTGGGCAGAGCAGTCCTCGAGGAAGATCCGCCCCGAGCGAACTTCTTCCCCTTCCCCTGCACCGCCGCCTTCTTCGCTGCTCCAGAGCCGACGTCTTCTCCTTCACCATCGTTGCCGGCGAAGCTCGAACAGACCTACGGCACCAAGGTGGGAGCGGAGGTGGCGGAGGATCTTGTGAAGAAAGGGGGAAAAGTGAAGGCGCACTATTCGGGGGTCCCAAGCCGGCAGCTTATAAGAGGTCGCTTCCGAGTGGCTGACTGGTAGGCCTAGGAAATCCCGTCAAATCCCGCAACGGGTGCGCGCGCGGTACATGGCGAAAAAGGTGGCACAGGGATCGAGGAGCTTCCGTCCTATCCCATCCAATTACTGCGGTCGCCCCCGTCCCGCGCGCTTCCCGAAATTCAAATCCCGCAAAATCCGCGGGCCGCAGAACAACTCGTCAAACAGAAGATCCCTTTCGCACCGTCACTCGGAACTTCACAAGTAAAGAAATTCACTCGACAAGAGGCCAAGAATGGATCAAGGCGACTAAAAGAAGTTGACGACGTCATCCGTGACAATTGATCCAAAACAAGACGTTCATATAACATGAAGAACCAGTAGGAAAGATCCCCAACTCCTTCCCCACTCAAACCTCGATCCATTCGGGGGCTAATGATGAAGCTATGTACCTAGGATAGGGGCATGGACCTGTCCTAAGTACCCTACCCAAGGACATCCCTAGAAGAAGTCACATTTCAATCGACTTGGAGGTATCCCACTCGACGGATTCAAGACACTCGACCACGAAGCAATCACTCGACCAAGATCCAACCACTCGACTGCCAGGAGATCTAAAGTCACCCTGCACGCAAACGGTCGGTTATTAAGTAGCTTTTATGGTCATCATAGCACTTTATTAGGGGCGTTAACAGTAACCCCCAGTCTTAATGTACTTTAAACCCTGCTTTACTGAGGGCTGGAGGGGCCTGGCGAACTCTATATAAGCCACCCCCTCCTCAGTACCAAGGGTTGGCACCTCTGTAACTCATACACACATAATCCAGTCGACCGCCTCCGGGCTCCGAGACGTAGGGCTTTTACTTCTTCCGAGAAGGGCCTGAACTCGTAAACCTTGCGTCCTTACAACCTCTCCATAGCTAAGACCTCGCCTCTCCATACTTACCCCCCTACATCACTGTCAGAGTTAGAACCACGACATTAGACGCACAGTTCGGGACCCCCTACCCGAGATCCGCCGGTTTTGACACCGACATTGGTGCTTTCATTGAGAGTTCCACTATGTCGTCACCATAAGGCTTGATGGCTCCTTCGATCATCGCTAGCGATGCGGTCCAGGGTGAGGCTTTCCGCCCTGGACAGATCTTCATACTCACCGGCTTTGCACTGCGGGCCAATTCGCTTGGCCATCTGGAGCAGATTGAGAGCTACGCCCCTGGCCATCAGGTTAGATTTGGAAACTTGAACTACACGACCGACATCCGCGGAGACTTGATCTTCGACGGATTCGAGCCCATGTCGGACGCGCCGTACAGTCCTGACGAGCATGACGTAACTCTGCCGTCGGACAGTGTTTGGGATATCGCATATATACGCAGCCACTCCGTCCATCAATCCGGAGAAAGTCGCACCATCTGAGAGCGGAGGGATGGACCCTGCCATGGAGGCCGCACTCTCAGTGGCGATAGAGCCGGACACTGACTTCACCCCTTACGAGAGCTGTGTCGCCAAACCGCTGGATTCATCTCCGGCCACGGACTCCGAGCCGCTCATATCCGTGCCCGTCAAGTCCGACTGGGCGCCGATTATGGAGTTCACCTCCGCGGACATCTTTCAGCACTCACACCATTCAGGGATGTGCTAAATTCATTAAGGTCTCTCTCCCTGTCAGGAGAACCTTGGCCGAACTATGTCCGGCTAGAATGGGATGCGGACGATGAAGAAATTCGCCGCCCACCCACCACCCACTTAGTAGCCACTGTCGACGACTTAACTGACATGCTCGACTTTGGCTTCGAAGACTTCGATGTTATGGACGACGAAGCCGGAGACGAACAGGATCCACCGCCCTCGGGGCACTGGACTGCCACCTCTTCATATGATATATACATGGTGGACACCTCCAAAGAAGCCAATGGCGATGAGAAAGCGGAGGATGACCCCTCCAAAAAGCAACCCAAGCACCGACGTCAGCGGCGCCGCTCTATGTCCCGCCATAGCAAGAGCAGTGATACCAGCACAGGAGATAATAACACTCCGGATAGCACCGAAGACAACAACAATCCCCTCCAGCACGGTGCAGAGCTAGAGGACAAACAAGCTAGCCCCCCAGAGCAGACAACAGATGGAGAACCGGAGGAGGACAATTACATGCCTCTCTCCGAAGACGAGGCGAGCCTCGGCGACGACGAGTTTATCGTGCCTGAGGACCCCGTCGAGCAAGAGCGCTTCAAGCACCGGCTTATGGCCACGGCAAGTAGCTTAAATAAGAAACATCAACAGCTTCAAGCTGATCAAGACTTGCTAGCAGATAGATGGACCGAAGTCCTTGCGGCCCAGGAGCATGAATTCGAGCGCCCGTCCAAGAGTTACCCCAAACGCAGGTTGCTACCTCACCTCGAGGAGGAAGCATTGAAACCTCATTCACCAGTGTACGATGCGGCTGATTGGCCACTATGTGGCCGAGCCAGAGAGGCGTTTCAGCCTAAAGTTCAGTCCGCACCCCGTCGCCACTCAGTCAAAGATACTAAGGCCTGGGGCAACATAGAGGACCTGCGAGACATCTTGGACAGCAAGGCAAAAATCGCAAGGTCAATATACGGGACACGAACACGTGCGCCCACACGAGACGATGATCATCGCGTCGGATACACCAAGAGTAAATCCGGCTGGGCCGAATGTAGCAGACAAGACTCATACGAACTACGTCGGGATATAGCCCGGCACAGAGGCGCCGCACGCCCCCTATGCTTCACTGATGAAGTTATGACTCATGAATTCCCGGAGGGTTTCAAACCCGTAAATATCGAATCATACGACGGCACAACAGATCCCGCTGTATGGATTGAGGATTTCCTCCTTCACATCCACATGGCTCGCGGTGACGATCTACATGCCATCAAGTACCTCCCACTAAAACTCAAAGGACCAGCTCGGCATTGGCTGAATAGCTTGCTAGCAGATTCCGTCGGCAGTTGGGAGGATTTGGAAGATGCATTTCTTGATAACTTCCAGGGCACTTATGTGCGGCCACCGGATGCTGATGACTTGAGCCACATAACCCAGCAGCCAGGGGAATCGGCTAGACAATTCTGGACACAGTTCCTGACTAAGAAAAATCAAATTGTAGATAGTCCGGATGCAGAAGACCTAGCGGCATTCAAGCATAACATCCGCGACGAGTGGCTCGCCCACCACCTTGGCTAGGAGAAGCCGAAATCTATGGCAGCCCTCACAACACTCATGACCCGCTTTTGCACGGGCGAGGACAGCTGGCTGGCTAGCAGCAGCAGCGCATCAAGGAATCCGGATACCTCGGATACCAAAGACGTTAACGGTAGGCAGCGTCGTAATAGACCAAAGTGCCGCAACAATGGCGATAACACCGAAGATACGGCAGTCAATGCTGGATTCAAAGGCTCTAGATCCGGTCAGCGGAAAAAGCCATTCAAAAGAAATACTCCGGCTCCGTCCAGTCTGGATCGCATACTGGATCGCTCGAGTTAAATCCACAGTACCCCTGACAAGCCAGCCAATCACACCAACAGAGAATGCTGGGTGTTCAAGCAGGCCGGCAAGTTAAACGCCGAAAACAAGGACAAGGGGCTACATAGCGATGACGAGGAGGAGCCCCGGCCGCCGAACCTAGGAGGACAGAAGGGGTTTCCCTAACAACTGAAGACAGTGAACATGATATACGCAACCCACATTCCCAAGAGGGAGCGGAAGCATGCACTAAGAGACGTCTACGCGATGGAGCCCGTCGCCCCGAAGTTCAACCCATGGTCCGCTTGTCCGATCACCTTTGATCGCAGGGACCACCCCACTAGCATCCGTCATGGAAGATCCGCCGCACTGGTCCTAGACCCCATCATTGACGGATTTCACCCCACTCGAGTCCTTATGGACGGCGGCAGCAGCCTAAACATGCTTTATCAGGATACAGTGCAAAAATGGGTATCGATCCCTCAAATATCAAACCCAGCAAAACCACCTTTAAAGGCGTCATCCCAGGTGTAGAGGCCCATTGCACAGGCTCAATCACACTGGAAGTGGTCTTTGGATCACCGGATAACTTCCTAAGAGAAGAGTTAATCTTCAACATTGTCCCGTTTCGCAGTGGCTATCATGCGCTGCTCGGACGGACAACATTTGCAAAATTCAATGCAGTGCCGCATTATGCATACCTCAAGCTCAAGATGCCAGGACCTCGCCAGGTCATAATAGTAAATGGAAACACAAAACGCTCGCTCCGTACGGAAGAGCATACTGTGACCCTTGCAGCAGAGGCACAAAGCAGCCTGTTCAGACAGACCACTCATTTGGTGTTACAGCCCCCGGACACCTTCAAGCGAGTCCGGAATAATCTGCAACAGGATCGCCTGGCGCAACCTATGCTCGCCTAGCAATTCGGCCCTCGTCTCAGTCCAAGTGCAGCGACGAAATTTGTGCCGCACGTACATAACTACACATTGAAAATACCATGGACATAGGCGGGGGCACAATCAGGACACGCCCCGCATTGTGGCTCAACCACACCAGGGGGTGTATACCTTTGACATTCCCTTTCTCTTTCAGGGCCTAACTCTTCGGAAGGCCTTTCCGGCAGTCCGACGGCTGGACACATTCCGGAAGCAACAACCAAGGTGGCAAGAAGCTAAGATGAACACAGGAGCCACCAGGTGGTCTCTAGTAATACTTGATATACCCGCTTTTCACTATTATTGCATAGCTTGCCTTGGATAGGACATTTTGAATTGTCCTACTTTACGCTTATTGCACTACTTGTACCAGTATGCTTTGACGTATTATTCAAATAACAATGCATATTATTAATCTATTATTGCATTATTTAAGGTTTTCTCTTTCTCTTATATGTCCATTTACGACATTCCGCACATGAACGCTCGGGTACGGTCAGTACGCCAGGGGCTCTCGTTTACCTGGTAATATGGCGTAAGAAGTCTGAACACTTTCGACAGTGCGGCACCCCGAATTTATAGCATTATATGCATCAACTCCAAATCATGTCTTGGGTCAAATGTTGGGTTGCCCGGCTCCCATGCTTTGGTACCTTACGTTCCGCTATATCGGCCAAGGTAGCGGTGGGAGAACTACTGTGATTGTGTCCCGGTTCTTCAGGACAAGCACCTTAGTAGAGAAAGCCAAAAACTGACTGTCATGATAAGGCGAGTGACTGGTCGCTGTTCGAGAGGTCTCAAGTCCTTAAAGACTTTTTCCGCTTCGGGCGAGGAGTCAGCCTTGTCCGGCTTAGGCGTGTATAGCGCCCCAAATTCGGCCCTCCGAATACCAGGGGCTTCGCCAAAAATTGAAAATCATAGACTTCTATGGCTAAGTGAGAGTGATAAAGCATTATAGTCTGATTGCCTGGTTTGTTGCGCTGAGCACCTCCTTTGAGGTACCCAAAATTGGGGTAAATAGTGTTCAGATTTACCCAGAACACCCCAGTACTAGCTACATGGGGGCAGAAGCCGACGACTAGCCAACTCTCAGTCTTTATAAACGAGCACATAGAAGGTAATATTTTAAATTAAGAAAGCGTCGCATGGCGCATAAGAACTCGTTTCATATTACAGGATCACATTGGCATGTTCATTCAAAAATTACATCCTTGGCACACTCATCTGCCACTAAGCGGGAACCCTTCAGGACGCTCTCATAGTAATTCTGGAGGCAGCGATGCTCCTTGCCCTCCGGTGGCCGCTCCTTCACAAGCTTCACGGCGTCCAGCTTCGCCCAGTGCACCTTCGCCCGGGCAAAAGCTCCGCGTGCACCTTCGATGCAGACGGATCGCTTGATGACTTCAAGCCGTGGGCAGGCTTCCACCAGCTGCCTCACAAGACCGAAGTAGCTACCGGACAGGGGCTCGCCAGGCCACATCCAGACTATAAGGCCCCTCATGGCCTGTTCGGCCGCCTTGTGAAGTTCGACCAACTGCTTCAGCTGGTCACTCAAGGACACGGGGTGTTCGGTCCCAGTATACTGAGACCAGAACAACTTCTCCATTGAGCTCCCCTCCTCAGCCTGGTAAAACTCTGCGGCATCTAGCACACTGCGGGGAAGATCTGCAAACACTCCTGGAGAGAAACGAACTCGGGTAAGAAAAAGGAAAGTCTCCTTCACATGCTTGCTTTGCATATTGAATGCCTTACCCGCTGCTATCTTGTTTGCCGCATCAATCTCTTGGAGGGCCTTGTGGGCTTCGGCCTTGGCGCTCCGGACGCTTTCAAGCGCCTGCGCGAGCTCGAACTCCCGCGTCTTGGAGTCAAGCTCCAAGGACTCGTGCTTCTTGGCGAGAGCCTTGAGCTCTTGCTGCACCTCGCCCACTCTGGCTTCTTGTTTTTCCCGTTCAATACGTTCTTTGGCCGCTTTGTCTTCGGCCGCGGACAACGCCTTCCTCAGGGTCTCCACCTCGGTCATGGCCCCTGGCAAATTCATGATGATCCTATTACTTTACACCGAACTTCTTTTTAACTACATAAACTGGGGTATATCTTACCTTTGCTCTCTTTGAGCTGCCCCGTGGTAAGGCCGAGCTCGTCCTCGGACCGCTTCAAGGCCTGCTTCGGCGCAGAGACCTCTGCAGTACATGCGGCAGTGGCCAGCATGGAAGCCTGGACATACACATAGACATACTCTAATTAGACTCCCTAGTTATCATTTGATACTCTATTCGGCTTTTCTTTGCGAACGTCGAACAGAGCATCAGGGGCTACTATCTATGCGGTAATATTTTTATATTTTGAATGCTTACCTCAAACCTGTTAGGAGGCTGGCGCAAGCTTCGGTCAGTCCGTTCTTGGCGGACTGAACCTTCTTAACCACCGCACTCATGATAGTGTGGTGTTCTTCATCGATGGAAGCGCTGTGAAGCGCTTCCAGCAAGTTGTCCGGTGCCTCTGCTTGGACAGAGGACACCGACACGGATGGTTGGCCCCCCTTAATGGGGGACCGCCTGCCGGAGTCCGGAACCATTGAAGGTTCCAGCGCAGTGTCCGTCTGGGGCCCCAACTCGAAGCCCGTAGGAGCCTCACTCCCTTGGTACCCAGGGTCCGGGAGGTCGCCGTGAGGCGCCCCCAGGACCACCTCCCCTTGGGACGGTGCCTTTTGAGACACCACCTCGGCGTTGTCCGTAGGACGAGGGGTGGAAGCCGTCGGAGGAGAACTGCTGTTCATATCTGATGAGCCCAAAGAGCCGCTCGACGAGGGTACGTCGAGGCGAGCTCAGGCCGGACTGCATAATCAGGTTCGGCATGAGCAAAGGCAGTACAATAAAACATAGCATTAAGTACTATGGTGTCCGGACACTTACGATTTTGCCAGGGGCTTGTCCCTGGGTAGCCACTCGTCGCCGCTGTCGGCGGCCGTCGTGGCACAGTTCGGAGGGAGGGTCTTTCCCTTCATGGACCCTTCGGCCTCCCCAGATGGGTCGGCCTTCCTTTTCTTGTCTCCCCCGGCCGGGGGGAGAACTTTTCTCCTCCTCCTCGTTTCCGTGGGAGGAGTGCACATCCAACAGAACCACCTTGCACCAGAGACCCTTTCGGGTCCCCGCGGCCTTCTTCTTGGCCGTCTTTTCCGCCACCTCGTAAGGTGCCAGAGTCAGCATCTTCGTTAGAAGAGCGTTTGCAGGATCTTCGGGCAGGGGGGCTGGGCAATCAAGCTGCTTCGCTGTCTTTATCTAGTCCTGTTAATGACATGAAAGTTTAGATCCAGCACATAACCAAACTAGGGCACATAAATACCCGGAGAAATATAAAAGCATACCGGATGGGCACGATGCTTTGCTCTGAGTCCGCGGTCCTCGGTGAGGGAGGGAGGCATCTCGACGCCCTTGAACAGCACCCTCCAGACGTCTTCATGCGTTGTATCGTAGAGCTCTCGTGGCATCTGGTGTTGGGCCGAGTCGAACTCCCACAAAACAAATGCCCGTCGCTGGCACGGAAGGATCCGGCGGAGGAGCGTGACCTGGACCACGTTGAAGAGCTGAATCTTCTTGTTCGTCATGTTATGGATGCAGGTCTGGAGTCCGGTTAGCTCTACCGGAGAACCCCAGGACAGGCCCTTCTTTTTCTAGGAGGTGAGCCGCGTGGGGATTCCAGATCGAAATTTGGGGGCCCCCACCTAGTTGGAGTCGCGCGGCTCGGTGATGTAGAACCACCCCGATTGCCACCCCTTTCTGGTATCCACGTAGGTACCCTCGACCAGGTGACATTAGGCATCTTGCCCACCATGGCGCCTCCGCACTCTGCTTGCTGGCCACCCACCACCTTCGATTTGACAATGAAGGTTTTTAGCCATAGGCTGAAGTGGGGCCTGATGCGGAGGAAGGCCTCGCACACGACGATAAACGCCGAGATATTGAGGATGAAGGTGGGGGCCAGATCATGAAAATCCAGCCCGTAGTAGAACATGAGCCCGCGGACAAACGGGTGGAGAGGAAATCCCAGTCCACAGACGAAATGGGTAAGAAAAACTACCCTCTCATGGGGTTCGGGCATGGGGACGATCTGCCCCGCATTCGGCAGCCGGTGCGCGATACTCGCAGCTAGGTATCCAGCTTCCCGTAACTTTTTGATGTTTTCCTTCGTGACGGAGGAAGCCATCCACTTGCCTCCCTCTCCAGACATGCTTGGAGTGGTTTGAGAAGAAGAACGCGAGCTTGGGCGCTAGAGCTCAAGTGTGCGGGAATGGGTAAGCGAGAAGGAAGAAGGTGTGGGTGTAAAAAGTAAATCTTTGTCCCTTTATAAGGGCGGAGGAGGCGATGAGTCTCCCCACTTGCCTGGCAAAACCATTTATTCCCCAGGTGCCGCAATTGATGGCGCGGTTGTGTTACCCACGTCCGTATTGATGAGGATCCCGTGATAAGGGGAACACGATCTCTGCTTTGACAAGACATATCAAGAAAACCGCCTCGCAATATGTGCGGAGATGATTGAGAAAAGCGGTTCGAATAATAACCGGGCCATGAAGTGATGTCATACTATCAAAACATGTCAGCATATTAGATTTATGGAAGTATTATTCTCTCTACGGTGGTATGTGGAACTTATTTTATAGGGTCAGACACTATCCTTGCATTCAAACTCTTCCATGGTGTATTCGGAGGAGGAACCCGCATTGCAATGCCGAAGACAACACTGCGCGCCGGACACATCGTCATTGAAGCCTGGTTCAGGGGCTACTGAGGGAGTCCTGGATTAGGGGGCCTTTGGATAGCCGGATTATATCCTTTGGCTGGACTGTTGGACCGTGAAGATACAAGATTCAAGACTTCATCTCGTGTCCGGATGGGACTTTACTTGGCGTGGAAGGAAAGTTAGGCAATACGGATATATATATCTCCTCCTTTGTAACTGACCTTGTGTAACCCTAGCCCCCTCCGATGTCTATATAAACCAGAGGGTTTTACTCCATAGGAAAACAGACAATCGTACCATAGGCTAGCTTGTAGGGTTTAGCCTCTCTGATCTCGTGGTAGATCTGCTCTTGTAATACTCATATCATCAAGAACAATCAAGCAGGAAGTAGGGTATTACCTCCATAGAGAGGGCCCGAACCTGGGTAAACATCACGTCCCCTGTCTCCTGTTACCATCGACCATAGACGCACAGTTCGGGACCCCCTACCCGAGATCCACCGATTTTGACACCGACACCCATATACCCCAAAAACATCCAGGAGCACCACTAAACCCTATTTCCACCGCCGCAACCTTCTGTACCCGTGAGATACCATCTTGGGGCCTTTTTCGGCGCTCTGCCGGAGGGGGGAATCGATCATGGAGGGCTTCTACATCAACACAATAGCCTCTCCGATGATGTGTGAGTAGTTTACCACAGACCTTCGGGTCCATAGTTATTAGCTAGATGGCTTCTTCTCTCTCTTTGGATCTCAATACAAAGTTCTCCTCGATTCTCTTGGAGATCTATTCGATGTAATTCTTTTTGCGGTGTGTTTGTCGACATCCGATGAATTGTGGGTTTATGATCAAGATTATCTATGAACAATATTTGATTCTTCTCTGAAATCTTTTATGCATGATTTGATTATCTTTGCAAGTCTCTTCGAATTACCAATTTGGTTTGGCCTACTAGATTGATCGTTCTTGCAATGGGAGAAGTGCTTAGTTTTGGGTTCAATCTTGCGGTATCCTTTCCCAGTGACACCAGGGGCAGCGAGGCACGTATTGTATTGTTGCCATCGAGGATAAAAAGATGGTGTTCATATCATATTGCTTGAGTTTATCCCTCTACATCATGTCATCTTGCCTAATGTGTTACTCTGTTCTTATGAACTAAATACTCTAGATGCATGCTGGATAGCGGTCGATGTGTGGAGTAATAGTAGTAGATGCAGAATCGTTTCGGTCTACTTGTCGCAGACGTGATGCCTATATACATGATCATGCCTAGATATTCTCATAAGTATTCGATTTTCTATCAATTGCTCGACAGTAATTTGTTCACCCACCTTAGAATTTGCTATCTTGAGAGAAGCCACTGGTGAAACCTATGGCCCTCGGGCCTATGTTCCATCATATTATTTTCATATCAATTTGCTATTTTCATTACTATTTATTTTGCAATCTTTATTTTCCAATCTATATCATAAGAATACCAAAAATATTTATCTTATTATCTCTATCAAATCTCACTTTCGTAAGTGACCGTGAAGGGATAGGCAACCCCTTTATCGTGTTGGTTGCGATGTTCCTATTTTTTTGTGCAGGTACTAGGTGACTTGTGTGTTACCTCCTACTGGATTGATACCTTGGTTCTCAAAAACTAAGGGAAATACTTACGCTACTGTGCTGCATCACCCTTTCCTCTTCAAGGGAAAACCAACGCATGCTCAAGAGGTAGCAGGGGGCACCCCAAAGGTACACCAGGTCTTCTCTTAGCCGTGGGCGGTTCCCCCCTCCACAGTTACACACCTCGGTCATATCGTTGTAGTTCTTAGGCGAAGCCCTGCACCGGTAATTTCATCATCACCGTCAACACGCCGTCATGTTGACGAAACTCTCCCTCGTCCTCAACTGGATCAAGAGCTCGAGGGATGCCATCGAGCTGAACGTGTGCTGAACATGGAGGTGTCGTAGGTTCGGTGCTTGGATCGGTTGAATCGCGAAGACACTCGACTACATCAACCCCGTTACTAAACGCTTCCGCTTTTGGTGTACAAGGGAACATGGACACACTCTACCCTCTCGTTGCTATGCATCACCTAGATAGATCTTGCGTGATCATAGGAATTTTTTTTGTAATACTGCATTCACTAACAGTGGCATCAGAGCCAGGTCTATGCGTAGATGTTATATGCATGAGTAGAACACAATGAGTTGTGGGCGAGAATAATCATACTACTTACCAGCAACGTCTTACTTTGATTCGGCGGTATTGTTGGATGAAGCGGTCCGGACCGACATTACATGACCGCATTCATGAGACTTGTTCTACCGACGTGCTTTGCACACAGGTGGCTGGCGGATGTCTGTTTCTCCAACTTTAGTTGAATCGAGTTTGACTACGCCCGGTCCTTGTTGAAGGTTAAAACAACACACTTCACGAAAAATCGTTGTGGTTAGAAGCCCGTAGCAGCCACGTAAAACTTGCAACAACAAATTAGAGGCCATCTAACTTGTTTTTGTAGGGCATGTTGTGATGTGATATGGTCAAGACGTGATGGGATATAAATTGTTGTATGAGATGACCATGTTTTGTAAAATTTATCGGCAACTGGCAGGAGCCTTATGGTTGTCGCTTTATTGTATGAAATGCAATCGCCATGAAATTGCTTTACTTTATCACTAAGCGGTAGCAATAGTCGTAGAAGCAATAGTTGGTGAGACGACAACGATGCTACGATGGAGATCAAGGTGTCAAGCCGGTGACAATGGTGATCATGATAGTGATTTGGAGATGGAGATCAAAGGCACAAGATGATGATGGCCATATCATATCACTTATTTTGATTGCATGTGATGTTTATCCTTTACGCCTCTTATTTTGCTTAGTACGGCGGTAGCATTATAAGATGATCCCTAACTAAATTTCAAGGTATAAGTGTTCTCCTAGAGTATGCACCATTGCTACAGTTTGTCATGCTGAGACACTAGGTGATGATCGGGTGTGATAAGCTCTATGTTCACATACAACGGGTGCAAGCCAGTTTTGCATAGTAGATACAGTCGGGTTAACACTGAGACCGAAAGGTCGAATGTGAATCTTATACTAGATATGATCAACATATTGATGTTCACCATTGAAAACTACTCCATCTCACATGATGATCGGACATGGTTTAGTTTATATGGATCATGTGATCATTTAGATGACTAGAGGGATGTCTATCTAAGTGGGAGTTCTGAAGTAATATGATTAAATTGAACTTTAATTTATCATGAACTTAGTACCTCATAGTATTTTGCATGTCTATATTGTTTTAGATCAATGGCCCATGCTACTGTTCCCTTGAATTTTAATGCGTTCCTTGAGAAAGCTAAGTTGAAAGATGAAGGTAGAAACTACACGGACTGGGTCCGTAACTTGAGGATTATCCTCATTGCTGCACAGAAGAATTACGTCCTGGAAGCACCGCTAGGTGCAAAACCCGCTACAGGAGCAACTCCAGATGTTATGAACGTCTGGCAGAGCAAAGCTGATGACTACTCGATAGTTTAGTGTGCCATGCTGTACGACTTTGAATCGGGACTTCAACGACGTTTTGAGCGTCATGGAGCATATGAGATGTTCCAGGAGTTGAAGTTAATATTTCAAGAAATTGACCTAATTGAGAGATATGAAGTCTCCAATAAGTTCTATAGCTGCAAGATGGAGGAGAATAGTTCTGTCAGTGAACATATACTCAAAATGTCTGGGTACCTGATGTCTACTACACAACCTTCTTCTTGTAGACATTGTTGGGCCTCCAAGTGCAGAGGTTTGTAGGACAGTAGCAAATTTCCCTCAAGTGGATGACCTCAGGTTTATCAATCCGTAGGAGGCGTAGGATGAAGATGGTCTCTCTCAAGCAACCCTGCAACCAAATAACAAAAAGTCTCTTGGGTCCCCAACACACCCAATACAACGGTAAATTGTATAGGTGCACTAGTTCGGCGACGAGATGGTGAAACAAGTGGTATATGGATAGTAGATAAAGGTATTTGTAATCTGAAAATATAAAAAAGCAAGGTAACTAATGGTAAAAGTGAGCGTAAACGGTATTGCAATGCTAGGAAACAAGGCCTAGGGTTCATACTTTCGTTAGTGTAAGTTCCCTCAACAATACTCACATAATTGGATCACATAACTATCCCTCAACATGCAACAAACAGTCACTCCAAAGTCACTAATAGTGGAGAACGAACGAAGAGATTATGGTAGGGTACGAAACCACCTCAAAGTTATTCTTTCCAATCAATCCGTTGGGCTATTCCTATAAGTGTCACAAACAGCCCTAGAGTTCGTACTAGAATAACACCTTAAGACACAAATCAACCAAAACCCTAATGTCACCTAGATACTCCAATGTCACCTCAAGTATCCGTGGGTATGATTATACGATATGTGTCACACAATCTCAGATTCATCTATTCAACCAACACAAAGGACCTCAAAGAGTGCCCCAAAGTTCTTCTAGAGAATCACGATGAAAATGTGTGCCAACCCCTATGCATAGGTTCATGGGCGGAACCCGCAAGTTGATCACCAAAACATACATCAAGTGAATCACGTGATATCCCATTGTCACCACAGATATCCATGGCAAGACATACATCAAGTGTTCTCAAATCTTTAAAGACTCAATCTGATAAGATTACTTCAAAGGGGAAACTCGATTCATTACAAGAGAGAAGAGGGGGAGGAGAAACATAAGATCCAACTATAATAGCAAAGCTCGCGATACATCAAGATAGTGCCAAATTAAGAACACGAGAGAGAGAGAGAGAGAGATCAAACACATAGCTACTGGTACATACCCTCAGCCCCGAGGGAGAACTACCCCCTCCTCGTCATGGAGAGCACCGGGATGATGAAGATGGCCACCGGAGAGGGATTGCCCCCTCCGGCAGGGTGCCGGAACGGGTCTATACTGGCTTTCGGTGGCTACAGAGGCTTCTGGCGGCGGAACTCCCGATCTATTGTGTTCTCCGGAAGTTTTACGATACATAGGTATATATGGGTACAAGGGGTACGTCGGTGGACCGAAGGGGGGGCCACGAGGCAGGGGGGTGGGCGCCAGGGGGTGGGCGCGCCCCCTACCCTCGTGAGCACCTCCTTCATCTTCTGACGTAGGGTCCAAGTCTATCCGGTAGGTTTCCTTCCAAAAATAAATTCTCCAGTTGATTTCGTTCCGTTTCGACTCTGTTTGATATTCCTTTTCTTCGAAACACTGAAATAGGCATAAAACAACAAACCTGGGTTGGGCCTCCGGTTAATAGGTTAGTCCCAAAAGTAATATAAAATTGGATAATAAAGCCCAATATTGCCCAAAACAGTAGATAATATAGCATGGAGCAATCAAAAACTATAGATACGTTGGAGACGTATCAGCATCCCAAAGCTTAATTCCTGCTCGTCCTCGAGTAGGTAAATGATCAAAATAGAATTTTTGATGCGGAGTGCTACTTGGCATAATTTCAATGTGATTCTTCTTAATTGTGGTATGAATATTCAGATCCATAAGATTCAAGACAAAAGTTCATATTGACATAAAAATGATAATACTTCAAGCATACCAACAAAGTAATCATGTCTTCTCAAAATAACATGGCCAAAGAAAGCTATCCCTACAAACTCATATAGTCTGGCTATGCTCTATCTTCACCACACAAAATATTTAAATCATGCACAACCCTGATGACAAGCCAAGCAATTGTTTCATACTTTTGATGTTCTCAAACTTTTTCAATCTTCACACAATACATGAGCATGAGCCATGGATATAGCACTATAGGTGGAATAGAGTGGTGGTTGTGGAGAAGACAAAAAGGGAGAAGATAGTCTCACATCAACTAGGCGTATCAATGGGCTATGGAGATGCCCATCAATAGATATCAATGTGAGTGAGTAGGGATTGCCATGCAACGGATGCACTAGAGCTATAAGTGTATGAAAGCTCAAAAAGAAACTAAGTGGGTGTGCATCCAACTTTCTTGCTCACGAAGACCTAGGGCATTTTGAGGAAGCCCATCATTGGAATATACAAGTCAAGTTATATAATGAAAGATTCCCACTAGTATATGAAAGTGAAAACATAGGAGACTCTCTATCATGAAGATCATGGTGCTATTTTGAAGCACAGGTGTGGTAAAAGGGTAGTAGCATTGCCCCTTCTCTCATTTTTTTTATTTTTTTATTTGGGCCTTCTCCTCTCTTTTTTATGGCCTCTTTTTTTTATTTGGGCTTCTTTGGCCTCTTTTATTTTTTTATTCTCGTCCGGAGTCTCATCCCGACTTGTGGGGGAATCATAGTCTCCATCATCCTTTTATTTTTCTTACAACTCAAGAATTACAACTCGATACTTAGAACAAGTTATGACTCCATATGAATGCCTCCCGCGGTGTACCGGAATGTGCAATGATGCATGAGTGACATGTATGAAAGAATTATGAATGGTGGCCTTGCCACAAATACGACGTCAACTACATGATCATGCAAAGCAATATGACAATGATGAAGCGTGTCATAATAATGGAATGGTGGAAAGTTGCATGGCAATATATCTCGAAATGGCTATGGAAATTCCATAATAGGCAGGTATGGTGGCTGTTTTGAGGAAGGTATATGGTGGGTTTATGGTATCGGCAAAAGTTGCACGGTACTAGAGAGGCTAGCAATGGTGGAAGGGTGAGAGTGCGTATAATCCATGGACTCAACATTAGTCATAAAGAAATCATATACTTATTGCAAAAATCTACAAGTTATCAAAGCAAAGTATTACGCGCATGCTCCTAGGGGGATAGATTGGTAGGAAAAGACCATCGCTCGTCCCGACCGCCACTCATAAGGAAGGCAATCAATAAATAAATCATGCTCCGACTTCATCACATAACGGTTCACCATACGTGCATGCTACGGGAATCACAAACTTTAACACAAGTATTTCTCAAATTCATAACCACTCAACTAGCATGACTCTAATATCACCATCCTCATATCTTAAAACAATTATCAAGTATCAAACTTCTCATAGTATTCAACACACTCATAAGAGAGTTTTATTATTAATCTTGCATACCAAGCATATTAGGATTTTAAGCAAATTACCATGCATTAAGACTCTCAAAATAATCTAAGTGAAGCATGAGGGTTCATCTATTTCTATAAAATAAAACCACCACCGTGCTCTAAAAGGATATAAGTGAAGCACTAGAGCAAACGACAAACTAGTCCGAAAGATATAAGTGAAGATCAATGAGTAGTCGAATAATTATGCAACTATGTGAAGACTCTCTAACATTTAATAATTTCAGATCTTGGTACTCTATTCAAACAGCAAGCAAAGCAAAGTAAATTGACATCTAAGAATAACAAACATCATGTGAAGAAGCAAAAACTTAGGATCAACCGATACTAACCGATAGTTGTTGAAGAAGAAAGGAGGGATGCCAACCGGGGCATCCCCAAGGTTAGACGCTTGAGACTTCTTTAAATATTATCTTGGAGTGCCTTGGGCATCCCCAAGCTTTAGCTTTTTTGTCTCCTTAATTCCTCTGATATCACGGTCTCCCTAAATCTCAAAAGCTTCATCCACACAAAACTCAACAAGGACTCGTGAGATAAGTTAGTATAAACCATTGCAAAAACCATATCATACTATACTGTAGAAAATAATAAAATTATTATTCAACATTGCATACTAAATGTCTCTGCATATTTAATAGTCCTATCCTCAAATAGAATCATTAAGGAAGCAAACTTATGCAAACAATGCAAACATAACAGCAATCTGCCTAAACAGGACAGTCTGTAAAGAATGCAGCAACATCCATAATTCCCTAGCTCCAAAAATTATGAACGAAAATTCCGACTGTAGTAAATTTATCAGAGCTTAATATGCAAAAGGTTTCAACATTTTATCACATTCTTACTTTTCTAGGGAATTATTGCAACAGCGGTAAACTTTCTGTTTTCAAACAGCAACATGTATACTTGTAACATAGGCATGGTAAAAGCTATCAATGACACTGTTATTGAAATAAAAGATGCAAAACATTGTTCTAAATAACAGCAAGCAAATCCTAACAAAATAAATTGACGCTCCAAGAAAAACACATATCATGTGGTGAATAAAAATATAGCTCCAAGTAAAGTTACCGATGAACGAAGACGAAAGAGGGGATGCCTTCCGGGGCATCCCCAAGCTTAGGCTCTTGTCTATCCTTGAATATTACCTTGCGGTGCCTTGGGCATACCCAATCTTAGGCTCTTGCCACTCCTTATTCCATAGTCCATCGAATCCTTACCCAAAACTTGAAAACTTCACAACACAAAACTTAACAGAAAACTCCTAAGCTCCATTAGTACAAGAAAATAAATCACCACTTCAAGGTACTGTAATGAACTCATTATTTATTTATATTGGTGTTAAACCTACTGTATTCCAACTTCTCTATTGTTTATAAACTATTTTACTAGCCATAGATTCATCAAAACAAGTAAACAACACATGAAAAAGAGAATCTGTCAAAAACAGAACAGTCTGTAGTAATATGGATCAAACGTATACTTTTGGAACTCATAAAATTCTCAAATAAATTTCTGAACCTGAGGAATTTATCTGTTAATCATCTGCAAAAAGAATTAACTAAATAGCACTCTCCAAATAAAAGTGACAGCAGTTCTCATGAGCGCTAAAGTTTCTGTTTTTTACAGCATGATCAACAAGACTCTCCCCAAGTCTTCCCAAAGGTTCTACTTGGCACAAACACTAATTAAAAGCATAAAACCACATATAAACAGAGGCTAGATGAATTATTTATTACTAAAAAGTAACAAAAATAAAGTTGGGTTGCCTCCCAACAAGCGCTATCGTTTAATGCCCCTAGCAAGGCATGATGATTTCAACGATGCTCACATAAAAGATAGGAATTGAAACATAAAGAGAGCATCATGAAGAATATGACTAGCACATTTAAGTCTAACATACTTCCTATGCATAGGGGTTTTGTGAGCAAACAACTTGTGGGAACAATAATCAACTTGCATAGGAAGGTAAAACAAGCATAACTTCAAAATTTTAAGCACATAGAGAGGAAACTTGTTATTATTGCAATTCCTACAAGCATATATTCCACCCTCATAATAATTTTCAGTAGCATCATGAATGAATTCAACAATATAACCAGCACCTAAAGCATTCTTTTCATGATCTACAAGCATGCAAAATTTAGTACTCTCCACACTAGCAAAATTCTTGTCATGAATAATAGTGGGAGCAAACTCAACAAAATAACTATCATGTGATTGAAAATTAAGATCAAGATGACAAGTTTCATGGTTATCATTATTCTTTAAAGCATACGTGTCATCACAATAATCATCATAGATAGGAGGCATGCTTTCATCATAATAAATTTGCTCATCAAAACTTGGGGGACAAAAAATATCATCTTCATCAAACATAGCTTCCCCAATCTTGTGGCTTTGCATATCATTAGCATCATGGATATTCAAGGAATTCATACTAACAACATTGCAATCATGCTCATCATTCAAATATTTAGTGCCAAACATTTTATAGATTTCTTCTTCTAGCACTTGAGCACAATTATCCTTTCCATCATACTCACGAAAGATATTAAAAAGGTGAAGCGTATGAGACAAACTCAATTCCATTTTTTATAGTTTTCTTTTGTAAACTAAACTAGTGATAAAACAAGAAACTAAAAGACTCGATTGCAAGATCTAAAGATATACCTTCAAGCACTCACCTCCCCGGCAACGGCGCCAGAAAAGAGCTTGATGTCTACTACACAACCTTCTTCTTGTAGACGTTGTTGGGCCTCCAAGTACAGAGGTTTGTAGGACAGTAGCAAATTTCCCTCAAGTGGATGCCCTAAGGTTTATCAATCCGTAGGAGGCGTAGGATGAAAATGGTCTCTCTCAAGCAACCCTGCAACAAAATAACAAAGAGTCTCTTGGGTCCCCAACACACCCAATACAACGGTAAATTGTATAGGTGCACTAGTTCGGTGAAGAGATGGTGAAACAAGTGGTATATGGATAGTAGATAAAGGTATTTGTAATCTGAAAATATAAAACAGCAAGGTAACTAATGGTAAAAGTGAGCGTAAACGGTATTGCAATGCTAGGAAACAAGGCCTAGGGTTCATACTTTCGCTAGTGTAAGTTCCCTCAACAATACTAACATAATTGGATCACATAATTGTCCCTCAACATGCAACAAAGAATCACTCCAAAGTCACTAATAGCAGAGAACGAACGAAGAGATTATGGTAGGGTACGAAACCACCTCAAAGTTATTTTTTCCAACCAATCCGTTGGGCTATTCCTATAAGTGTCACAAACAGCCCTAGAGTTCGTACTAGAATAACACCTTAAGACACAAATCAATTTTAACCCTAATGTCACCTAGATACTCCAATGTCACCTCAAGTATCCGTGGGTATGATTATACAATATGCGTCACACAATCTGAGATTCATCTATTCAACCAACACAAAGGACCTCAAAGAGTGCCCCAAAGTTCTTCCGGAGAATCACGACGAAAACGTGTGCCAACCCCTATGCATAGGTTCATGGGCAGAACCCGCAAGTTGATCACCAAAACATACATCAAGTGAATCATGTGATATCCCATTGTCACCACAGATATCCACGGCAAGACATACATCAAGTGTTCTCAAATCTTTAAAGACTCAATCCGATAAGATTACTTCAAAGGGGAAACTCGATTCATTACAAGAGAGAAGAGGGGGAGGAGAAACATAAGATCCAACTATAATAGCAAAGCTCGCAATACATCAAGATAGTGCCAAATCAAGAACATGAGAGAGAGAGAGAGAGATCAAACACATAGCTACTGGTACATACCCTCAGCCCCGATGGAGAACTACTTCCTCCTCGTCATGGAGAGAACCGGGATGATGAAGATGGCCACCGGAAAGGGATTGCCCCCTCCGGCAGGGTGCCGAAACGGGTCTAGATTGGCTTTCGGTGGCTACGGAGGCTTCTGGCAGCGGAACTCCCGATCTATTGTGTTCTCTGGAAGTTTTACAATACATAGGTATATATGGGTACAAGGGGTACGTCGGTGGACCGAAGGGGGGGGCACGAGGTAGGGGGCGCGCCCCAGGGGGTGGGCGCGCCCCTACCCTCGTGAGCACCTCCTTCATCTTCTAACGTAGGGTCCAAGTCTATCCGGTAGGTTTCCTTCCAAAAATAACTTCTCCAGTTGATTTCGTTCCGTTTCGACTTCGTTTGATATCCCTTTTCTTCGAAACACTGAAATAGGCATAGAACGGCAAATCTGGGCTGGGCCTCCGGTTAATAGGTTAGTCCCAAAAGTAATATAAGAGTGGATAATATGGCCCAATATTGCCCAAAACAGTAGATAATATAGCATGGAGCAATCAAAAATTATAGATACGTTGGAGACGTATCAGTACCACAACCACTTGACTCAACTGGGAGTTAATCTTCCTAATGATAGTGTCATTGACAGAGTTCTTCAATCACTGCCACAAAGCTACAAAAGCTTCATGATGAATTATAAGATGCAAGGGATGGATAAGACAATTCCTGAGCTCTTCGCAATTGCTAAAGGCTGCGGAGGTAGAAATCAAGAAGGAGCATCATCAAGTGTTGATGGTTAACAAGACCACCAGTTTCAAGAAAAAGGGCAAAGGAAAGAAGAGGAACTTCAAGAAGAACGACAAGCAAGTTGCTGCTCAAGTGAAGAAGCCCAAGTTTGGACCTAAGCCTGAGACTGAGTGCTTCTACTGCAAAGGGACTAGTCACTGGAAGCGGAACTGCCCCAAGTATTTGGTGGATAAGAAGGATGGCAAAGTGAAAGGTATATTTAATATACATGTTATTGATGTGTACCTTACTCATGCTCGTAGTAGCGCCTGGGTATTTGATACTGGTTCTGTTGCTCATATTTGCAACTCAAAATAGGGGCTGCGGATTAAATGAAGTTTGGCTAAGGACGAGGTGACGATGCGCATGGGAAATGGTTCCAAAGTCGATGTGATCGCCGTCGGCACGCTACCTCTACATCTACCGTCGGGATTAGTTTTAGACCTAAATAATTGTTATTTGGTGCCAGAGTTGAGCATGAACATTATATATGGATCTTGTTTGATGTGAGACGGTTATTCATTTAAATCAGAGAATAATGGTTGTTCTATTTATATGAGTAATATCTTTTACGGTCATGCACCCTTGATGAATGGTCTATTTTTGTTGAATCTCGATAGTAGTGAAACACATATTCATAATATTGAATCCAAAAGATACAAGTTTAATAATGATAGTGCAACTTATTTGTGGCACTGCCGTTTAGGTCATATTGGTGTAAAGCGCATGAAGAAACTCCATGCTAATGGGATTTTGGAATCACTTGATGCTTGCGAACCATGCCTCAGGGGAAAGATGACTAAGACTCCATTCTTCGGAACAATGGAGTGAGCAATTGACTTGTTGGAAATAATACATACTGATGTATGCGGTCCAATGAGTGTTGAGGCTCGCGGCGAGTATCATTATTTTATGACCTTCATACATGATTTGAACAGATATGGGTATATCTACTTGATGAAACATAAATCTGAAACATTTGAAAAGTTCAAAGAAATTCAGAGTGAAGTGGAAAATCATCATAAAAAGAAAATAAAGTTTCTACTATCTGATCGTAGAGGTGAATATTTGAGTTATGAGTTTGGTCTTCATTTGAAACAATGTGGAATAGTTTCGCAACTCATGCCACCTGGAACACTATAGCGTAATGGTGTGTTCGAACATCGTAACCGCACTTTCTTAGATATGGTGCGATCTATGATGTCTCTTACTGATTTATCGCTACCATTTTGGGGTTATGCTTTAGAGACGGCTGCATTCACATTAAATAGGTAAACATCTAAATCCGTTGAGACGACACTATATGAACTGTGTTTGGCAAGAAACCCAAGTTGTCGTTTCTTAAAGTTTGGGGCTGTGATCACTACTGCAGGATGCTGCTAACGCGACACTACGATCAAAGACCCTTCAACAAAACTATGTGCGATGCAATAATCGCAAACAGTGGTGTAAAAAACCCGTCAAAAAGGTGCAAAACATTTCCGATGATAGATGCATCAAACACAGTTCAGATTTTAGTTGTGTGTGCGATGCAGGGCATATGGTTCAGTTCAATTTACTGTTTGAGATGAGGTGGAATAAAAGAAATTATCAGCCAGATGGAGGTGTGTGCGATATACAGCATACGGCTCACTCGGATGAACTGTTTGTGATTAGGCAACACAAAAGAAACGGTCGGCCAGATCAAGGGGTGTGCGATATACGGCATGCGGTTCACTCGGATGAACTTTTTGCGTTGAGACAAGAGAACAGAAACGGTCAGGCAGATTAAGGTGTGTGCGATGTACAGCATACAGTTCACTCGAATGAATTGTTTGTGATTAGGCAACACAAAAGAAACGGTCAGCCAGATCAAGGTGTGTGCGATATACGGCATGCAGTTCACTCGGCCTTGTCGTCAGTGTGTGACCTCTGTGGCAACCGTTCTCTCCCCACTAGCCTCTTCTTGTACCATGGCAACCGTCCACCGCCTCTTCGCCTTTCCCTCTCGATTTGGACTGCTGTCGCATGCTCTTCCTCCCTCCATTTGCCTTCACCCTTCCTTCTGCCATTGTTCGATCATCTTCTCCATGGAGGGAACAGGACGAAAACGACCCCATTATTCTTGCCCCGATCTAAAAGATGACATGGTGGAGGAACTCATTGATCGGTGTGACATCATCACCTTGGCTAGCATGGCAGGTTCGTTCAAGACCATTCTTGACTCAACTAATTAATAACATCATTACAAGCTACCCAAGGGTCCAGGAGCGGTTTGATCTCCCCTATCTTGTTCGTTGTGACCCTGCTGACTGGCGCGAGCACGACGGAAGCCTCGCCATTTGCAAGTTGATGCCGCTTGATAATGATATGAGTGATGTTAAGATGCCATTGCTTGAGGTCAAGGCTTGGGCAGGCGGAAATGAAGATTGGGTTGCTTATATTGGGTACAAATACGAGTGGGAACTTGTGAATGTGTATACTCGTCACCGGGTTCCACTTCCAAAAATCTCAGACTGCCCAGAGGTTGAGCACACAGATGACCTACGTGAGTTCAAATACGATCATGGTAACTATCGTCTACGGAAGATAGCAATTTGTCGAGTTCCCAACCGCTCTTGGGATTACACGAACTATGAAGTTGTTGCTATCTTCGACGAGCTTGTTGCCTTCCTTACTTGCACGCCTCAATGGATATTGCTCAAAAATAAATTTCTGTACAGTACTATGATGCAATTCAATACGAGGGTCTTGTGTTTGCTGCCACCACACGTGGCACTGTTTTTGCATGGAATCATCATGCTTTCGGTACGTTTCTCTTCCACCATAATTATTATTGTTTCATCCACATGCATGCGGGTTAGCTAGTTTCCCTTTATTAATTAATTAACCTTCTTGTGTTTGCAAGGTCCTGTGAACATTCCTCCACCTATACTTGAAAAAAATTATAACTAAGGGGGAGATGACGATGCTGATGATCATGAGCATGAGGACGAGCATGACCCATATATTCAGTGGCGCCTGGCAACTTATTCTGATGTATCACCTCTTCTTGTCTGTATATAGGGCACTGCTGATGTTACTAAGGAAGCAGGAGTTGTCTCGCATGGTCGCACTCTCCGGACCTATTCCAACATCCATTGTAGGGTATTCCGGATGGATACTAGTGTACTAGCGCCAACACCTTCCCCCTGGTTCAGTATTGGAGGTCTTGGAGGAAACTCGCTCTTCCTTGGACAAAACTATCCGATGATGGTGAAAGGCGGTGATCCAGCTGTTGTTGACACAATGTTACTACCATTTATGAGAAGCAATTGTATCTATAGCTCGGTCATTGCTATGCTTCCCTACCATTGCACTATGGGTCCTATCATAGCCCGCTTGAGCCTGGAAGATCATTCTTGCGTTGCTCTCGAGATTGACAGTAGCAGGCCCTTCCCTGAGAATCACTTCTGGTTCAAAGCAAGCGTTTCCAAAGCCGACGAGTGGTTGAGCTGAAGTTCATTTCACCGCTTTGTTATTTGTTGTGTGAGAAAAACTTTATTTTACTAGCTAGAATGTTTTGTTGGAAATGATCTATAATCCAACGTGTATCCTCGTTGTCGTTGTGGGTTGATGACTTGTTGTATGTAATCAGTGGTACATTTGCATATGCGTCCATCAACTCACGCCTGCTAGTGGTGTCCATATAAATAGTGCTAGTGATTTTAGTTACAAAAATAAGACAGTGCTAGTGATTCTTAGCTGCATATTTTGACAAATCATCATGTTACAAGGTTGACAAATGGCAATGTTACTAGATAAACAAATGTCAATCTTTCCAGTTTGACAAATGGCAACATACCCAAAATGACAGATGCAAATCTTACCCAATTGTTTCTACGTGGTTGCACACGGGTCATGCAAAACAACCGTTTGTGTTGAAGGGATGCAGAAATCCTGCTCGACACATTTTCCCTTGGCTTCCTGGGGAAGCTCTCGGTTTGCATATGGGTGTTCTAACTAAAATGTTTGCGATGAGTATTTTATATTTAAAAATCATTGACATTTTTTTCACAAGAAAACCATTTGTTAAGTCTGTACATTAAGAGAGAAAACGCAAGTTCGTTCAAACCACATATTTCATTCAGTCACACTTCGAATTTATATTCATATCATCGAGAATTCGAGATACAGTATTAAACCCCCAAAAAAACTATTTCCGGCGATAGTGGAGGCGGCGTGCCGCGTCGTCGTTGTCGTTGTCGTCCTCCGGGACGCCGTTGTTGAAATCTTCAAGGTAGCACAAAATGTTCTTCACTTGTAAATCAAACATCATGTCGTCGCACGATCGACAAGCGGGGCGCGGGAGGACGGCAACTGGCGCTGCTGAGAGGTAGCGGTCAACGGCAGCGTCCCATGCCGCTGAGGGGGGCGCACGCACGAGCACGAGTACGGGTGCGGCGGGTGCAGCCAAACGCACGAGGACCGGCACCACGGTGGGTGGAGGGGCGCGCATGGGAAGGGGCATGGGCGCGGCGGATGCAGCCAAATGCACGGGGGCCGGTGCCACGGTGGGTGGAGGGGCGCGCACGGGCACGGGCACTGGCGCTGGCTTATACACGAGCTCACGTGGGTCCGCGGAGACCTTGTTGACGCCCGTGGCTTCTAGCTCTGCGATAGTGCTCGGCGACCAGCCCATCAATGCTATGGGGGTGGTCGCTAGTGCGGGCGTGGGGATGGGAGCTAGGACGGGAGCGACGATAGCAACCGCCGCGGCCAGCTCGTTCTGGGCCATGTCCATGAGGCCCCATTCCTCCTTATTTTCTATCTCCTCCGGCTCGGAGTCAACTTCACCAAAATTGAGCACTAGTGGCAGATGATCATTCTGCGCCATGGCGTTGGTGGAGGTCAGCAGGAGGGAGGTGAATGGGAGCCGAATAGTAAGGCCGCCCATATTAAACAGCGGCTCGGGTGCCATTAATGGAGAGGAGGGCAGGCGGCCATGGAAGTCAAAGGGCTCGCTTCCCGGTGAGCCTACGCAGCGTACAGCTCGCACGCCTTCGCAATGAGCCTGCGCATTGGAGGATAGCTTGCACGCCTCTCGGTTAGCCTGCGCACCGTACTCCGTTCGCACGCTGATACGTATCCGTCGTATCTACTTTTCCAAACACTTTTGCCCTTGTTTTGGACTCTAACTTGCATGATTTGAATGGAACTAACCCGGACTGACGTTGTTTTCAGCAGAATTGCCATGGTGTTATTTATGAGCAGAAACAAAAGTTCTCGGGATGACCTGAAACTTCACGGAACATCTTTTTGGAAATAATAAAAAATCCTTGCAAAAGATGAAGACCAGGGGGCCCACACCCTAGCCACGAGGGTGGGGGCGCGCCCCCTACCTCGTGGGCCCCTTGGAGCTCCTCTGACCTCAACTCCAACTCTATATATTTGCTTTCAGGGAGAAAAAATAAAGGAGAAGGATTCATCGCGTTTTACGATACAGAGCCGCCGCCAAGCCCTAAAACCTCTCGGGAGGGCAAATCCGGAGTCCGTTCGGGGCTCCGGAGAGGGGAATCTGTCACCATCGTCATCATCAACCATCCTCCATCACCAATTTCATGATGCTCACTGTCGTGCATGAGTAATTCCATCGTAGGCTTGCTGGACGGTGATGGTTGGATGAGATTTATCATGTAATCGAGTTAGTTTTGTTAGGGTTTGATCCCTAGTATCCACTATGTTCTGAGATTGATGTTGCTATGACTTTGCTATGCTTAATGCTTGTCACTAAGGCCCGAGTGCCATGATTTCAGATCTGAACCTATTATGTTTTCATCTATATATGAGAGTTTTTGATCCTATCTTGCAAGTCTATAGTCACCTAGTATGTGTTATGATCCGGCAACCCCGAAGTGACAATAATCGGGACCACTCCCGGTGATGACCGTAGTTTGAGGAGTTCATGTATTCATTATGTGTTAATGCTTTGGTCCGGTACTCTATTAAAAGGAGGCCTTAATATCCCTCAGTTTCCAATAGGACCCCACCGCCACGAGAGGGTAGGACAAAAGATGTCATGCAAGTTCGTTTCCATAAGCACGTATGACTATATTCGGAATACATGCCTACATTACATTGATAAATTGGAGCTAGTTCTGTGTCACCCTATGTTATGACTATTACATGATGAACCGCATCCGACATAATTATCTATCACCGATCCATTGCCTACGAGCTTTCCATATATTCTTCTTCGCTTATTTACTTTTCCGTTGCTATTTCTATCATCACTACAAAATACCAAAAACATTACTTTTGTTATCATTACCTTTTGCTATCGTTACCACTACTATCATATTACTTTGGTACTAAATACTTTGCTGCAGATATTAAGTTTCTAGGTGTGGTTGAATTGACAACTCAGCTGCTAATACTTGAGAATATTCTTTGGCTCCCCTTGTGTCGAATCAATAAATTTGGGTTGAATACTCTACCCTCGAAAACTGTTGCGATCCCCTATACTTGTGGGTTAACACACGCCACCCGTCCAGTCAAGGTCAAGGAGTTGTCCGCACGGCACCTCCTATAGCCTTTAAAACGAAGACACGTAGCGCCACGTGAATGGTTACCTGATGCACACGATTTGAATTATACAACCGTTTGAGATATTAAAGTGGCAGCTATTTTTTCAAAAGGCCTTTGTTGGTTGTTATTCGAGTGCCCCTTCTCTCAAAATGGACACGAAAAATACCACAACATATCAGGTGCCATTCCATGAAATCATGCCAAGTTTCATGAATTTTAGACGAGTTTTGGACTTACTAGAATTTAAAACAAAGTATTTCAACGTTTTGCCAGCAATCAACGGTGCCCTGGTGTTTGAAATTCATTCAAATTTCTTGCATGGGACCTAAGAATGCACCCAAGGACATAGATTTGAATTCTCAACCAATTTATATGCATTAGAGCATGCGCGTGCAGTTCAAATTTGAATTATGCACATAAATGCATTGAAAACTCAATTAATGCATAAAAATGTCCAAACGAACCCCGAAAAATCCAGAAAATTGACACAACACTCCTGTTGTTCTATGTTGACACGAGAAATTTTTTGAAAGCAATAAGAGGCAATGGATATTGTTTCATCCCCAAAGGTGGGACGTTCCCTACCGAAACCATCACGCTTGTTGTGAGAAGCTCTGGTATGTGAGAAGCATATCCCCAAACCTGCCACAAATGGGAAAAAACATTTACCATGGCATGTTGATGCCGCTCCATGATAGCATGCGAAGTTTCATGAATTCTGGACGAGCTTTGGATTTACTAGAATTTAAAAACTAGGCATCTCAATGTTTGCGGCCAAGTGACAGTGGCAGGGTGTTTGACATTCATTCCCATTTCTTGCATGGGACCTAAGCCTGCACCCAAGGATACAGATTTGAATTTTCAACCAATTTATATGCATAAGAGCATGTGCACGTAGTTCAAATTTGAATTATGCACATAAATGCATTGAAACCTCAATTAATGCATAAAATGTCCAAACGAACCCCGAAAAATCCCAAAAATTGACAAAACACTCCTGTTGTTCTATGTTGACACGAGAAAAAAATTGAAAGCAATAAGAGGCAATGGATATCGTTTCGTCCCCAAAGGTGGGACGTTCCCTACCGAAACCATCCGGCTTGTTTTGAGAAGCTCTGGTTTGTGAGAAGCATGTCCCCAAACCAGCCCCAAATGGGATAAAAAAATTACCAGAACATGTTGATGCCACTCCATGATAGCATGCCAAGTTTCATGAATTTCGGACAAGCTTTAGATTTACTAGAATCTAAAAACCAGGTATCTCAATGTTTGCGGCCGAGTGACCGTGGCAGGGTGTTTGACATTCATTCCCATTTCTTGCATGGGACCTAAGCATGCACCCAAGGACGTAGATTTGATTTTTCAACCAATTTATATGCATTAGAGCATGTGGATGTAGTTCAAATTTGAATTATGCAAGTAAATGCATTGAAAACTCAAGTAATGCTTAAAAATATCCAAACGAACCCTGAAAAATCCCAAAAGTTGACACAACAATCCTGTTGTTCTATTTTGACACGAGAAATTTTTTGAAAGTAATAAGATGCAATGGATATCGTTTCATCCCCAAAGGTGAGACGTTCCCTATCGAAACCATCCGGCTTTTTGTGAGAAGCTCTGGTTTGTGAGAAGCCTATCCCAAACCTGCCCCAAATGGGACAAAAAAATTACCACGACATGTTGATGCCGCTCCTTGATGGCATGCCAAGTTTCATGAATTTCATACGAGCTTTGGATTTACTAGAATTTATAAACAAGGTATCTCAATGTTTGCGGCCGAGTGACCGTGGCAGGGTGTTTGACTTTTAGTCCCATTTCTTGCATGGGACCTAAGCATGCAACCAAGGACACATATTTGAATTTTCAACCAATTTATATGCGTTAGAGCATGTGCATGTAGTTCAAATTTGAATTACACACATAAATGCATTGAAAACTCAGTTAATGCATAAAAATGTCCAAACGAACCCCGAAAAATCCAAAAATTGACACAACACTCCTGTTGTTCTATGTTGACACAAGAATAATTTTGAAAGCAATAAGAGGCAATGGATATCGTTTCATCCCCAAAGGTGGGGCGTTCCCTACCAAAACCATCATGCTTGTTGTGAGAAGCTCTGGTTTGTGAGAAGCATATACCCAAAACTGCCCCAAATGGGGTAAAAAAATTACCACAGCATGTTGATGCCGCTCCATGATAGCATGCCAAGTTTCATGAATTTCACACGAGTTTTGGAATTACTAGAATTTAAAAACAAGGTATCTCAATGTTTGCGGCCAAGTGATGGTGGCAGGGTGTTTGACATTCATTCCCATTTCTTGCATGGGACCTAAGCATGCACCCAAGGACAAATATTTGATTTTTCAACCAGTTTATATGCACTGGAGCATGTGCATGTAGTTCAAATTTGAATTATGCACATACATGCATTGAAGACTCACTTAATGCATTAAAATGTCCAAACGAACCCTGAATAATTCCAATTCTTTTATGACACACATATAGTTGCATGTTCACTACAGATAAAAGGTCTAGCAATTCAAACACCGTCCATGGCCGTTGCGACCCCATTATGTAATTCAAATCAAGATGAAAAATCAAGTAGACCCCACACAGTTTATTATAACCAACTGTGTGAGATGCAGCACAAAATATCTTAGAGCACCGTCGGAGTATAGTACACATATGGCTTATGCGAGAAGGTGCGACGGCTACAGTCCACAGCCCGCTCTGAATAAGGGGCCGTGTGTGATGACACATTGCGTGCCAGTTTTTTCGCTGAAGCGATTCCAAATTTTCAGCTTCCGCGGAAATATCTACCTCCCCGCCCCCTCCCACTTACCAAAAGCCACATTTCCCCTGTTTCCGCCTTCCTTTCCAAGTTGAAACTTTCACTCCTTGCTTGCAGCGCCGCCTCCTCGCCGATGACCCTCCTTCACGCTGCTCGGCCTCACCTATCCAGGCAGGTAATCCACACCCGACCCCCATCCTCCTCCTCCTTCCACATCCCACATGCCCCGTCCGCCGGCGCGAGCGCTGAGGGAGTCCTGGACTAAGGGGTCCTCGGGTGTCCGGCCTGTTAGCCATGGGTCGGACTAATGGGCTGTGAAGATACAAAGACCGAAGACTGCACCCGTGTCCGGATGGGGATCTCCTTGGCGTGGAAGGCAAGCTTGGCTACCGGATATGTAGATTCCTCTCTTTGTAACTGACCTTGTGTAACCCTAGATCCTCCTGGTGCCTATATAAACCGGAGGAGTTGGTCCAGAGAGAAGGAGATTCATTATCATAGCCATACCACCTAGACCTCTAGGGTTTAGCCATTACGATCTTGAGGTAGATCAACTCTAGTAAAACTCATACTCATCAATATCAATCAAGCAGGACGTAGGTGATGACCCACAAGTATAGGGGGGTCTATCGTAGTCCTTTTGATAAGTAAGAGTGTCGAACCCAACGAGGAGCAGAAGGAAATGATAAGCGGTTTTCAGCAAGGTATTCTCTGCAAGTACTGAAATAAGTGGTAACAGATAGTTTTGCGATAGGATAAACCGTAACGAGCAACAAGTAACAAAAGTAAATAAAGTGCAGCAAGGTGGCCCAATCCTTTTATAGCAAAGGACAAGTCGGAACAAACTCTTATAATAGGAAAAGCGCTCCCGAGGACACATGGGAATATCGTCAAGCTAGTTTTCATAACGTTCATATGATTCGCGTTCGATGCTTTGATAATTTGATATGTAGGTGGACCGGTGCTTGGGTGTTGTTCTTACTTGAACAAGCATCCCACTTATGATTAACCTCTATTGCAAGCATCCGCAACTACAACAAAAGTATTAAGGTAAATCTAACCATAGCATGAAACATATGGATCCAAATCAGCCCCTTATGAAGCAACGCATAAACTAGGATTTAAGCTTCTGTCACTCTAGCAACCCATCATCTACTTATTACTTCCCAATGCGTTCCTCTAGGCCCAAATAATGGTGAAGTGTTATGTAGTCGACGTTCACATAACACCACTAGAGGCTAGACAACATACATCTTATCAAAATATCAAACGAATACCAAATTCACATGACTACTCATAGCAAGACTTCTCCCTTGTCCTCAGGAACGAATGTAATTACTCACAAAGCATATTCATGTTCATAATCAGAGGGGTATTAATATGCATATAGGATCTGAACATATGATCTTCCACCAATTAAACCAACTAGCATCAACTACAAGGAGTAATCAACACTACTAGCAACCTACACGTACCAATCTGAGGTTTGGATACAAAGATTGGATACAAGAGATGAACTAGGATTTGAGATGAGATGGTGCTGGTGAAGATGTTGATGGAGATTGACCCCCTCCCAATGAGAGGAGCATTGGTGATGACGATGGTGTTGATTTCCCCCTCCCGGAGGGAAGTTTCCCCAGCAGAACAGCTCTGCCAGAGCCCTAGATTGGTTCCACCAAGGTTCCGCCTGGTGGCGGCGGAGTCTCATCCCGAAAGCTTGCTTATCACTTTTTCCTCAACGAAAGACTCCATATAGCAAAAGATGGGCATCGGAGGGCCACTAAGGGGCCCACGAGGCAGGGGGACACGCCCAAGGGGGTAGGGCGCGCCCCCCACCATCGTGGCCAGGGTGTGCCCCCTGGAACTTCTTGCGCTCAGTATTTTTTATATATTCTGGAAATAGCTTCCGTGAAGTTTCCGGACTTTTGGAGCTGTGCAGAATAGGTCTCTAATATTTGCTCCTTTTCCAGCCCAGAATCCCAGCTGCCGGCATTCTCCCTCTTCATGTAAACTTTGTAAAATAAGAGAGAATAGACATAACTATTGTGACATAATGTGTAATAACAGCCCATAATGCAATAAATATCGATATAAAAGCATGATGCAAAATGGACGTATCAGTAGGGTATTACCTCCATAGAGAGGGCCTGAACCTGGGTAAACATCGTGTCCCTTGTCTCCTATTACCATCGACCTTAGACGCATAGTTCGGGACCCCCTACCCAAGATCCGCCGGTTTTGACACGGACATTGGTGCTTTCATTGAGAGTTCCACTGTGCCGTCGATGAAAGGTTTGATGGCCCCTTCAATCATCAATAGTGACGTTGTCCAAGGAGAAACTTTCCTCCCCGGACAGACCTTCATGTTCGGCGGCTTCGCACTGCGGGCCAACTCGTTTGGCCACCTGGAGCAGATCGATAGCTACGCCCCTGGCCATTAGGTCATATTTGGGAGCTTGAACTACGTTGCGGACATTCATGGAGACTTGATCTTTGCCGGATTCGAGAACGTGGCTACCACTCCTGGTCACCCCGAGGGACATAATCTAAATCTCTCATCAGACCGCATCCAGGAAACAGCTCCTGTAACCGTTCTGGCCTTAGATCCAGAGCAAACTGCGCCATCCAAGGACGGAAAGCTCAACCGCGCCATGGAGGCCACAGATTCCCCGACGCTGGAGCCGCACATAGACTTGATCTCACACGATACTTGTGCCCCCGGGACTCCGGACTCATTTCCGGTCATAAATTCCGAACCATGTGAGCCCGCGGGCGCTGAACTAGATCGTTTATCGATATTCGAATTTAGCGCCGCAGACATCTTCCAGCACTCGCCTTTGGGAGATATGCTAAACCAATTAAAAAATATGTCCTTAACAAAGGACCCGCAACCGAACTATATCTGGTTCGAACTAGGGGCTGATGATGGGGAATTTCTCTCCCCACCCGCTACCCACTTCATAGCCACTGTCGACGACTTAACCGACATGCTCGATTATGGCTCCGAAGACATCAACGGTATGGAGGACGATGCGGAGCAGGAACATGGCCAAAACCCGCCGCTTACCAGATGTCGGACGGCCACTTCTTCGTACAACGTATACATGGTGGATACGCCTAAAGAACCTCACGATGATGACAAAGATCCAGTTGAGGATAAACCTCCTGGGACACAGCCTAGACACCAGCATCAGCGGCGCCGCTCTAAATCACGCCGTGCAAAAGATAGCAACACCGGCACCAGAGAAAATAATACTCCGGACGATGTCGAATACAATGAAGACCCTGTTGGGGCAACGTCCGAACATAATGAATGGGAAGACGGGCATGATAGCCCTGATGAACAGGCCATACACGAAGACTCGGAGGACGGTAATTATCTTCCGATCTCCGAGGATGAGGAGAGCCTCGGCGACGAGGATTTCATCGTGCCTGAGGAACCTCTCAAGAAGGAGCGCTTCAAACGCCAGCTAATAGCCACTGCAAGAAGCCTGAAAAAGAAGCAGCCGCAACTTCAAGCTGATCAAGATCTGCTAAATGATAGATGGACTGATGTCCTAGCAGCCGAAGAATACAGCCCTAAGCGCCTAGCCAAAAGTCACCTGAAGTGCAAATTACTACCTCAGTTCGATGATGAGGTGCTAGAGCTCATACCATCATCACGCAATGGGGCTGACAGAATACCATGTGGCCGGGATAAAGCGGCAACTCAAGCCGAACACCATCCCGCCCCGCCTCATTATAAAGGCAAAGATACAACAACTCTCGATCACAAATATGACCTCCGGCAGGACCGGAACATAGAGCGGGGCATACCAGATCGATGTATGGATCACGAGGATGTGTCTGGACATGCGGTGACGGCTACGTATTCGGATGTGACAAACATAGCCACACCCGGGCCGAAACCCGCAAACGGACTCCATCAGAGGTACGTCGCAGTGTGGCCCAACATAGAGGCGCCGCACACCCTCGTTGCTTCACAGATGAAGTAATGGAGCATGAATTCCCAGACAGGTTCAAACCCATGAACATCGAATCATATGACGGAACAATGGATCCCGCGGTATGGATCGAGGACTTCCTCCACCATATCCACATGGCCCGCGGAGATGACCTTCATGCCATCAAATACCTACCACTAAAACTCAAAGGACCAGCTCGGCACTGGTTAAACAGTCTACCGGAAAATTCTATTGGCAGCTGGGAATATTTGGAGGAAGCCTTTCATGACAACTTCCAAGGAACATATGTCCGGCTATCGGACGCCGATGACTTAGGTCACATTGTCCAGCAGCCCGGAGAGTCAGCCAGGAAGCTCTGTACTAGGTTCTTAGTTAAAAAGAACCAAATCGTCGACTGTCCGGGCGCGGAAGCCCTTGCGGCCTTCAAACACAGCGTCCAGGATGAATGGCTTGCACGCCACCTTGGTCAAGAATGACCTAAATCCATGACAGCCCTTATCGCTCTAATGACTCGCTTTTGCGCGGGAGAAGACATCTGGCTCGCTTGTAGAAGCAACAGTGCCAGCGACTCGGGCACCTCTGAAATCCGAGACGGCAATGGCAAGCCACGACGAAGCAAACACAACATTCACAATGATAATGACAGATCACGCGACACAGTGGTCAATGCCGGATTCAGCAATCCCAAACCCGGTCAACGGAAAAAGCCATTCAAGGCGAACCGAGACGGACCATCCAACCTAGACAGGGTATTGGACCGACCCTGCCAGATTCACGGACACCCGATAAACCAGCTAATCATACCAACACAAGCTGCTGGGTCTTTAAGCAGGCCGGCAAGATCAAAGCCGAACACAAGGGGAGGGGGCCGCTAGGAGATAGGGACGATGGAAGGGTTCACCAACCAAATACCGGGGGCAGAAGCAATTTCCCCCCGAGGATCGCTCAATCATGGAATGGGAATAGCAGTTCGGCTTCCGCCGCCCACTTCATACACCTGCAAAATTTGTACCGCGCATACATCACTACGCACTCAAGATAGCATGGGCATTGGCGGAAGCACAATACGGACAAGCATGCAAGCATTCCAGTAACATTTTTTATCTACTTTCCTTTTTCTTCCTTTTCTCTTAAAAACGGGTGACGCAAAGGACAAACATATAAACTGACTCCATCGGAGTTCGGATCTGTACACTCACCTAAGGGGCTATTCCCGTCAAGGAGTCGCTTCACCGAGGACAGGCGGCGCAAACGTGCGACGGGAGGTCCAAAATTACTTTTTGTAGACCGCACTCTCTATCTCAAGCCTATAAAGTGCCTTTTTCCTCCACCTTTGACCCCTCGCATATTAAATAGCCGGGGTTGCAGCTTTGTTATTTATATACATGATTGGCATATCACTTAGATCCCAGTAAAAATAATCCATTCTTTTCTAAAGGACCGAGTTTTGCCCCTGCGGTCGTTTCAAACATACACCTCGGCATAACTTGCCAGGGGATAGGTATGGGAACAAACAAGTTGCCGACAAATCCGAACAGCTCTATAGCGTACTTCAGCGTCGCGAGTTTGGCCTTATATGCATCAGCACCGAATCATGTCTTGGGTCAATAGTTGGGTTGCCCGGCTCCTGTGCTTGCTATCCTACGTTCCGCTCTATCGGCTAGGGTAGTAAAGGAAGAACTATTGCGATTGTGCTTCCGGTTCACCTGGTTAAGCACCTCAGTAGAGAAAGCCGAAAACTGACTGTCATGATGCGGCGAGAGCTGGTCAACCACTCGATGACTTATCGGAATCTTTAGTGATTCCTCCGTGTCACACGAAGAACCTCTTTCCGGTCAAATATGTAAACGCATCATATGAATAAACCTCATACATACCAGGGGCTATGTCGTAGACCCACCATAAAACTCCTATGGCTAAGTGAAAGTGTTAACACCCTATAGTCTGGTTGCCTGGTTCGCCGCATTGACACCTCCTTCACGAACCAAGACGTTGGGTCAAGAGTGATCAGATGCTTTTTTTGAACACCCCCGTACTTCCTACGAGGGGGCTGAAGCCGACGACTGGAAAACTTTCAGATCATATACAAAACGGCCGCACAGGAGGAACAAAAGACTTTAGGAAAAATAGACTGATTACAACAATTGTCTTTTACAATTCGTAAAGAATTCACTCGAATATTATGCCTTTCGAACATTGACCCTCTATCAAGCGGGCAGCCTCTAAGACATCCTCAAAGTAATTCTCCGGTGCATGATGGTCCTTGCCCTTGGGTGGACCCTGCGTTGCAACATCGACGGCCTTCATCTTCTCCGAGTATGTCTTGACTCGAGCAAAGGCCACCCATGCGCGTTTAATGCACGCCGACCGCTTCACGGCGTCAATACGTGGCACCGCATCAGCAAGCCGCCACACCAAGCCAAAATAGCTATTCGGAATTGGCTCAGGCGGCCACAGGTGAAGTATGACGTTCTTCATGGCAGCACCGGACATCCTGTGAAGCTCGGCCCATTGGGACATCTGTTCATTCAGTAGCAGAGGGCGTTTTGATACGCCGAACTGTGACCAGAAAAGCTTCTCTGTTGCATACCCCTCTTGCACTTGGTAAATTGCGCCGCATCGGATGAACTCTTCGGCAGGTCCAAAAACACGTCTGGAGAACTCCACACTTGGTTAAGCTAAGCATAATTCGGATCGCCAAACTTAGTCTGTAATAAAAAGGGCTTACCAGCCACAATCTCCCCGGCTTGCCGGATCTGCTCACGAGATGCTTGCTACCTCTTTTAGCACTACGTTGGTTTTCCCCGAAGAGGAAGGGATGATGCAGCAAAGTAGCATAAGTATTTCCCTCAGTTTTTGAGAACCAAGGTATCAATCCAGTAGGAGGCTATGTGCGAGTCCCTCATACCTGCACAAAACAAATAAACCCTCGCAACCAACGCAAATAGGGGTTGTCAATCCCTATAGGGCCGCTTACGAGAGTGAGATCTGATAGATATGATAAGATAATATTTTTTGGTATTTTTATGATAAAAATGCAAAGCAAAGTAAATAACTAAGTAGTAGGAGATTGATATGATAAAGATAGACCCGGGGCCATAGGTTTCATTAGTGGCTTCTCTCGAGAGCATAAGTATTCTACGGTGGGTGAACAAATTACTGTTGAGCAATTGACAGAATTGAGCATAGTTATGAGAATATCTAGGTATGATCATGTATATAGGCATCACGTCCGAGAGAAGTAGACCGACTCCTGCCTGCATCTACTTTACTCCACTCATCGACCGCTATCCAGCATGCATCTAGAGTATTAAGTTAAAACAGAGTGACGCCTTAAGCAAGATGACATGATGTAGAGGGACAGACTCATGCAATATGAAGAAAACCCCATCTTGTTATCCTCTATGGCAAGGCAACAATACGTGCCTTGCTGCCCTTACTGTCACCGGGAAAGGACACCGCAAGATTGAACCCAAAGCTAAGCACTTCTCCCATTGCAAGAAATATCAATCTAGTAGGCCAAACCAAACTGACAATTCAAAGAGACTTGCAAAGATAACCAATCATACATAAAAGAATTCAGAGAAGATTCAAATATTATTCATAGATAGACTTGATCATAAACCCACAATTCATCGGTCTCAACAAACACACCGCAAAAAGAAGATTACATCGAATAGATCTCCACAAGAGAGGGGGAGAACATTGTATTGAGATCCAAAAAGAGAGAAGAAGCCTTCTAGCTACTAACTATGGACCCGTAGGTCTGAAGTAAACTACTCACACTTCATCGGAGAGGCTATGGTGTTGATGTAGAAGCCCTCCGTGATCGATGCCCCCTCCGGTGGAGCTCCGAAACAGGCCCCAAGATGGGATCTCGTGGATACAAAAAGTTACGGCGGTGGAATTAGGGTTTTGGCTCTGTATCTAATGGTTTGGGGGTACGTGGGTATATATAGGAGGAATAAGTACGTCGGTGGAGCAACAGGGGGCCCACGAGGGTGGGGGTGCGCCTTGTAGGGTAGGGCGCGCCCCCCTACCTCGTGGCCTCCTGTTACGTGCCTTGACGTAGGGTCCAAGTCTCCTGAGTTGTATTCGGTGAGAAAATCACGTTCCCGAAGGTTTCATTCCGTTTGGACTCCGTTTGATATTCCTTTTCTTTGAAACCCTAAAACAGGCAAAAAACAGCAATTCTGGGCTGGGCCTCCGGTTAAGAGGTTAGTCCCAAAAATAATATAAAAGTGGATAATAAAGCCCAATAATGTCCAAAACAGTAGATAATATAGCATGGAGCAATCAAAAATTATAGATACGTTGGAGACGTATCACTGCTCTGGATTCAGACCATGCTTCTCTTGCCTCTTGTAAGGCCTTATCAAGTTCAGCCATTTTGGCTTCATTTTCTTTCTCAAGAAGTTCACAGCGGCTAGCAGCATTTTTTAGTTCGAGCACCATCGTGGATATCTTCTCCTCGTCTTGGCGCCGAGCAGCTTGTTCGGCTTTTAACTCAGCCGATGCCTTTTCGGTAGCTGCATCACTAAATCGGGCCTGCTCCTTGGCCCGGACCAGCTCCGTCCGAAGAATTTCAACGGCGGCAGCACCATCTGCAGTCATGCATATTCCAGTATATAATTGTCAGCGTCATGCTTATATCACAAAAATGTATGTGAAGGGACTACCCCGAATACATACCTTGCGCCTCGTCGGGACGCATATTGATTAATGCAATGTCATCCCCGGCCACGTCAAGCTTCCGCTGCAGCTCGGTAATATCTGTAGTCTGGGAAGTATCCAGGGGGGAGCCAGCCTGTGTTCATGTTAATCAGATTAGGCCTTCAATATTTAGTTTTGATCCTCCATTCGCATCCCATGGGAAGCCAACCCGAGTCTCAGGAGCTACTACCTATACACAGGTGCATCTTTGCAAATAAAATATAGCTGAAAACATTACATCACAAACCTCGAAGCCTCTCAGCAGGCCCACGAAGGCCTCATTCAATCTGCTTTTCACGGACAGGATCTTTTCGACCACCTTGCTCATCAAAGTACGATGTTCCTCTGAAACGGACGCATGTCGCAGCATGTTCGTCAATATATCCGACGCCTCGGGGTCTCCGAAGGCTGCTGTAGGAGTACAGCCTCCCTTTGAAGGGATCCATTCATTCGAATCCGGCTATAGACCAGACTGTTCGGGGCCTTCATTGTTGGTCCCCGGACCCTGGGCCACCGAAGTGTCACCTTCAGGCAATGGCTTCATCATTCCTCGCCCCACCTGTTGGTCACGGGAGACCCTCTGCGATGACACATCGAATTCATCCGCCCTATTGGGTGGAGAGGCCGGTGGAGGCGTCTCGCTTTCCATCATCTCGGGGAGAAGGTCCCCCGAGGAAGAGGATTGTTGAAGAAGACTGCGCGCCGGACTGCAAAAAATATATATTCTAAGCATTACGAGAACAGAACGGGATATGTTTAAAACGTCCTTGTTCACTTATGATTTGGCCTGAGGCTTGTCCTCATTATGAGACTGTGCTTCACCATCCCTCAAGCCCGAGCCATCTAGTAGAGGCATCTTGCCTCTCTTAGGAGCTTGTTTCTCCAAATCTTCGGAGCCGGCCCTTTTCTTCCCATGAGGGGAACAGATAGTGGCCCCCCTTCACTTTTGTCTTCGGATGAGGGAATTTTGATTCCTCTAGACACAATGTCTGATGTACCCCTGGAATTGGGGCCATCTTTGGTCTTTCCACTCTCTGCCTCACCCTCCTTCACAGGCATATGGTATGGTGCCAGGGCTAGCATCCTTGTTAAAACAGGATTCGCTGGGCCTTCGGGCAGAGGGGCCGAACACATAATTAGTTCCGCCTTCTTTATCCAGCCCTGGAGAAAGATAGCCTGCTCAGTACCGTATTACGTTATGCGTAATTACAAAGTGTTCAAAAGATAAGTGCTTACCGGGGTATCCGGACGATTGCAGTTAAGGCCAGCGTCCTCGGTGGTGTCCGGCCAATGTTTTCGCTTCCCAAAAAACAACTTCCACATCCCTTCATGCATAGTGCCGAAGAAGTGTTGGAGGGTTCGTGGTCCTTCCGGATTGAGCTCCCACATGCGGCGAGACCTACGCTGGCAGGGCAGGATTCAGCGAACTAGCATCACTTGAATCACGTTGACAAGATCGATGTCTCTCTCAAGGAGGGTTCGGATGCGGCTCTGTAGAGTCTGCACTTCATGAACTGGTCCCCAGTCCAGCCCCTTGTTAATCCATGATGCAAGCTATGGTGGAGTGCCGGAGCGGAACGCAGGAATAGCTACCCACTTGGTGTTGCGGGGTTCCGTGACATAAAACCATTCTCGCTGCCATTGGTGGGAGGTTTCGGTGAAAGAGCCTTTTGTCCAGAGAGTGTTGGTAATCTTGCTCACTACAGTGCCACCACACTCCGCCTGTTCCCCGTCAACTACCTTCGTCTTCACACTGAAGGTCTTGAGCCATAAGCCGAAGTATGGGTGATTCGGAGGAAGGCCTCGCATGTAATGATAAACACCGAGACGTGGAGGATAGAGTCCAGGGCTAGATCATGAAAATATAGTCCATAATAAAACATTAGCCCCCGGACGAAAGGGTGAAGAGCGAACCCTAGCCCCGGAGGAAGTGGGAGATGAATACGACCCTCTCGCCAGATCTAGGGGTCGGAATAACCTGTCCTTGAGCAGGAAGCCTGTGGTGGACCTCCGCGGTCAAATATCTGGCTGCCCAAAGCTTTGCGGTATCCTCCTCTGTAACAGAGGAAGCCACCAATCGGCCTTGAGAGATGGGTCCGGACATGATGGGGAGGCTTGAAGCAATGAAGTCGAACGTTGGGTGCTAGAACTCGAGGTTGGGGAGGCTGAGGAGAGGTTGAGCATAAAAACACGGCCCTTGGTTCCTTTATAAAGGCAGCGGGTATTGAACGCCTCCTCCTAAGCCTAAGAACCTGCCTATTCCTAAGGAATCTTTCCCGCAGGACAGTTGGGTTACCCACGCTCGTATTGATGAAAATCTCGCAATAAGGGGACACGATCTCTGCTTCAACAAGATGTGCCAATAAAAACCACGCCCCGAAACATGGAATGGTGGGACGGGAAACGGCTCAAAATAATGACCGGGAAGCATGACGTCACATTACTAAAGATTTCAGCAGATTGGATTCGTGGAATACTATACTCTCTATGGCTGTGTGTTGCAGATCCGAACACGTTTGTCTTGTTTGAAGACTGTTTTGGAGTTCGGAAGGAGGAACCCGCCTTGCAATACCGAAGACAAATCTATGCGCCGGATACCTTGTCATTGAAGCCAGGTTCAGGGGCTACTGAGGGAGTTCTGGACTAAGGGGTCCTTGGGCGTCGGGCCTGTTAGCCATGGGCCGGACTGATGGGTTGTGAAGATACGAAGACCGAAGACTGCACCAGTGTTCGGATGGGACTCTCCTTGGCGTGGAAGGCAAGCTTGGCTACCGGATATGTAGATTCCTTTCTTTGTAACCGACCTTGTGGACCCTAGATCCTCCCAGTGCCTATATAAACCGGAGGACTTAGTTCGGAGAGAGGGAGATTCATTATCATAGCCATACCAGTTAGACCTCTAGGGTTTAGCCCTTACGATCTCGAGGTAGATCAACTCTTGTAATACTCATACTCATCAATATCAATCAAGCAAGACGTAGGGTATTACCTCCACAGAGAGGGCCCGAACCTGGGTAAACATCGTGTCCCTTGTCTCCTGTTACCATTGACCTTAGACGCATAGTTCGGGACCCCCTACCCGAGATCCGCTGGTTTTGACACCGACAAGCGCGACACCTTCCACCCAAAGCACCGACCCCTCCACCAAATAAGTGCCGGCCTAAGCTATGGTGCACGCAGTATAGCCAAGATCTCAAGGAGCATTTGGCAACGGAGAAGCAAATCGTGGCCGCACGCACAGATGAGGTCGCGATGGCTGCCATTCGTGCTGACCCCCAGATCTTGGAGGAGCACCTCGCCGTTGAGGCCACCGTTGACGCCTCGCGCGTTGATGCAACGACGCGGTTGGCTGCTTTAAACAACAGTTCATGGAGTTTTCTTGAGGCCACCGTCGGTGCCTTCGACGAAGACTACGGGTTTTTTTTCTCAGCGTGCATGTGCTTGCCTCATCTCGAGAGCCAGCTGTTTGGTGCCCGGAGTGGCTCAGGCAACTCACCATTACAACAAGGTCACCCACGATGCGGAGGCCTCGCCCTCTTCCATGTCCAACGAGCCAAACGTCATCGATATCTCCAACAATGAGGAGTAGCTTGTCTTATTAGCTCACTATAAGGACCCATGTCCAGTTTGCTAGCTACTGCCTTTCCTTAACAAATTCTAGTGAATTGTGCTATCTAGTTTTACCATGCAATCTTCTGCTATAGTGTATATGTTCTATATGTCATGCAATGTGGTATTCAGTTAACTGCTTGGTTCAATTCTGCAAATGTGATGTTCAATTCTCCAAGGTGCAATATTTCCAAGTTGTTGTGGTGTTCAGTTAACTGCTTGGTATGGTTAACTGTCTGATCTTCTATTATGAGTATGTTATATTGTGCAATGTGGTGCTCAGTTAACGTTTGGTTCATTTTTTGTGGTGTTTAGTTAACTGCTTGGTTCAATTCTGTAATGCGATATTCAATTGTTGTGGCTGCATTCTATTATTGTATACCATGTGAGGAATAAATTGAATTTGGTTGCACTTAATACATGAGAAACATATACAAGTGCTATATTTCCTAGTTCTTAATCATGCTTGGTTTGGATAAACGAGTTTTCCATGTGGCTTGAATTAATGTGATGAATCTGCAATGTGCTTATTTAGCATCAACATATTTTACTGATAGCATGCGAACCCTTACTTAACCTGATGACTAACTAGCTTATATGTGTTGCAGGGAAACAATGGGAAGCACTGAGGTTTACAAGATGGTGCTAACTATTATACCTTGCCTTTTTTTTTATTCCTTTGCCCCATTTCCAATATAGAGAATATAATGCACATCCTTGTTTCAAGGTTCACTGATGATTACCTCTCAAACCACCTCTGTGATCAGGAGGCGAGAATAGTTTTCATACAACACCCACGGTTCAATATTGAAGTGTTCCTGAAGAGGTCGAAGGATGGACGGTCAATCATCCACACACACTGGCCTAAAGTTGCAAAGACCTACAACATGAATGAAGGCTCAATATTCGCCTTCCGCTTCAGCAGTTTTCCAGATGAGATGCATCTCTCTATGTACCGTCTATGATGCTAATTTTGAAAGGTTCTAGATGTTGCATGTGAAACTTACTGCTGGTGCAGTTGTGTAATGGGGTAGCTGAGTGCCGAAGCTATATCATGTTGTACTCCGATGTATTTCAATTATGAAATCCTACTTCCTTAATATGGAAATGGAATATATTATGTGCCTAATATGAATGTCAATTAGATTAGTAAATGGATTATTAATAATAGGGAAATTAGCCCACTAATTGGCCAATTAGCATGCTAATTGGGTTTTCTATTGCAAACGATTATTGAGAAAACACCATGGGCAATGACCTCAGGCAACGCACATAGTTTCTAGGAATAAACCATGTTGGATCAATGAACAATCACACATGACATTCGCTTGAAAACTGTTTGCGTTACGCCACCTTGCGCAAACATTTTCCTTGGAGTGACTGTGTGGGATGTCTATACGAACGAAAACGTTAAGCGGGGACTGACTGTGTGGGATGTACTTACGACCGGAAATGATTTCGCCTGTATAATTGTATTTTTAGCACTACTGTACGTATAGCCGTATTTGGTCGCTCGCTGGTCGCACACGACCTCATTTTGCCGAGCGTGTGTGCCAGGAGGGCATATCCCCGACCGTTTCTGGGTCGTGTGGGAAGGACCCCCCCTATCGCCCACACTCACTAGGTGATGGTTCCGAACGTCGCCGCGGAAAGGGGTTAAAACCGTTTGTATAGCACCGACGGGTACTAGTGGATGCTTATGTGAAAAAACTTCAACCTGATAAGCTCGAACCCAAATCGGAGAAATGTGTCTTCATAGGATACCCAAAGGAGACAGTTGGTACACCTTTTATCACAGATCCGAAGGCAAGATAGTCGTTGCTAAGAATAGATCATTTCCAGAGAAGGAGTTTCTCTCGAAAGAAGTGAGTGGGAGGAAAGTAGAACTTCATGAGGTAATTGTACCTTATCACTTATTGGAAAGTAGTTCATCACAGAAATCAGTTCCAATGACTCCTACACCAATCAGTGAGGAAGCTAATGATGATGATCATTGATGTCGATTGAAGATACGTCGGTATTTCCCCAAAGAGGAAGGGATGATGCAGCATAGCGGCGGTAGGTATTTCCCTCAGATATGAAACCAAGGTTATCTAACCAGTAGGAGAACCAAGCAACACAACATAAACAGCCCCTGCACACAGATAACAAATCCTCGCAGCCCGACGTGTTAAAGGGGTTGTCAATCCCTTTCTAGTAACGGGGCCAGAAATTGATGTGTGACGGGAGAAAGTTGTAATAGATTAAATAAATAGATCACAAATAAAATAAAATGCAGCAAAGTATTTTTGTTTTTGGATTAATAGATTTGAAAATAAATGCAAATAAAAGTAGATCACAAAGGCAAATAATATGAGAAAGAGACCCGGGGGCCATAGGTTTCACTAGTGGCTTCTCTCGAGAGAAATAGCAAACGGTGGGTAAACAAATTACTATTGGGCAATTGATAGAACCTCAAATAATTATGACGATATCCAGGCAATGATCATTATATAGGCATCATGTCCAAGATTAGTAGACCGACTCCTGCCTGCATCTACTACTATTACTCCACACATCGACCGCTATCCAGCATGCATCTAGTGTATTAAGTTCATGGAGAAACGGAGTAATGCAATAAGAATGATGACATGATGTAGATAAGATCTATCAATGTAGATATAGATCCCATCGTTTTATCCTTAGTAGCAACGATACATACGTGTCGTTTCCCTTTCTGACATTGGGATCAAGCTCTATAAGATCGAACCCACTACAAAGCACCTCTTCCCATTGTAAGATAAATAGATCAAGTTGGAAAAACAAAACCCAAATATCGGAGAAGAAATACAAGGCTATAAGAAATCATGCATATAAGAGATCAAAGAAACTCAAATAACTTTCATGGATATAAAAAGATAGATCTGATCATAAACTCAAAGTTCATCGGTCCCAACAAACACACCGCAAAAGAGTTACATCATATGGATCTCCAAGAGACCATTGTGTTCAGAATCAAGAGAGAGAGAGAGAGAGATGAAGCCATCTAGCTACTAACTACCGACCCGAAGGTCTACAAAGAACTACTCACGCATCATCGGAGAGGCACCAATGGAGGTGGTGAACCCCATCCGAGATGGTGTCTAGATTGGATCTGGTGGTTCTGCACTCTACGACGGCTGGATGAATATTTGGTCAACTCCCCTAGGGTTCTGGGATTTTTGGGGTATTTATAGAGCAAAGAGGCGGTCCGGGGGGCACCCGAGGTGGGCACAACCCACCAGGGCACGCCTGGGCCTCCTGGAGTGATATGTCTCCAATGTATCTATAATTTTTGATTGCTACATGCTATTATATTATCTATTTTGGATGTTAATGGGCTCTATTTTACACTTTTATATCATTTTTGGGACTAACCTACTAACCGGAGGCCCAGCCCAAATTGTTGTTTTTTTTGCCTATTTTAGGGTTTCGAAGAAAAGGAATATCAAACGGAGTCCAAATGGAATGAAACCTTCGAGAACGTGATTTTCTTAAATAACGTGATCGAGGAGACTTGGAGTGGGCATCAAGAAACAACTGAGGAAGCCACGAGGCAGGGGGCGCGCCTACCCCCGCTGGGCGTGCCCTCCACCCTCATGGGCCCTCCGTTGCTCCACTGACGTACTTCTTCCTCCTATATATATCCACTTACCCCCCCCCCCAAACATCCAGGAGCACCACGAAAACCCAATTCCACCACCGCAACCTTCTATACCCGAGAGATCCCATCTTGGGGCCTTTTCTGGAGCTCCGCCAGAGGGGCCATTGATCACGGAGGGCCTCTACATCAACTCCATGGCCTCTCCATGATGTGTGAGTAGTTTACTTCAGACCTACGGGTCCATAGTTATTAGCTAGATGGCTTCTTCTCTCTCTCTGGATCTCAATACAAAGTTCTCCTCGATCTTCTTGGAGATCTATTTGATGTAATCTTCTTTTGCGGTGTGTTTGTCGAGATCCGATGAATTGTGGGTTTATGATCCAGATTATCTATGAACAATATTTGATTCTCCTCTGAGTTCTCTTATGTATGATTGGTTTATCTTTGCAATTTTCTTCGAATTATCAGTTTGGTTTGGCCTTCTAGATTGATCTTTCTTGCAATGGGAGAAGTGCTTAGCTTTGGGTTCAATCTTGCGGTGCTCGATCCCAGTGACAGAAAGAGAACTGACACTTATTGTATTGTTTCCATCGAGGATAAAAAGATGGGGTTTATATCATATTGCATGAGTTTATCCCTCTACATCTTGTCATCTTCCTTAAAGCATTACTCTGTCCTTATGAACTTAATACTCTAAATGCATGATGGATAGCAGTCGATGTGTGGAGTAATAGTAGTAGATTCAGAATCGTTTCGGTCTACTTGTCTCAGATGTGATGCCTATATACATGATCATACCTAGATATTCTCATAACTATGCTCAATTCTATCAATTGCTCGATAGTAATTCGTTTACCCACTGTAATACTTATGCTCTTGAGAGAAGCCACTAGTGAAACCTATGGGCCCCGGGTCTATCTTTCATCATATTAATCTTCCAATACTTAGTTATTTCTTTTGCCTTTTATTTTACTTTGCGTCTTTATCATAAAAATACCAAAAATATTACCTTATCATATCTATCAGATCTCACTCTCGTAAGTGACCATGAAGGGCTTGACAATCCCTTTATCGCGTTGGTTGCGAGGTTCTTATTTGTTTGTGTAGGTGTGTGGGACTTGAGCGTGATCTCCTACTGGATTGATACCTTTGTTCTCAAAAACTGAGGGAAATACTTACGCTACTTTGCTGCATCACCCTTTCCTCTTCAAGGGAAAACCAACACAGTGCTCAAGAGGTAGCATGGCGCGCCCTGGTGGGTTGTCCCCTCCTCGGGACTCCCCCCAGGTGCAACCAGGACCCAACATGTTCCTTCTGGTCCATAAAAAATCTTCGTAAAGTTTTGTGGCATTTGGACTCCCTCTGATATTGATTTTCTACGATGTAAAAAACATGGAAAAAAATAGGAACTGGCACTTGGCACTATGTCAATAGGTTAGTACCAAAAAATGATATAAAATGACTATAAATGATTATAAAACATCCAAGATTGATAATATAACAGCATGGAACAATCAAAAATTATAGATACGTTGGAGACATATCAGCATCCCCAAGCTTAACTCCTAGTCATCCTCGAGTAGGTAAGTGATAAAAACAGAATTTTTGATGTGGAATGCTGCCTATCATGTCATATAATATTATTTTCTTTATAGCATGTACAATTGAAATTTTAGTTGTTCAAAGCAATAGTCTAGTTTTGACATGATAATTTAGATACTCAAGCATATCAACAAGCAACCATGTCTTTCAAAATATCAACACTAAAATAAGTTATCCCTAGCCCATCATGGTCAAACATTGATCCATTCATGAAACACACTCAAATATTAGCTACACCCCATACTTAAGTACGACCATATTGCCTCCTAGTTGGTGCTTTTATAAGAGAAGATGGAGACTCAAAATAAAAATTGCATAAAGTAAAAGAAAGGCCCTTCGCAGAGGGAAGTAGGGATTTGTAGAGGTGCCAGAGCTCAAAGCGAAAAACTTAGAGATAAAAACATTTTGAGAGGTGTATCCATCCCACCAACGAAAACAACTTAGAGCTCCCAATACTTTCCATGCATAGATATATCATAGGCAGTTCCCAAACAGAAAATAAAGTTTATTCCTTTTTACACCATAACTTTCACTTTTTGTGGCTAACTGTATCCACGGGTGCCCTCCATACCAACACTTACCAAGGAATTTATTATTTGACAACATAAAGTAAATTCATTTTTGCATTTCGGGACTGGGCATCCCTAATACCTTTGCCTTACTCTCGTGTAATGACAAGTGAATAAACACTCATCTTTAGAATAACACATCTAGCATGGAAAATATTAGCCACTCCTCACCGCTCCGCAAGCGAAACAAACACACAAAAGAGAAGTTTATTTCGAAAATTAGAGATGGCACATGCAAATTTGCTTAGAACGGCAAAAGAATACCGCATATAGGTATATATAGTGGACTCATGTGGCAAAACTGGGTTAAAGGATTTTGGATGCACAAGTAGTGATCACACTTGGTGCAAAATGAAGGATAGCAAAAGATTAGGAAGCGACCAACTAAGAAGCGAATAATCTCATAACCAAGCATTAAGCATAAATAACACCGAATAATGCACCATAAGTTGGATATAAATTCATTGCATGACTATTGACTTTCGTACTTGCATAGGGAATCACAAACCTTAACACCAATATTCTTACTAAAGCATAATTACTCATCAAGATGACTCACATATCACATCATCATATCTCAAAACTATTACTAAGAATCAAGTTTATTTTGCCCAATGATCTTCATGAAAGTTTTTATTATATCCTTCTTGGATATCTATGACATTGGGACTAATTTTCATGTATTGCTTTTGACAAGCTCCAACAAATATAAGTGAAGATCATGAGCATAATAATTTTTCTTTCTCTCAAATTAATTTAAGTGAAGAGAGAATTTCTAGAAAATTTTACTAACTCTCAAATAAATCTAAGTGAAGCAAGAGAGAATTTCTTCAAAAATACTAAAGCACACCATGCTCAAAATGATATAAATGAAGCACTAGAGCAAATCCATTTCTCATAAAAAAATTAAGTGAAGCATAGAGAGCAATTCTAACAAGACATTACATAATTTTGACTCTCTCAAATAGGTGTGTCCATGTGACGACCGGATATTTAAGCTACACTAAACCTCTACTAATGATGACATGTCACTGCTATCACTGTTGTTAATCTCGCGTTGATTCAAATCCATTTGAAGTTGAAATTTAAATTAAAGTCAAACGGTCCAAGTTTTCAAACGTTAAAACTAAAATGTTCTTTGTGTGAAAAATAATCCCTAGAAAATATTGGAGAAGAAACCACATTTTTATGGAGTAATTAAAAGCCCCCAAATAAATAAAACAATGGCTTAAACAATTAAATAAATGCCTTTTATAATTTGTAAAGTGTTAAATTATTTTAGTTAATCAGGAGTGCAACTTTTTGTGGCAGTGGTAAAACTAGTCGCACAAATGTAGGTGCTCTTGTATGTATTTTGTAAAACAAAAAAACACAAATGAGAATAGAGTTAAAATAGTAAAGAAAATTACTAAAATAAAAAGGACCCCCCCCCCTATTGGGCCTTGGCCCAGTTGGCTGAATGGCCGACTGACTTGCCGGCCCACCCCCGCACGCCCCTGGCCTAATTGGCCTCCCCCCACCAGAACCCTAACCCCACGCACTCGCCCTCCCCCACGTTCGATCCCCACTCCACCCGATCGATCCCATTGTCCCTCCTCACACCGCCAGGAAGAGAGCAGAGATGAGAAAGAGACCCTGCACCCGATCCCGCTCACATGCGCCCTCCTTGCCCTGCTCCGACCACCTCTGTCGCCCTGTCGTTGTTCTGGTCGGCGAGCTCCTCACCTCTGACCCCCTCGCATCGCCGGCTCCTCCTTCGACCTGCACGATCGCCGACCCCGCCCCTGCCGCACACCCCATGTCACCGGCGTCGCCCGCGCCCTGCGCCTCCCATGGTGCATCAGGCCACGGTTGGCACCTGCCGGTGCGCGTGGGCGCTCGCCCGTAGCTCGCCACTACTCCTTCGCGCTCCCCGCTGATGCCAGTCGCCCCTGCCTGGCTGCCTCGTCATCGACGGCCCGCGCCTCGTCGGACACCTCTCCAACCCGCCAAGACCTCCCCCGAGCTCGCAGACCTTCCCTGCCGCTCGATGTGAGGCTCCCCCTCGAATCCCCTGTTCCCCCCTTTTTCGTTACTCCATCGCCGAAGTTCGCCACACCACCGCGTCGAGAGCTCGCTGGGCGCTCGTGCTCACCACCACCGACCGTGCACACGCACGCCCGCGCCATGCTGCGCCCCAGGGCCCCCTTGCTCCGCTGACCGCACGCCGACCTGGCTCCCCGCGCCATCGCCCTGTTCCGCCCCGCAGCCACCCGTGCCGCCATCGCCAGCGGCCGCTACCTCCACCTGGGTTCGCTGTTAAAGGACGCCCGCCCGTCGCCCATATTCCCCTCACTCGTTCGGGCTATGCCCATTCGCCCGCGCCGGTTTGGCCCTATGGGCCAGTGACAAGGGGGGCCCATGCCCTGGAATGTTTTAAAAAAGGAATAAATAAATAAATAAACAATAAATACAAATATTAATTAAATAATTAATTAACTAAATTAATTAACTTAATTAGTTATGTTTAATTAAGCTAATTAACTACTGATAATTAACTAAACAGTCAATGACATTGGGACCCACTTGTCAGGTTGACCAAGCCAACGGCCAACGTTGACTGCTGACGTCATGCTGACGCATTAATTAATTTTCGAATTAATTAATTTATTAAATTCAAAAAATTGATTAAATCTTTTAATATTGACATAGAAATAATAATACTTCAAGCATACTAACTAAACAAACATGTCTTCTCAAAATTACATGGCCAAAGAAAGTTATCCCTACAAAGTCATATAGTGTGGCTATGCTCTATCTTCACCACACAAAATATTTAAATCATGCACAACCCCGATGACAATCCAAGCAATTGTTTAATACTTTTGATGTTCTCAAACTTTTTCAATCTTCACGCAATATATGAGCGTGGGCCATGGATATAGCACTATGGTGGAATATAATGGTGGTTGTGGAGAAGACAAAAAGGAGAAGATAGTCTCACATCAACTAGGCGTATCAACGGGCTATGGATATGCCCATTAATAGATATCAATGTGAGTGAGTAGGGATTTCCATGCAACGGATGCACTAGAGCTATAAGTATATTAATGCTCGACAAAAGAAACTAAGTGGGTATGCATCCAACTTGCTTGCTCATGAAGACCTACGGAATTTTGAGGAAGCCCGTCATTGGAATATACAAGCCAAGTTCTATAATGAAAAATTCCCACTAGTATATGAAAGTGATAACATAGGAGACTCCCTATCATGAAGATCATGGTGCTACTTTGAAGCACAAGTGTGGTAAAAGGATAGTAGCATTGCCCCTTCTCTATTTTTCTCTCATTTTTTTTATTTGGGCCTTTCTCTTTTTTATGGCCTCTTTTTTTCTTTTTTTATTTGGGCTTCTTTGGCCTCTTTTATTTATTTATTTTCATCCAGAGTGTCATCCCGACTTGTGGAGGAATCATAGTCTCCATCATCCTTTCCTCACTGGGACAATGCTATCATCTCACTTTTATTTACTTACAACTCAAGAATTACAACTCGATTCTTAGAACAAAATATGACTCTATATGAATGCCTCCGGCGGTGTACCGAGATGTGCAATGACTCAAGAGTGATATGTATGGAAGAATTATGAATGGTGGCTTTGCCACAAATACGATGTCAACTACATGATCATGCAAGCAATATGACAATGATGGAGCGTGTCATAATAAATGGAACGGTGGAAAGTTGCATGGCAATATATCTCGGAATGGCTATGGAGATGCCATGATAGGTAGGTATGGTGGCTGTTTTGAGGAAGGTATATGGTGGGTTTAAGGTACCGGCGAAAGTTGCGCGGTACTAGAGAGGCTAGCAATGGTGGAAGGGTGAGAGTGCGTATAATCCATGGACTCAACATTAGTCATAAAGAACTCACATAATTATTGCAAAAAATTATTAGTTATCGAAACAAAGTACTACGCGCATGCTCCTAGGGGGATAGATTGGTAGGAAAAGACCATCGCTCGTCCCCGACCGCCACTCATAAGACAACCAATAAATAAATCATGCTCCGACTTCATCACATAACGGTTCACCATACGTGCATGCTACGGGAATCACAAACTTCAACACAAGTACTTCTCAAATTCACAACTACTCAACTAGCATGACTCTAATATCACCATCTTCATATCTCAAAACAATCATCAAGTATCAAACTTCTCATAGTATTCAATGCACTTTATATGAAAGTTTTTATTATATCCCTCTTGGATGCCCATCATATTAGGACTAAATTCATAACCAAAGCAAACTACCATGCTGTTTAGGACTCTCAAAATAATATAGGTGATGCATGAGAGTTCATCTATTTCTATAAAATAAAACCACCACCGTGCTCTAAAAGATATAAGTGAAGCACTAGAGCAAATGACAAACAACTCTGAAAGATATAAGTGAAGATCAATGAGTAGTCAGTTAGTTATGCAACTATGTGAAGACTCTCTAACATTTAATAATTTCAGATCTTGGTATTTTATTCAAACAGCAAGCAAAACTAAAGAAAATAAAATGACGCTCCAAGCAAAACACATATCATGTGGCGAATAAAAATATAGCTCCAAGTAAAGTTACCGATGAACGAAGATGAAAGAGGGGATGTCTTCCGGGGCATCCCCAAGCTTAGGCTTTTGGTTGTCCTTGAATATTACCTTGGGATGACTTGGGCATCCCCAAGCTTACGCTCTTGCCACTCCTTATTCCATAGTCCATCGAATCTTTACCCAAAACTTGAAAACTTCACAACACAAAACTTAATAGAAAACTCATAAGCTCCGTTAGCGAGAGAAAACAAAACACCACTTCAAGGTACTCTAATGAACTCATTCTTTATTTATATTGGTGTTAAACCTACTGTATTCCAACTTTTCTATGGTTTATAAAATATTTTACTAGCCATAGATTCATCAAAATAAGCAAACAACACACAAAAACAGAATCTGTCAAAAACAGAACAGTCTGTAGTAATCTGTAACTAACGCAAACTTCTGGAACCCATAAAATACTAAAATAAATTTCTGGACCTGAGTAATTTATCAATTAATCATGTTCAAAAATAATTAACTCAATAGCACTCTCCAATAAAAACTAGCATCAATTCTCGTGAGCGCTAAAGTTTCTGTTTTCTACAGCATGGTCGCAAAGACTTTCCCCAAGTCTTCCCAAAGGTTCTTCTTGGCACAAACACTAATTAAAAGCATAAAACCACATCTAAACAGAGTCTAGATGAATTATTTATTACTAAACAGGAACAAAAATCAAGGAACTAATGTAAAATTGGGTTGCCTCCAACAAGCGCTATCGTTTAACGCCCCTAGCTAGGCATGATGATTTCAACGATGCTCACATAAAAGATAAGAATTGAAACATAAAGAGAGCATCATGAAGAATATAACTAACACATTTAAGCCTAACCCACTTCCTATGCATAGGTATTTTGTGATCAAACAACTTATGGGAACAAGAATCAACTTGCATAGGAAGGTAAAACAAGCATAACTTCAAAACTTTAAGCACATAGAGAGGAAACTTGATATTATTGCAATTCCTATAAGCATAAGTTCCTCCCTCATAATAATTTTCAGTAGCATCATGAATGAATTCAACAATATAACCAGCATCTAAAGCATTCTTTTCATGATCTACAAGCATAGAAAATTTATTACTCTCCACATAAGCAAAATTCTTCTCATTCGGGATAGTGGAAGTGTCATAAGAAACTCGAATACTATAAATTGTTTCCACATTAAAAGAGTAATGTTCAGAAAAGGGGTAATCATAATCATGAAAAGTTCTATAAATATAACCATTACTACTTTTTATAGCATATGTATCATCACAATAATTATCATAAGTAGGAGGCATACTATCATCATTCTAAATTTGCATATCAAAACTTGGGAGACTAAAAATATCATCTTCATTAAGCGTAGCATCCCCAAGCTTGGGACAAACATTAATAGCAGCAAATATATTCTCAAAAACATCATCTTCACCAAACATAGCATCCCCAAGCTTGGGTCTTTTCATATCATAAGCATAATCACTCTCATCATTAATAGAATGGATAGCACCAATAGTATAGCAATTATCATATTCTTCCAAGCAAGTGCCAAAAAGTTTTTCAAGATCATAAGAAGTACCATTATCTTCCCCAATTATATTTTCATGAGGCACAATAGTAATAGGAGCAGAACTATTTGCGGAGATATCTTTTTACCTCTCTTCCTTTTTCTTTTCTTCTTCTTCACCACATCATGTGTGGGTTCAATCCTCTTTTTGGAGCTCCTTATTAATGAGATTGGTTGAATAGGAGGCTCCTCCTCGTTACCTGATTCATCATAAGAAATAATAGGAGGGTATTGGGAGGTATCTTCCCTTTCATTAGTATTCTCTTCATCTTATATTTGTTTTGTTTTCTTTATGTAATTGGCAATATAAGGATTTTCAATACAATTCACCGCACAATACATATAAATTTCCTCTAGATCAAAATGAAGAACTCATCAAGGGCAAATTTTGGAATATCCTTAGTTATACATTTCATTTCTTCATAACCCAAGAGAAAACTAAGTTCATTATGATGTGCAAGGGAAATCAAGTCATCACAATTTTTGGACATGATATGATCATGAAACAATTTGCATTGGGTATTGAAATGATCATGTTCATTGCAAAGCTCACAAGTATGGCCAAGATAATTTAAATTTTCAGCACATTCATCTAGCCTTTCTTGCAACAATTTAGTTTCTAAGTACTTATGCCTCTTGCAAAATCTATCTTCCCTATTTGGTGTGTACTTAGAAACCCAATGTACTCCACAAAAATTGACATGTTTATAGGAGACATCATAACTAGTGCAATCATCATTAGTATCATGGATATTCAAAGAATTCATACTAACAACATTGCAATCATGCTCATCATTCACATATTTTATGCCAAGCATTCTATGTAATTCTTCTTCTAGCATTTGAGCACAATTTTCCTTTCCATCATACTCACGAAAGATATTAAAAAGATGAAGCGTATGAGGCAAACTAAATTCCATATTTCTTTTGTAATTTTCTTTTATAAACTAAACTAGTGATAAAACAAGAAACTAAAAGACTCGATTGCAATATCTAAAGATATACCTTCAAGCACTCACCTCCCCGGCAACGGCGCCAGAAAAGAGCTTGATGTCTACTACACAACCTTCTTCTTGTAGATGTTGTTGGGCCTCCAAGTGCAGAGGTTTGTAGGACAGTAGCAAATTTCCCTCAAGTGGATGACCTAAGGTTTATCAATCCGTAGGAGGCGTAGGTTGAAGATGGTCTCTCTCAAGCAACCCTGCAACCAAATAACAAAGAGTCTTTTGTGTCCCCGACACACCCAATACAATGGTAAATTGTATAGGTGCAGTAGTTCGGCAAAGAGATGGTGATACAAGTGGTATATGGATAGTAAATAATGGTTTTTGTAATCTGAAAATATTAAAACAGCAAGGTAATTAATGATAAAAGTGAGCACAAACGGTATTGCAATGATAGTAAACAAGGCCTAGGTTTCATACTTTCGCTAGTGCAAGTTCCCTCAACAATAATAACATAATTGGATCACATAACTATCCCTCAATATGCAACAAAGAGTCACTCCAAAGTCACTAATAGCGGAGAACGAACGAAGAGATTATGGTAGGGTACGAAACCACCTCAAAGTTATTCTTTCCAGTCAATCCGTTGGGCTATTCCTGTAAGTGTCACAAACAGCCCTAGAGTTCGTACTAGAATAACACCTTAAGACACAAGTCAACCAAAACCCTAATGTCACCTAGATACTCCAATGTCACCTCAAGTATCCGTGGGTATGATTATACGATATGCATCACACAATCTCAGATTCATCTATTCAACCAACACATAGGACCTCAAACAGTGCCCCAAAGTTTCTACTGGAGAATCACGATGAAAACGCGTGCCAACCCCTATGCATATGTTCATGGGCGGAACCTGCAAGTTGGTCACCAAAACATACATGAAGTGAATCACGTGATATCCCATTGTCACCACAGATATGCACGGCAAGACATACATCAAGTGTTCTCAAATCTTTAAAGACTCAATCTGATAAGATAACTTCAAAGGGGAAACTCAATCCATTACAAGAGAGTAGAGGGGAGATAAAACATCATAGGATCCACATATAATAGCAAAGCTCGCGATACATCAAGATCGTATCACCTCAAGAACACGAGAGAGAGAGAGAGAGAGAGAGAGAGAGAGAGAGATCAAACACATAGCTACTGGTACATACCCTCAGCCCCGAGGGAGAACTACTCCCTCCTCGTCATGGAGAGCACCAGGATGATGAAGATGGCCACCAAAGAGGGATTGCCCCCTCCGACAGGGTGCCGACACGGGTCTAAATTGGCTTTCGGTGGCTACGGAGGCTTCTGGCGGCGGAACTCCCGATCTATTGTGCTCCCCGATCGTTTTAGGGTATATGAAGATATATAGGCGGAAGAGGTACGTCAGGGGAGCCACGAGGGACCCACGAGGGTGGAGGGCGTGCCCTAGGGGGGTGGGCACGCCCCCCTACCTCGTGGCTCCCTCGTTTCTTCCCTGACATGCACTCCAACTCTATCAGGTTGCTTTTCTTCCAAAAATAAGTTCCGTGAAGTTTCAGGTCAATTGGACTCAGTTTGATTTTCCTTTTCTGCGATACTCTAAAACAAGGGAAAAAACAGAAACTGGCACTGGGCTCTGGGATAATAGGTTAGTCCCAAAAATCATATAAAATAGCATATAAATGCATATAAAACATCCAAGGTTGATAATATAATAGCATGGAACAATCAAAAATTATAGATACGTTGGAGACGTATCAGCCCCACAGCCACCTTGCTCCGCCGACCGCACGCTGATACGTCTCCGTCGTATCTATAATTTTTTATTGTTCCATGCCAATATTCTACAACTTTCATATACTTTTGGCAACTTTTTATACTATTTTTGGGACTAACATATTGATCCAGTGCCCACTTCCAGTTCCTGTTTGTTGCATGTTTTTTGTTTCGCAGTAAATCCATATCAAATAGAGTCCAAACAGGATAAAAACTGACCGAGATTTTTTTGGAATATATGTAATTTTTGGGAAGAAAAATCAACGCGAGACGATGCCCGAGGGGGCCACGAGGCAGGGGCGCGCCCCAGGGGGGCAGGAGCGCCTTGGGCCCTCATGGCCACCCCCTAAGGCGGTTGATGCCCTTCTTTCGCCACAAGAAGGCTAATATCCGGATAGAGATCGTGTTAAAATCTCAGCCCAATCGAGGTTATGGATCTCCGGGAATATAAGAAATGGTGAAAGGGCAGAATCTGAGAACGCAGAAACAGAGAGAGATAGGGAGGCAGATCCAATCTCGGAGGGGCTCTTGCCCCTCCCATGCCATGGAGACCAAGGACCAGAGGGGAAACCTTTCTCCCATCTAGGGAGCACGTCAAGGAAGAAGAAGAAGGAGGGGGCTCTCTTCCCCTTGCTTCCGGTGGCGCCGGAGTGCCACCAGGGGTCATCATCATCACCGCAATCTTCACCAACAACTTCACCGCCATCATCAACAACTCTTCCCCCCTCTATGCAGTGGTGTAACCCCTTTTTTACCCGCTGTAATCTCTACTTAAACATGGTGCTCAACGCTATATATCATTTCCCAATGATGTATGGCTATCTTATGATGTTTGAGTAGATCCGTTTTGTCCTATGGGTTAATTGATGATCGTGATTGGTTTGAGTTGCATGTTTTATTATTTGTGTTGTCCTGTGGTGCTCTCCATGTCGCGCAAGCATGAGGGATTCCCGCTGTAGGGTTTGCAATATGTTCATGATTTGCTTATGGTGGGTGGCGTGAGTGACAGAAAAACAGACCCGAGTAAGTAGGTTGTTTGTGTATGGGATAAAGAGGACTTGATACTTTAATGCTATGGTTGGGTTTTACCTTAATGATCTTTAGTAGTTGCGGATGCTTGCTAGAGTTCCAATCATAAGTGCATATGATCCAAGTAGAGAAAGTACGTTAGCGTATGCCTCTCCCTCAAATAAAATTGCAATAATGATTACCGGTCTAGTTATCGATTGCCTAGGGACAAATAACTTTCTCGTAACAAAAAACTCTTTACTAAAACTAACTTAGTTGTGTCTTTATCTAAACAGACCCTACTTTTTATTTACTTTCTCTTTATTATATTGCAAACCTATCCAAAAACACCTACAAAGTACTTCTAGTTTCATACTTGTTCTAGGTAAAGCGAACATTAAGCATGCGTAGAGTTGTATCGGTGGTCGATAGAACTTGAGGGAATATTTGTTCTACCTTTAGCTCCTCGTTGGGTTTGACACTCTTACTTATCGAAAGAGGCTACAATTGATCCCCTATACTTGTGGGTTATTAAGACCTTTTTCTCGCGCCGTTGTAGGGGAGCCATAGCGTGGGGTGAAAATATTCTCGTGCGTTCTTGTTTGCTTTATCACTAAGTAATTTTTATTTGCTGTTCTAAGTTGTTATCTATCTTTAGTTATGTGAAAGAGATTATGTACTACTTTGATAATCCTGAGAAAACCCCATTCAATTATGTTATGGGAGACACGTTGGATCAACGTGAATACTTTAGGGATTATCGCTTGACTCAAAAAGGGAAACTATTATGGGATCAAATTAATATGTTGCATTCGTATGCTCGAGAACTATGCTTGAGATATGACTATACTTGTTGCTCTAGGATGAAGGCTCCACACCTTCCCTTTTCATGCAAATTTAATGATGATAAAACCATGGCTTCTTATGCTAATGGTATATATGATTACTATGATGTGGAACAAATAGAAGAATTTGTTGCTTTTATGGGTGCTTATGAAATTGAATCTTTGTTTAAAGAGTGTGAAAATTTTGATGATTCAGTTTATAGACCTAAAAATTTAGCTATCCTTCAATATTGCTATGAGAATTATGAATACAATACCGATATTGATGCGTTTATTGAGAAAGTCTCCGCTGTCCAAGAAGAGACTAATATTTTGCAGGAGTCTATGGAAGAAGAAATTAATGACATTGTGAGCTCATTGGATGAAAAAGATGAGGAGGAGAGCGAAGAACAAAAGGAGGAAGAGTGGATTGATCACCCGTGCCCACCTTCTAGTGAGAGTAACTCTTAAACTCATACATTGTTTAATTTCCCTTCATGCTTACCGAAGGATGATTGCTATGATGACTGTTATGATCCCATTGATTCTCTTGAAATATCCCTTTTTGATGATGTTTGCTATGCTTGTGGCCAAGATGCCAATATGAATTATGCTTATGGAGATGAACTTGCTATAGTTCCTTATGTTAAACATGAATTTTTTGCTATTGCACCCACGCATGATAGTCCTATTATCTTTTTGAATTCTCCCAACTGCACTATCGGAGAAGTTTACCCTTATTAAGGATTATATTGATTGGTTGCGTTTTACTATTACACATGATGATTTTGATAGATATAATATGCACGTGCCTGCTGCTCCTACTTGCAATTATTATGAGAAAGGAACTACATCTCCGCCTCTTTATGTTTCCAACACGAAAAAATTACAAGAAACTGTTTATACTATGCATTGGCCTTTACTTTGTGTGCATGAATTGTTCTTTTATGACATGCCGATGCATAGGAAGAGAGTTATACTTCGTCATTACATGATCTATATTACCTTGTTCTCACTACTAAATTACAAATCATTGTTAATTAAAATTGGCTTTGATATACCTTGGGATCCGGGTGGATCCATTACTTGAGCACTATGTGCCTAGCTTAATGGCTTTAAAGAAAGCGCTGCCATTGAGACAACCCGGAAGTTTTAGAGATTCATTTATTTCTGTTTTGTGCTTTTATAAAGTTTAAAAACAAAAAAAATAAAGAGGGGAACCCAAAACTTTTTCAAAAAGGAAAGTGAAAGTGAGAGAGACAAGCATGGTTGAAGTGGGGGGGCTCCTTGAACTTTGTTCATGCTCATGGAAACTTTGTGAATCTTGATTACAGAAACTTTTCAACAAAAATAATTATCCCCTTGTACAATTCCATTGTATTATAAAAATAATGTGCCAAGGTTTGCCTTTAGGATGTTTTAGATGCTTGTTGGTTTGTACGGTGCATGACAGAAACTTTGGCTGTAGCGCGCGATTTTACATTTTTTGCTGGAATGTCAAATGGTTCTGAAACTTTTTGCACTGTCTTCATATACAAATTTTTTATTTTTCCTAATTTTTGTAGAATTTGTGTAGTAACAGAGATATGATGAATGTTCAGATTATTACAAACTGTTCTGTTTTAGACAGATTCTGTTTTTGATGCATAGTTTGCTTGTTTTGATGAAACTATCGATTTATATCACTGGATTAAGCCATGGGTTATATTACAGTAGCTATAATGCAAAAAAAATATGAATTGGTTTGCAACAATACTTAGAGTAGTGATTTGCTTTATTATACTAACGGATCTTACCGAGCTTTCTGTTGAATTTTGTGTGGATGAAGTGTTCGAAGATCGAGGAGGTCTTGATGTGAGTAGAAGGAGGAGAGCCAAGAGCTCAATCTTGGGGATTCCCAAGGCACCCCAAGTAAATGCTCAAGGAGACTCAAGCGTCTAAGCTTGGGGATGCCCCGGAAGGCATCCCATCCTTCTTCAATAAATATCGGTATGTTTTCGGATTCGTTTCGTTCATGCGATATGTGCAATCTTGGAGCGTCTTTTGCATTTAGTTTTCACTTTTATTTTATGCACCATGCTGGTATGAGATAGTCCTTGGTTGATTTATAGAATGCTCATTGCACTGCACTTATATCATTTGAGTATGGCTTTATAGAATGCTTCATGTGCTTCGCTTATATCATTTGAAGTTTGGATTGTCTGTTTCTCTTCACATAGAAAACCGCCATTTGTAGAATGCTCTTTTGCTTCACTTATATTTGTTAGAGCGTGGGCATTTCTTTTGTAGAAAGAATTAAACTCTCTTGCTTCACTTATATCTATTTAGAGAGATGACAGGAATTGGTCATTCACATGATTAGTCATAAAATCCTACATAAAACTTGTAGATCACTAAATATGATATGTTTGATTCCTTGCAATAGTTTTGCGATATAAAGATGGTGATATTAGAGTCATGCTAGTGGGTAGTTGTGGATTGTAGAAATACTTGTGTTGAAGTTCGTGATTCCCGTAGCATGCACGTATGGTGAACCGTTATGTGATGAAGTCAGAGCATGATTTATTTATTGATTGTCTTCCTTATGAGTGGCGGTCGGGGACGAGCGATGGTCTTTTCCTACCAATCTATCCCCCTAGGAGCATGCGTGTAGTACTTTGTTTTGATGACTCATAGATTTTTGCAATAAGTATGTGAGTTCTTTATGACTAATGTTGAGTCCATGGATTATACGCACTCTCATCATTGCTAGCCTCTTCGGTACCGTGCATTTCCCTTTCTCACCTCGAGAGTTGGTGCAAACTTCGCCGGTGCATCCAAACCCCATGATACGATACGCTCTATCACACATAAGCCTCCTTATATCTTCCTCAAAACAGCCACCATATCTACCTATCATGGCATTTCCATAGCCATTCTGAGATATATTGCCATGCAACTTCCATCATCATCATATACATGACTTGAGCATTCATTGTCATATTGCCTTGATGATCATAAGATAGCTAGCATGATGTTTTCATGGCTTGTCCATTTTTTGATGTCATTGCTACGCTAGATCATTGCACATCCCGGTACACCGCCAGAGGCATTCATATAGAGTCATATTTTGTTCTAGTATCGAGTTGTAATATTAAGTTGTAAGTAAATAAAAGTGTGATGATCATCATTATTTGAGCATTGTCCCATGTGAGGAAAGGATTATGGAAGCCATGATTCCCTCACAAGTTGGGATGAGTCTCTGGACTTTACAAAAAAATAAAAGAGGCCAAAGAAGCCCACAAAAAAAGAGGCCAAACAAGCCCACCAAAAAAAAGAAAAAGAGAAAAAAAATAAAAAAATGAGAGAAAAGAGAGAAGGGCAATGTTACTATCCTTTTACCACACTTGTGCTTCAGAATAGCACCATGTTCTTCATATAGAGAGTCTCTTGAGTTATCACTTTCATATACTAGTGGGAATTTTCATTATAGAACTTGGCTTGTATATTCTGATGATGGGCTTCCTAAAATGACCGGGGTCTTCATGAGCAAGCAAGTTGGATGCATACCCACTTAGTTTCTAGTTTGAGCTTTCATACACTTATAGCTCTTAGTGCATCCGTTGCATGGCAATCCCTACTCCTCACATTGACATCAATTGATGGGCATCTCCACAGCCCGTTGGTTAGCCACGTCGATGTGAGACTTTCTCCCTTTTTGTCTTCTCCACACAACCTTCACCATCATACTCTATTCCACCTATAGTGCTATATCCATGGCTCAAGCTCATGTATTGCGTGAAAGTTGAAAAGGTTTGAGAACATCAAAAGTATGAAACAATTGCTTGGCTTGACATCGGGGTTGTGCATGATTTGAATATTTTGTGTGGTGAAGTTGGAGCATAGCCAGACTATATGATTTTGTAGGGATAGCTTTCTTTGGCCATGTTATTTTGAAAATACATGATTGCTTTATTAGTATGCTTGAAGTATTATTATCTTAATGTCAAATGATAAACTATTGCTTTGAATCACTCGTGTCTTAATATTCATGCCATGATTAGATCACATGTTCAAGATTATGCTGGGTAGCATTCCACATCAAAAATTATCTTTTTTATCATTTACCTACTCGAGGACGAGCAGGAATTAAGCTTGGGGATGCTGATACGTCTCCGTCGTATCTATAGTTTTTTATTGTTCCATGCCAATATTCTACAACTTTAATATACTTTTGGCAACTTTTTATACTATTTTTGGGACTAACATATTGATCCAGTGCCCACTGTCAGTTCCTGTTTGTTGCATGTTTTTTGTTTTGCAGTAAATCCATATTAAACGGAGTCCAAACGGGATAAAAACTGACGGAGATTATTTTTGAAATATATGTGATTTTCGGGAAGAAAAACCAACGCGAGATGATGCCCGAGGGGGCCACGAGGCAGGGGGCGCTCCCTGGGCCCTCATGGCCACCCCTTAAGGCGGTTGATGCCCTTCTTTCGCCGCAAGAAAGCTAATATCCGGATAGAGATCGTGTTAAAATTTCAGCCCAATCGGAGTTATGGATCTCCGGGAATATAAGAAATGGTGAAAGGGCAGAATCTGAGAATGCAGAAACAGAGAGAGACAGAGAGGCAGATCCAATCTCGGAGGGGCTCTCGCCCCTCCCACGCCATGGAGACCACGGACGAGAGGGGAAACCCTTCTCCCATCTAGGGAGGAGGTCAAGGAAGAATAAGAAGGAGGGGGCTCTCTCCCCCTTGCTTACGGTGGCTCCGAAGTGCCACCGGGGGCCATCATCATCACCGCAATCTTCACCAACAACTTCACCGCCATCATCAACAACTCTTCCCCCCTCTATGCAGCGGTGTAACCCCTCTTTTACCCAATGTAATCTCTACTTAAACATGGTGCTCAACGCTATATATTATTTCCCAATGATGTATGGCTATCCTATGATGTTTGAGTAGATCCGTTTTGTCCTATGGGTTAATTGATGATCGTGATTGGTTTGAGTTGCATGTTTTATTATTGGTGCTGTCCTGTGGTGCTCTCCGTGTCGCACAAGCATGAGGGATTCCCGCTGTAGGGTTTGCAATATGTTCACAATTTGCTTATGGTGGGTGGCGTGAGTGACAGAAACACAGACCCGAGTAAGTAGGTTGTTTGCGTATGGGATAAAGAGGACTTGATACTTTAATGCTATGGTTGGGTTTTACCTTAACGATCTTTAGTAGTTGCGGATTCTTCTAGAGTTCCAATCATAAGTGCATATGATCCAAGTAGATAAATTAAGTTAGCTTATGCCTCTCCCTCAAATAAAATTGCAATAATGATTACCGGTCTAGTTCTCGATTGCCTAGGGACAAATAACTTTCTCGTAACAAAAAGCTCTTTACTAAAACTAACTTAGTTGTGTCTTTATCTAAGCATCCCCTACTTTTTATTTACTTGCTCTTTATTATCTTGCAAACCTATCCAAAAACACCTACAACGTACTTCTAGTTTCATACTTGTTCTAGGTAAAGCGAACGTTAAGCATGCGTAGAGTTGTATCGGTGGTCGATAGAACTTGAGGGAATATTGGTTCTACCTTTAGCTCCTCGTTGGGTTCGACACTCTTACTTATCGAAAGAGGCTACAATTGATACCCTATACTTGTGGGTTATCACACCCCGACCCGGCTCCCCGTGCCATCGCCCTATTCCGCACCGCAGCCACCCATGCCGCCATCGCCTCGCTCACTGTGCGCCTTCGCCGGCCGCCGCAGCCGTCCCCCGGGTTCTCCGTTAAAGGGCGCCCGCCCGTCGCCCGTATTCCCCTCACCCGTTCGGGCTATGCCCATTCGCCCGCGCCCGTTTGGGCCAATGACAAGGGGCCCCTCGCCCTGGAATGTTTAAAAAAAAGGAATAAATAAATAAATAATACAAATATTAATTAATTAATTAATTAACTAAATTAATTATGTTTAATTAACCTAATTAACTAATGTTAATTAACTAAACAATCAATGACAGTGCGACCCACTTGTCAGGTTGACCAAGTTAACGGTCAACGTTGACTGCTGACATCATGTTGATGCATTAATTAATTTTCGAATTAAAGTAATTTATTAAATCCAGAAAATTGATTAAATCTTTTAAAATTAATATAAAATAAACCTTATCTCGGATGGGAAAACTTTGTACATGAAAGTTGCTCAGAACGACGAGACGAATCCGGATACGTATCCCATTCAACCGACACACATCCCTAGCATAGGGAACACGCAACTTTCCCCCTCCAGTTCATCTGTCCGAAAATGCGAAACACCGGGGATACTTTGCCGGTTGTTTCCCCCCTTCACCGGTATCACCTCCTACTGCATTAGGGCACACCTGGCACCGTTACTTGTCCTGTCATGCATCGATATGCATCTGTTTGCATTGTATTCATTGTTTCTTCCCCCTCTTCTCTCTGGTAGACTACGAGACTGACGCTGCTGCTGGTGCCCCAATCGACTATGTTGTTGACGACCCCTCCTTGCCAGAGCAACCAGGCAAGCCCCCCCACCCCTTGATCAACCAGATATCGACCATCCTTCTCTCCACTACTTGCATTAGAGTAGTGTAGCATGTTACTACTTTCCGTTAATCCTATTCTGATGCATAGCCTGTCTTTGCTACTATTGTTGTTACCTTCACCTGCAATCCTAAATGTTTAGTATTGGATGCTAGATTTCCATCAGTGGCCCTACATTCTTTTCTGTTTGCCATGCTATACTATCGGGCCGTGATCAGTCGGGAGGTGATCACGGGTATATACTTATATACATAATACATGATACATGTGGTGGCTAAAGTCGGGTCGGCTCGTAGAGTACCCACGAGGGATTCACGGATTGGGACCGAAAGGACGTTTGTCCTGATGGCCCTCTGAGTGGACCTTTGTGGCGGAGCGACGGGGTAGGTTGAGACCACCTAGGAGATAAGTGGGCCTAGCCCTGGTCGGTGTCCGTGATTACTTCAAAATAACACGCTTAATGAGATCTTGGTATTTGATCTGAGTCTGGCCACTGGCCTATACACACTAACCAACTACGCGGGAACAGTTATGGGCACTCGACGTCATGGTATCAGCCGAAGCCTTCTTGACGTCAGCGACTGAGCTGCGCGCGCCGGATTGGACCATAAGCATGCGCTTGTATTAAGGGGGCTAGGTCTACTTTCGGCCGTGTACGCAATGTGCAGGTGTGCAATGGGCGATGGGCCCAGACCCCTGCGCACATAGGATTAAGACCGGCGTGCTGACCTCTCTATTGTGCCTATGTGGGGTTGTGACGTGTTGATCTTCCGAGGCCGGGCATGACCCAGGAAACTGTGTCCGGCCAAAGGGGATCGAGCAAGTTGAGAAATGAGGTGCACCCCTGCAGGGAAGTTTATCTATTCGAATAGTCGTGTCCCTCGGTAAAAGGACGACCCAGAGTTGTACCTTGATCTTATGACAACTAGAACCTGATACTTAATAAAATACACCCTTCCAAGTGCCAGATACAACGCGGTGATCACTCTCTCACAGGGCGACGAGGGGAGGGTCGCCGGGTAGGATTATGCCATGCGATGATACTTGGTTAACTTACCATCTACTCTCTTCTACTACTTCAAGATGGAGCCTGCCAGAAGCGTAGTCTTCGATAGGACTAGCTATCCCCCTCTTATTCTAGCATTCTGCAGTTCAGTCCACATATACTACCCCTTCCATTGATACAAATGCATATGTAGTGTAGCTCCTTGCTTGCGAGTACTTTGCATGAGTACTCACGGTTGATTTGCTTCCCTATTTCCCCCCTTTCTATACCTGGTTGTTGCGACCAGACGTTGGAGCCCAGGAGCCAGACGCCACCGTCGACGACGACTCCTACTACACTGGAGGTGCCAACTACTACGTGCAGGCCGCTGACGACGACCAGGAGTAGTTTAGGAGGATCCCAGGCAGGAGGCCTGCGCCTATTTCGATCTGTATCCCAGTTTGTGCTAGCCATCTTATGGCAACTTGTTTAACTTATGTCTGTACTCAGATATTGTTGCTTCCACTGACTCGTCTATGATCGAGTTCTTGTATTCAAGCCCTCGAGGCCCCTGGCTTCTAATATGATGCTTGTATGACTTATTTTATTTTTAGAGTTGTATTGTGATATCTTCCCGTGAGTCCCCGATCTTGATCGTACATGTTTGTGTGTATGATTAGTATACGATTGAATCGGGGGCGTCACAAGTTGGTATCAGAGCCGATTGTCTGTAAGAACCCCCCTTTCCAACTCCTTGGCCGAAGTTGAGTCTAGTTCTTCAAAAAAAATTGTTTTACTAACATGGTTGTGTGGCTTACGGGCCCACGTCGCCATTAGGTTGTATTAGGATCTTTTATTCCCTGTCAATACTCTGGGACTCCGATCTCTCTTCTATTCGGGTTAAATGAATTTTACTAAATCTAACATTAGGATCTCGTGATCACTTTCACCCGCAGAGCACCTTATTACCGATAATCGTCTGCTGCACCAGAAGATTCCGAGGATACTCTATGATGTTCTCTTGAGACTTTGTGCCATCGCTTTTGCAATTCCCATCCATCGATAAACCTTTCTGGATAACCACGTACACTTGCCATTCATACAATCATTCCCCGTTGATCTTGTTATTATAAGATACCTTGAAATTATCTCTATTGTTCCGAGAATACTTTGTGCCTACTGCCTTGCTATTATTTGCCGAATGAATACCCCTACGGATAATTCCTCGCACTTACCAAGTATCCGCTCATCCCTAGTTGTTCAGGTGTTTCACAAAATTCTTTGAAATACTATTCGATCCTTGGAAAATCCTTAGCAGCTTATTGCTCTACAAATACTTGTCTGCTTGCATTATGGATGCTTCCCATATGTCTGGCAATATTCATTAGTCTCCTTTGACACCGTCATTTTGATCCTATTGATTCAACATGAGTGTGAATGCACGCAATCATCGGTTGATCCTTTTAAATTATCTTTCTGGCTCAGATGTCATTTTGAACATGAGCTAGTTATCGACCAATCAAATTGTCATCGATTGTACCCCTAAGTCTATTCAACTTATCCATTCTTAATCAGACCGTTGGCTTCTGATCCCTTGATTTGGAAATTATAATTCCTTTGCATTTCAGCTTTGAATTAGTCGGTTGTTTCTATAATCTGATGCCCTTTCATTCCTTCTTCCTTTGATAGAGTACTGATACTCGCATCAAATCCATTGTAGACCACAAGACCCCTTGTTGGATTATTATCCGACAGTGTCCTTCATATTCAATAACCTTGTGAGCTTTTCCATGGGTATATAATGCCTTTGGTAATTTGTATCCTCTGCTTTGATAACCATACTCTACTTTCGAGGTTGTATTATTTACTCTAAAGTTTGTGGTATATGTTCCTAAGATTCCTCGATGGGTTGAACCAACACCTTCCCTAATCTGTGTGAACCCAAAAGATTTCATGGGTCATACTTATCTGGTATTGCACCAGGTAAAACTTTCAACAAATAATGTCATTTTCGAAATACGAAAGGTGAATGTAAGGTTATGCATTGAGGAAGTGGGAGTCGACCTTGAACCTTTGTGTTCATGCCCATGGACACGATGTAGATCCTATCATGGAAGCTTCTTGTAATAATAACTATTTCCTTAATATAATATCCTTTGGTATCGGTGAATTTATCCTTTGCAATTGTGGTTCCGACCATATGTTCTTCTTTGATCCCATTTCTTGGGCAAGTTTAAGCACTTGTCTTCTGTGGATCAATACACCAGTCTAATCTTTACTTTGATCTTTCGTCGAGTATTACACCTTGGTATCTCAAGATTATCACGGAAATGCATAACTTCTTATGAGTTCTCCATCAAGTACTACATTCTCACTGATTCCAAAAAAATCATGGGCTCTGAGTCATTAAACACTCAAGGACACCGATAACTGAATCGAGTCCGCATCGCGATTAAAACAACTATTAGTAATCTTCTTTACTTACGAGTTTGTACTCAATCACGTCATTTCTAGCCTGATCGGCTATATCAGTATCGTGCTGATTTTAAATGTGCTACTTGGTCCTTATTCCCGAAGCACCACTTTTGGTGATGAGCTAAGCTTACATCGATCTTCCTTTTCTTATCATTTCACCTCAAACAACAAGCTTGATTCTGAGTTGGTGTCGTATCCGTGGTTCCAATAATCTTTCGCTACATTAGTCTTGTTGCTTGATGTAGCCATTGTTCAACTGCTTCTTCATGGAGCCTCTTGACAAAATTTGTCATGATCATCATCATCATTATGAGCTCTTCCATGATATCAATTGAATTCAGGATGAGAATTACCATCCTTGCTCTCGATGATTTGTGTTATCATCGTCCACTTTATTTCGTTTCGTTCAACACAAACTTGTTCGTGTTTTATGTATACCTTGAGATCCTTGCTATCCATCATTTGTTCTCCTTTACCTTGGAGTATTATTTTATGTCAAGAATGTCGTGAGAATTTGACCACCTCTTAAGAATTCTTGATACAGGTGATACTTCTTGACATATCCGTTCATTCCTTGGTCCCCGTGTTGGTTCTAACCGGGATACCAACAAGTGAACGGTGATGTTTGGATTCTGCCCTTCTAGCAACCCTATTGCTTTGAAGTTAATGGTCGACCATTCATTCCTTGACTATTGATTATTGAATCACCATTCTAACATTGATCATGCTACCTAAGGCCATATTTTGGGCAAACCTTTCAACCAATGTTTAATTGTGTATGTTTTCCTCGAGCATACATCATTATATCATTTGATATGACAAATGTTATCTCCTTGTTCACATAATTGTGGAAATCCATCTTTTTGGAAATCTCGATGATATGTCGCTAAGTCCATCAGCCACCTCCTCATCCTCTCCTTGGTTTAATGATGAATTCTGGTTTCAGAACTTGCTTCCATGGTTCATTTCCCCAGAATCTTACAATGTCATCTCGTCAATTTGTGTTGCTCTTTTCTTATCAAGCATCCAGAGTCTGAGGTATCCTGACACTAATCAGAAACTAAATCTCAGTCATATATGATGGTTGGGACAATTTCCAAAAGCCATAACATTGGTCTTTGTATAGCCCACTAAGGTGATGTCATGCCTAGCACACCTGGCCGGAGGACCTATTGTTATAGTTCTTCCTTTTTTTAGAAAGGTTAACCATTCTTCCATGAGGAAATTGTAAGATTAGTCTATAAGCTTTTCCTGATGAATCCTTTGAGTATCCAAAGTCCGACCCTTGCTTGAAGACCATGTCAATGCTATCTCGAAGCATGTCTGTGGTACTCCAATTTTCAGCAAGACCATTTGAAGCCCAATGCTAAATGTTTCTTGCTCAATTATCCAAACACCGTTGCATGGGTATTGTCATGAAATTTCTCTCCCCTAACCTGAATGGTTTTCTACATTATATCCTGCCACGGATATCATGCTCTGCTTGTCCTTGGGAAGGATATACCCCTAAAATATGTGTTTAAACACATTTTCCTTTCCATTGTTCTGTTTATTCTGATAATAATATTTTCCTTTCCATTGTTTGGTTTAACCTTTCTTGTGATCTATATAATCTAAGAAGTATTATTCTCCTGCTTATGTAAACACCTCGTGTGCAATTCTGTCAGCAAGACCCTGTTACTATTGTTGATGACATTTTGGTAACCACCGATGGACGAGAACTTTGCCTATTGGTCTGCCTTGTTCAATGAGCAGGAAAATGGTTCTCTTCGTCCCTTGCCCTTGGTACCAACGTTGTTGCCGGCATAACTGACAGGCTACCCTCTGACATGCCTTGCTATGTTGATCGTGCAAGATGACATCGCCCTTCCTACTTTTCAACCCACATGGTGGGCCCATAACCCACAGTTCCACAGGTTCGAAACCTGACTCTCCTATACACTCCCTGGTTTCCTAAGTTATTCCTTGCATGCGGCCTCGAATGTGATTCATGGGTCACCATCCTAGAGATGATCTATCCTGATGTCATACACAATACTTATTCCCGCTGCTCTAAACCCCTTTTCATGCCCTGTTACACGCGTCAAACGATTGCATATGCGGTTGAAACTTCTATTTTTCACCTTCTTACTTTGCCCTCGATAATTTCTTAAGTTTCAATTCGAGAGTTACTTTCTGACACCTTTCCTGATGATTATCTGCCAGATAAGCAACATTGTAGCGGTCCGTTCTTCTGAAGCTACCCCCTTGTCCACCGTACGTGCGATGGAGTTCCTGAAGAAGGGATGCTGACTTCATCATGATGACCTAAAGCAGGGAGATGAAGACAGGAACATAATGGATCGACCACTTCAAGAAGTGCAACCAAGATCAAGAACGCTAGTTAGAATTTCATAACCAAATCACTTCCCCGTCACTTCCCCGCTTAAATCTCGGGACGAGATTTCTTGTAGTGGAGGAGAATTGTGATGCCTGGATATTTAAGCTACAGTGAACCTCTACTAATGATGACATGTCACCGTTGTCAGTGTTGTTAATATCACGTTGATTCAAATCCATTTGAAGTTGAAATTTAAATTAAAGTCAAACGGTCCAAGTTTTCAAACGTTAAAACTAAAATGTTCTTTGTGTGAAAAATAATCCCAAGAAAATATTGGAGAAGAAACCACATTTTTATGGAGTAATTAAAAGCCCCAAAATAAATAAAACAGTGGCTTAAACAATTAAATAAATGCCTTTTATAATTTGTAAAGTGTTAAACTATTTTAGTTAATTAGGAGTGCAACTTTTTGTGGCAGTGGTAAAACTAGTCACACAAATGTAGGTGCTCTTGTATGTATTTTGTAAAACAAAAAAACACAAATGAGAATAAAGTTAAAATAGTAAAGAAAATTACTAAAATAAAAAGGACCCCCCCCCTCGATTGGGCCTTGGCCCAGTTAGCCGAATGGCCGACCGACTTGTCGGCCCACCCCAGCACGCCCCTGGCCTACTTGGCCTCCCCCCACCAGAACCCTATCCCCATGCACTCGCCCTCCCCCACGTTCGATCCCCACTCCACCCGATCAATCCCATTGTCCCTCCTCACGCCGCCAGGAAGAGAGCAGAGAGGAGAAAGAGACCCTGCACCCGATCCCGCTCACATGCGCCCTCCTTGCCCTGCTCCGACCACCTCTGTCGCCCTGTCGTTGTTCTGGTCGGCGAGCTCCTCACCCCTGACCCCCTCGCATCGCCGGCTCCTCCTTCGACCTGCACGACCGCCGGCCCCGCCCCTACCGCACACCCCATGTCGCCGGCGTCGCCCGCGCCCTGCACCTCCCATGGCACACCAGGCCGCAGCCGGCACCTGTCGGTGCGCGTGGGCGCTTGCCCGCAGCTCGCCACTACTCCTTCGCGCCCCGCTGATGCTAGTCGCCCCTGCCTGGCTGCCTCGTCACCGATGGCCCGCGCCTCGTCGGACACCTCTCCGACCCGCCAAGGCCTCCCCCAACTCGCGGACCTTCCCTGCCGCTCGATGTGAGGCTCCCCCTCGACTCCCATGTTCCCCCCTTTTTCGTTTCTCCGTCGCCGAAGTTCGCCACACCACCGCATCGAGAGCTCGCTGGGCGCTCGTGCTCACCACCACCGATCGTGCACACGCACGCCCGCGCCACGCTGCACCCCACGGCCCCCTTGCTCCGCTGACCGCACGCCGACCCGGCTCCCGCGCCATCGCCCTGTTCTGCCCTGCAGCCACCCGTGCCGCTGTCGCCTCGCTTCCTGCACGCCGTCGCCGACCGCCGCTACCGCCGCCTGGGTTCGCTGTTAAAGGATGCCCGCCCGTCGCCCATATTCCCCTCGCCCGTTCGGGCTATGCCCATTCGCTCGCGCGTTTGGCCCTATGGGCAGTGACAAGGGGGGGCCCGTGCCCTGGAACGTTTTAAAAAAGGAATAAATAAATAGATAAATAATAAATACAAATATTAATTAAATAATTAATTAACTTAATTACTTATGTTTAATTAACCTAATTAACTACTAATAATTAACTAAATAGTCAATGACAGTGGGACCCACTTGTCAGGTTGACCAAGTCAACGGCCAACGTTGACTGCTGACATCATGCTGATGCATTAATTAATTTTCGAATTAAATTAATTTATTAAATCCAAAAAATTATTAAATCTTTTAAAATTAATATAAAATAAACCCTAGCTCGGATGGAAAAACTTTGTACATGAAAGTTTCTCAGAACGATGAGACGTATCCGTATACGTAGCCCGTTCGACCACATCCCTAGCATAGCGAACACACAATTTTCCCCCTCCGGTTCATCTGTCCGAAAATGCGAAACACCAGGGATAATTTCCTGGTTGTTTCCCCCCTTCGCCGGTATCACTTCCTACTGCGTTAGGGCACACCTGGCACCGTTACTTGTCATGTCATGCATCGATATGCATCTGTTTGCATTGTATTTATTGTTTCTTCCCCCTCTTCTCTCCGGTAGACTATGAGACTGACGCCGTTGCTAGTGCCCTGATCGACTACGTTGTTGTCGACCTCTCCTTGCCAGAGCAACCAGGCAAGCCCCCCTCCCCCCTTGATCAACCACATATCGCCTATTCTTCTCTCTACTGCTTGCATTAGAGTAGTGTAGCATGTTACTGCTTTTCGTGAATCCTATTCTGATGCATAGCATGTCTTTGCTACTATTATTGTTACCTTTACCTGCAATCTTGAATGTTTAGTATAGGATGCTAGATTTCCATCAGTGGCCCTACATTCTTGTCCGTCTGCCATGCTATACTATCGGGCCGTGATCACCCGGGAGGTGATCATGGGTATATACTTATATACATAATACATGATACATGTGGTGACTAAAGTCGGGTCGGCTCGTAGAGTACCCGCGAGTGATTCACGGACTTGGACCGAAAGGACATTTGTCCCAACGGCCCTCTGAGTGGACTTTTGTGGCAGAGAGACATGGCAGGTTGAGACCACCTAGGAGAGAGGTGGGCCTGGCCCTGGTCGGCATCCTCAAGTACTTCAAAATAACACACTTAACGAGATCTTGTTATTTGATCTGAGTCTGGCCACTGGCCTATACGCACTAACCAACTACGCGGGAACAGTTATGGGCACTCGACGTCGTGGTATCAGCCGAAGCCGACGTCACCGACTGAGCGGCGCGCCGGATTGGACCATAAGCATGCGCTAGTATTAAGGGGGCTAGGTCTGCTTTCGGCCGCGTACGCAACATGCAGGTGTGCAATGGGCGATGGGCCCAGACCCCTGCGCGCATAGGATTTAGACCGGCGTGCTGACCTCTCTGTTGTGCCTAGGTGGGGCTGCGACGTGTTGATATTTCAAGGCGGGGCATGACCCAGGAAAGTGTGTTCGGCCAAAGGGGATCGAGCGTGTTCGGAAATGTGTTGCACCCCTGCAGGCAAGTTTATCTATTGGATAGTCGTGTCCCTCGGTAAAAGGACGACCTGGAGTTGTACCTTGACCTTATGACAACTAGAACCTGATACTTAATAAAAACACACCCTTCCAAGTGCCAGATACAACCCGGTGATCGCTCTCTCACAAGGCGACGAGGGGAGGATCACCGGGTAGGATTATGCTATGTGATGATACTTGGTTAACTTACCATCTACTCTCTTCTACTACTTCAAGATGGAGCCTACCAGAAGCGTAGTCTTTGATAGGACTAGCTATCCCCCTCTTATTCTGGCATTCTGCTGTTCAGACCACATATACTACCCCTTTCATTGATACAAATGCATATGTAGTGTAGCTCCTTGCTTGCGAGTACTTTGGATGAGTACTCGCGGTTGCTTTGCTTCCCTCTTTTCCCCCTTTCTATACCTGGTTGTTGCGACCATCCATTAGAGCCCAGGAGGCGGACGCCACCGTCGATGATGACTCCTACTACACTGGAGGTGCCTACTACTACGTGCATGCCGCTGACGACGACCAGGAGTAGTTTAGGAGGATCCAAGGCAGGAGGCATGCGCCTCTTTCAATCTGTATCCCAGTTTGTGCTAGCCATCTTATGGCAACTTGTTTAACTTATGTCTGTACTTAGATATTGTTGCTTCCGCTGACTCGTCTATGATCGAGATCTTGTATTCGAGCCCTCGAGGCCCCTAGCTTGTAATATGGTGCTTGTATGACTTATTTTATTTTTAGAGTTGTGTTGTGATATTTTTCCCGTGAGTCCCTGATCTTGATCGTACACGTTTGCGTCTATCATTAGTGTACGATTGAATCGGGGGCGTCACAGTCCAGCAAGGATCGATAACTTAAAACACAAAATAAAACAAGCAAAGAATCATATCATACAAGACGCTCCAAGCAAAACACATATCATGTCACGGATAATAATATAGTTCCAAGTAAAATACCCATGCTCGTTGGAAGAAAGCGGGGATGCCACTCGGGGGTATCCCCAAGCTTAGTTGGTTGCTCATTTTTAATGTTGATAAAATCTTGGGATGCCGGGGCATCCCCAATCTTAGGTTCTTCCATCCTTCATCCATCATAAGATAACCCAAAACTTGAAAACTTCAATCACACAAAACTCAACAAAACCTTCGTGAGATTCGTTAGTGTAAGAAAATAATAAATCACTACTATAAGTACTGTATCAAACCAATTCATATTTTATTTTTGTATTATATCTACTGTATTCCAACTTTTCTATGGAAAAAACTCATCAAAGAAAACCATAGAGCCATCAAAATAAGCACACAACACAAAGAAAACAGAATCAGTCAAAACAAAATAGTCTGTAGCAATCTGACTATTTCGATTACTTCTGTGACTCCAAAAAATCTGAACAATTAGGACGACCTGAGCAATTTGTATATTGATCTACTGCAAGTGGAATGGGTATTTTATCGCTCTCTGGTAAAAAGAGAAAATTAAATTCATGAGCGTAAAAGTTTCTGTTTTTCAGCAAGATCATACAACTATCACCCAAGAAGATCCTAAAGGCTTTACTTGGCACAAACACTAATTAAAACACAAAAAACACAGTCATAACAGTATCATAATTATGCTAACACACAAAATAGGAAGCAAAAAGCAAAAATAAATTTTATTCATTGGGTTGCCTCCCAACAAGTGATATAGTTTTACGCCATTAGCTAGGCATAAAGCAAGGATCTAAATTTGGCATCTTTGGTTCGAGATCCGTAAGATGCCCTCATGATTGATTCATAAGGTGGCTTAATTCCAGTTCTAGTAAAGTGTTCCATACCCTTCCTCAAAGGAAATTGGAACTTTGTATTGCCTTATTTCATATCAATCACGGCACCGATAGTGCGTAAAAACGGTCTACCAAGAATAATTGGACAAGACGGATTGCAATCAATATCAAGAACAATAAAATCTATGGGCACATAATTCCTATTTGCAACAATAAGAACACCATTAGTTCTTCCCATAGGATTTTTAACAGTAGAATCCGCCAAGTGCAAATTCAAAGAACACTCTTCAAGATTAGTAAGACCAAGCACATCACATAAAGATTTTGGAATTGTAGAAATGTTGGGGAACGCGGTAATTTCAAAAAAATTCCTACGCACACGCAAGATTAAGGTGATGCATAGCAACAAGAGGGGATAGTATTGTCTCCGTACCCTCGTAGACCGTAAGCGGAAGCGTTATGACAATGCGGTTGATGTAGTCGTACGTCTTCATGATCGACCGATCCCAGCAACGTAGGTACGGCACCTCCGCGATCTGCACAGGTTCGGCTCGGTGACATCGCGCGAACTCATGATCCAGTAGAGCTTCGAGAGAGAGAGCTTCGTCGGCACGACGGCGTGATGACGGTGATGATGTTGCTACCGAAACAGGGCTTCACCTAAGCACCGCTACGATATTACCGAGGTGGATTATGGTGGAGGGGGGCACCGCACATGGCTAAAGATCAATGATCAACTTGTGTGTCCTAGGGTGCCCCCCTGCCCCCATATATAAAGGAGCAAGGGGGGAGGTCGGCCGACCCTAGTGGCGCCCAAGGAGAGGAGGAATCCTCCTCCTAGTAGGAGTAGGATTCATCCTTTCCTAGTCCTACTAGGAAGGAGGAAGGGGGAAGGAAAGAGAGGGAGAAGAAGAGGGAAAGAGGGGCCGCACCCCCTCCCCTAGTCCTATTCAGACTCCCCTTGGGGGAGGGGGCGCCACCTCCTGGGGTGCTGCCCTCCCTCTCCCCTAAGGCCCACTAAGGCCCAATACTTCCCCGGGGGGTTCCTGTAACCCCTCCGGCACTCTGATTTTCTCCGAAATCACCCGGAACACTTCCGGTGTCCGAATATAGCTATACAATATATCGATCTTTATGTCACGACCATTTCGAGACTCCTCGTCATGTCCGTGATCATATTTGGGACTCCGAACTACCTTCAGTACATCAAAACACATAAACTCATCATACCGATCGTCACCGAACGTTAAGCGGGCGGACCCTACGGGTTCGAGAACTATGTAGACATGACCGAGACTCATCTCCGGTAAATAACCAATAGCGGAACCTAGATGCTCATATTGGTTCCTACAAATTCTACGAAGATCTTTATCGGTCAAACCGCATAACAACATACGTTGTTCCTTTTGTCATTGGTATGTTACTTGCCCGAGATTTGATCGTCGGTATCTCAATACCTAGTTCAATATCATTACCGGCAAGTCTCTTTACTCGTTCCATAATGCTACATCCCATAACTAACTCATTAGCTACAGTGCTTGCAAGGCTTGTTGTGATTTGCATTACCGAGAGGGCCCAGAGATACCTCTCCGACAATCGGAGTGACAAATCCTAATCTTGATCCATGCCAACTCAACAAACACCATTGGAGACACCTGTAGAGCACCTTTATAATCACCAAGTTACGTTGTGACATTTGGTATCACGCAAAGTGTTCCTCCGGTATTCGGGAGTTGCATGATCTCATAGTTATAGGAACATGTATAGTTATGGAGAAAGCAATAGCAACAAACTAAACGATCATTGTGCTAAGCTAACAGATGGGTCAAGTCAATCACATCATTCTCTAATGATGTGATCCCGTTAATCAAATGACAACTCATGTCTATGTTTAGGAAATGTAACCATCAATGATTCAACGAGCTAGTCAAGTAGAGGCAAACTAGTGACACTCTGTTTGTCTATGTATTCACACATGTACTAAGTTTCCGGTTAATACAATTCTAGCATGAATAATAAACATTTATCATGATATAAGGAAATATAAATAACAACTTTATTATTGCCTCTAGCGCATATTTCCTTCAGTCTTCCACTTGCACTAGAGTCAATAATCTAGATTACATTGTAATGATTCTAACACCCATGGAGTCTTGGTGCTGATCATGTTTTGCTTGTGAGAGAGGCTTAGTCAACGGGTCTGCAACATTCAGATCCGTATGTATCTTGCATATCTCTATGTCTCCCTCCTTGACTTGATCGCGGATGGAATTGAAGCTTCTCTTCATGTGCTTGGTTCTCTTGTGAAATCTGGATTCCTTTGCCAAGGCAATTGCACCAGTATTGTCACAAAAGATTTTCATTGGACCTGATGCACTAGTTATGACACCTAGATCGGATATGAACTCCTTCATCCAGACTCCTTCATTTGCTGCTTCCGAAGCAGCTATATATGTATTCCACTTCACACGTAGTTCCCGCCAGGATGCTCTGCTTGGAACTGCACCAACTGACAGCTCCACCATTTAATAAAAACACGTATCCGGTTTGTGACTTAGAGTCATCCAGATCAGTGTCAAAGCTTGCATCGACGTAACTGTTTACGACGAGCTCTTTGTCACCTCCATATATGAGAAACATATCCTTAGTCCTTTTCAGGTATTTCAGGATGTTCTTGACCGATGTCCAGTGATCCACTCCTGGATTACTTTGGTACCTTGCTGCTAAACTTATAGCAAGGCACACATCAAGTCTGGTACACAGCATTGCATACATGACAGAGCCCATGGCTGAAGCATAGGGAACACCTTTCATTTTCTCTCTATCTTCTGCAGTGGTCGGGCATTGATTCTGACTCAACTTCATACCTTGTAATACAGGCAAGAACCCTTTCTTTGCCTGATCCATTTTGAACTTCTTCAAAACTTTATCAAGGTATGTGCTTTGTGAAAGTACAATCAAGCATATTGATCTATCTCTATAGATCTTGATGCCCAATATATAAGCAGCTTCACCGAGGTATTTCATTGAACAATTCTTATTCAAGTATCCTTTTATGCTATTCAGAAATTTCAGTATCATTTCCAATCAACAATATGTCATCTACATATAATATCAGAAATGCTACGGAGCTCCCACTCACTTTCTTGTAAATACAGGCTTCTCCAAAAGTCTGTATAAAACCATATGCTTTGATCACATTATCAAAGTGTATATTCCAACTCCGAGAGGCTTGCACCAGTCCATAAATGGATCTCTGAAGCTTGCACACTTTGTTAGCACCTTTTGGATCGACAAAACCTTCTGGTTGCATCATATACAACTCTTCTTTAAGGTATCCATTAAGGGATGTAGTTTTGACATCCATTTGCCAAATTTCATAATCATAAAATGTGGCAATTGCTAACATGATTCAAACGGACTTAAGAAATCGCTATGGGTGAGAAGGTCTCATCATAGCCAACACCTTGAACTTGTCGAAAACCTTTTGCAACAAGTCGAGCTTTGTAGACAGTAACATTACCGACAACGTCAGCCTTCTTCTTGAAGATCCATTTATTCTCTATGGCCTGCCCATCATCGGGCAAGTCAACCAAAGTCCACACTTTGTTCTCATACATGGATCCCATCTCAGATTTCATGGCCTCAAGCCATTTTGCGGAATCTGAACTCACCATCGCTTCCTCATAGTTTGTAGGTTCGTCATGGTCAAGTAACATGACTTCCAGAAAAGGATTACCGTACCACTCTGGTGTGGATCTTACTTTGGTTGACCTACGAGGTTTGGTAGTAACTTGATCAGAAGTTTCATGATCATCATCATTAGCTTCCTCACTTACTGGTGTAGGAATCACTAGAACTGATTTCAGTGATGAACTACTTTCCAATAAGGGAGAAGGTACAATTACCTCGTCAAGTTCTACTTTCTTCCCACTCCCTTCTTTCGAGAGAAACTCCTTCTCTAGAAAGGATCCATTCTTAGCAACGAATATCTTGCCTTCGGATCTATGATAGAAGGTGTACCCAACACTCTCCTTTGGGTATCCTATGAAGACACATTTTTCCAATTTGGGTTCGAGATTATCAGGTTGAAGCTTCTTCACATAAGCATCGCAGCCCCAAACTTTAAGAAACGACAACTTGGGTTTCTTGCCAAACCACAGTTCATATGGTGTCGTCTCAACCGATTTAGATGGTTGCCTATTTAACGTGAATGCAGTTGTCTCTAAAGCATAACCCCAAAATGATAGTGGTAAATCGGTGAGAGGCAACATAGATCGCACCATATCTAGTAAAGTATGATTACAACGTTCGGACACACCATTACGTCGTGGTGTTCCAGGTGGCGTGAGTTGCAAAACTATTCCGCATTGTTTCAAATGAAGTCCAAACTCATAACTCAAATATTCACCTCCACGATTAGATCGTAGAAACCTGATTTTCTTGTTACGATGATTTTCCACTTCACTCTGAAATTCTTTGAACTTTTCAAATGTTCATGACTAATGTTTCATTAAGTGGATATACCCATATCTGCTCAAATCATCTGTGAAGGTCAGAAAATAATGATATCCGCCTAGAGCTTCAATGTTCATTGAACCAAATACATCAGTATGTATGATTTCCAATAACTCTGTTGCTCGCTCCATTGTTCCGGAGAACGTAGTTTAGTCATGTTGCCCATTAGTCATGGTTCGCAAGTACCAAGTGATTCATAATCAAGTGATTCCAGAAGTCCATCAGAATGGAGTTTCATCATGCGCTTTACACCAATATGACCTAAACGGCAGTGCCACAAATAAGTTGCACTATCATTATCAACTCTGCATCTTTTGGCTTTAATACTATGATCATGTGTATTACTACTATCAAGATTTAGTAAAAAATAGACCACTCATCAAGGGTGCATGACCATAAAAGATATTAGTCATATAAATAGAACAACCATTATTCTCTGATTTAAATGAATAACCGTCTCGCATCAAACAAGATCCAGATATAATGTTCATGCTCAACGCTGGCACAAAATAACAATTATTTAGGTCTAAAACTAATCCCAAAGGTAGATGTAGAGGTAGCGTGCCGACGGCGATCACATCAACTTTGGAACCATTTCCCACGCGCATCATCACCTCGTCCTTAGCCAATCTTCGCTTAATCCGTAGCCCCTGTTTCGAGTTGCAAATGTTAGCAACTGAACTAGTATCAAATACCCAGGCACTACTACGAGCATTAGTAAGGTACGCATCAATAACATGTATATCAAATATACCTTTCACTTTGCCATCCTTCTTCTCCGCCAAATACTTGGGGCAGTTCCGCTTCCAGTGACCAGTTCCTTTGCAGTAGAAGCACTCAGTCTCAGGCTTAGGTCCAGACTTGGGTTTCTTCACTTGAGCAGCAACTGGCTTGATGTTCTTCTTGAAGTTCCCCTTCTTCCCTTTACCCTTTTTCTTGAAACTGGTGGTCTTGTTGACCATCAACACTTGATCCTCTTTCTTGATTTCTACCTCCGCAGCCTTTAGCATTGCGATGAGCTCAGGAATCGTCTTATCCATCCCTTGCATATTATAGTTCATCATGAAACTCTTGTAGCTTGGTGGCAGTGATTGAAGAACTCTGTCAATCACACTATCATCAGGAAGATTAACTTCCAGTTGAGACAAGTGGTTGTGGTACCCAGACATTCTGAGTATATGTTCACTGACAGAACTATTCTCCTCCATCTTGCAGCTGTAGAACTTATTGGAGACTGCATATTTCTCAATCCAGGCATTTTCTTCAAATATTAACTTCAACTCCTAGAACATCTCATATGCTCCATAACGTTCAAAACGTCGTTGAAGTCCCGGTTCTAAGCCGTAAAGCATGGCACACTGAACTATCAAGTAGTCATCATCTTTGCTCTGCCAGGTGTTCACAACATCTAGCGTTGCTCCTGCAGCGGGTTTCTCACCTAGCGTTGCTTCCAGGACGTAATTCTTGGTTGCAACAATGAGGATAATCCTCAAGTTACGGACCCAGTCCGTGTAGTTGCTACCATCATCTTTCAACTTAGCTTTCTCTAGGAACGCATTAAAATTCAACGGAACAACAACACGGGCCATCTATCTACAACAACATAGACATGCGAAATACTATCAAGTACTAAGTTCATGATAAATTAAAGTTCAATTAATCAAATACTTAAGAACTCCCACTTAGATAAACATCTCTCTAATCACCAAAGTGATCACGTGATCCATATCAACTAAACCATGTGCGATCATCACGTGAGATGGAGTAATTTTCAATGGTGAACATCACTATGTTGATCATATCTACTATATGATTCATGCTCGACCTTTCGGTCTCAGTGTTCCGAGGCCATATCTGCATATGCTAGGCTCGTCAACTTTAACCCAACTATTCCGCATGTGCAAAACTGGCTTGGATCCATTGTATGCGAACGTAGAGCTTATCACACCCGATCATCACGTGGTGTCTCGGCACGACAAACTGTAGCAACAGTGCATACTCAGGGAGAACACTTATACCTTGAAATTTAGTGAGAGATCATCTTATAATGCTACCACCGAACTAAGCAAAAATAAGATGCATAAAGGATAAACATCACATGTAATCAATATAAGTGATATGATATGGTCATCATCATCTTGTGCCTTTGATCTCCATCTCCAAAGCACCGTCATGATCACCATCATCGCCGGCTTGACACCTTGATCTCCATCGAAGCATCGTTGTCGTCTCGCCAACTATTGCTTCTACGACTATTGCTACCGCTTAGTGATGAAGTAAAGCAATTACATGGCGATTGCATTTCATACAATAAAGCGACAACCATATGGGTCATGTCAGTTGCCGATAACTGTGTTAAAAAACATCATCATCTCATACAATAAAATTTAGCATCATGCCTTGACCATATCACATCCCAACATGCCCTGCAAAAACAAGTTAGACGTCCTCTACTTTGTTGTTGCCAGTTTTACGTGGCTGCTACGGGCTGAGCAAGAACCGTTCTTACCTACGCATCAAAAACCACAATGCGGTATAGTTATTGCTTTTTGATCTTCATAAAGAACCCTGTTCATTGAATCCGATTCAACTTTAGTTGGTTAAACTGACACCCACCAGCCACCTGTGTGCGAAGCACGTCGGTAGAACCAGTCTCGCGTAAGCATACACGTAATGTCGGTCTGGGCCGCTTCATCCAACAATACTGCCGAATCAAGAATCAACTTGTGACGGCAATAAATATGTATATACCCACGCCCACAACTCCTTTGTGTTCTACTCGTGCTATTAACATCTACACATAAACCTGGCTCGGATGCCACTGTTGGGGAATGCAGTAGTTTCAAAAAAATCCTACGCACTGAAGGGAATATGCCCTAGAGGCAATAATAAAGTTATTATTTATTTCCTTATATCATGATAAATGTTTATTATTCATGCTAGAATTGTATTAACCAGAAACATAATACATGTGTGAATACATAGACAAACAGAGTGTCACTAGTATGCCTCTACTTGACTAGCTCGTTGATCAAAGATGGTTATGTTTCCTAACCATAGACATGAGTTGTCATTTGATTAACGGGATCACATCATTAGGAGAATGATGTGATTGACTTGACCCATTCCGTTAGCATAGCACTTGATCGTTTAGTTTGTTGCTATTGCTTTCTTCATGACTTATACATGTTCCTATGACTATGAGATTATGCAACTCCCGTTTACCGGAGGAACACTTTGTGTGCCACCAAACATCACAACGTAACTGGGTGATTATAAAGGTGCTCTATAGGTGTCTCCGAAGGTACTTGTTGGGTTGGCGTATTTCGAGATTAGGATTTGTCACTCCGATTGTCGGAGAGGTATCTCTGGGCCTCTCGGTAATGCACATCACTTAAGCCTTGCAAGCATTGCAACTAATGAGTTAGTTGCAGGATGATGTATTACGGAACGAGTAAAGAGACTTGCCGGTAACGAGATTGAACTAGGTATTAGGATACCGACGATCGAATCTCGGGCAAGTAACATACCGATGACAAAGGGAACAACATATGTTGTTATGCGGTCTGACCGATAAAGATCTTCGTAGAATATGTGGGAGCCAATATGAGCATCCAGGTTCCGCTATTGGTTATTGACCGGAGACGTGTCTCGGTCATGTCTACATTGTTCTCGAACCCGTAGGGTCCGCACGCTTAACGTTACGATGACAGTTTCATTATGAGTTTATATATTTTGATGTACCGAAGGTTGTTCGGAGTCCTGGATATGATCACGGACATGACGAGGACTCTCGAAATGGTCAAGACATAAAGATCGATATATTGGACGGCTATATTCGGACACCGGAAGTGTTTCGGGTGATTTCGGAGAAAACCGGAGTGCCGGAAGGGTTACCGGAACCCCCCGGGGAGTATTGGGCCTTAGTGGGCCTGAGGGGTGAGAGAGGGCAGCAGCCCAGGAGGTGGCGCGCCCCCTCCCATGGGGAGTCCGAATTGGACTAGGGAAGGGGGGCGCGGCCCCTCTTTCCCTCTCCCTCTCCCTCTATTTCCTTCCCCCTTCCCTCTTCCTAGTTGGACTAGGAAAGGGGAGTCCTACTCCTACTAGGAGGAGGACTCCCCCCTCCTTGGCGCGCCTCAAGGGCCGGCCGGCCTCCCCCCTTGCTCCTTTATATACAGGGGCAGGGGGGCACCTCTAGACACACAAGTTGATCTTCGTGATCGTTCTCTTAGCCGTGTGCGGTGCCCCCCTCCACCATAATCCTCGATAATATTGTAGCGGTGCTTAGGCGAAGCCCTGCGACAGTAGAACATCAAGATCGTACCACGCCGTCGTGCTGACGGAACTCTTCCCCGACATTCTGCTGGATCGGAGTCCGGGGATCATCATCGAGCTGAACATATGCTAGAACTCGGAGGTGCCGTAGTTTCGGTGCTTGATCGGTCGGGCCGTGAAGATGTACAACTACATCAACCGCGTTGTGCTAACGCTTCTGCTTCTAGTCTACGAGGGTACGTAGACAACACTCTCCCCTCTCGTTGCTATGCATCACCATGATCTTGCGTGTGCATAGGAATTTTTTTGAAATTACTACGTTCCCCAACAGTGGCATTCGAGCCTAGGTTTTATGCGTTGATGTTGTGCACGAGTAGAACACAAGTGAGTTGTGGGCGATATAAGTCATACTGCTTACCAACATGTCATACTTTGGTTCGGCAGTATTGTTGGATGAAGCGCCCCGGACCGACATTACGCGTACGCTTACGCGAGACTGGTTCTACCGACGTGCTTTGCACATAGGTGGCTGGCGGGTGTCAGTTTCTCCAACTTTAGTTGAACCGAGTGTGGCTACGCCCGGTCCTTGCGAAGGTTAAAACAGCACCAACTTGACAAACTATCGTTGTGGTTTTGATGCATAGGTAAGAACGGTTCTTGCTCAGCCCATAGCAGCCACGTAAAACTTGCAACAACAAAGTAGAGGACGTCTAACTTGTTTTTGCAGGGCATGTTGTGATGTGATATGGTCAAAACGTGATGAGATATAAGTTGTTGTATGAGATGATCATGTTTTATTGAAGTTATCGGCAACAGGCAAAAGCCTTATGGTTATCTCTCTATTGCACAAGATGCAAGCACCAAATAATTGCTTTACATTATCGCTATGGGATAGCAATAGTTGCAAGAGCAATTGTTGGTGAGACAACCATGTGATGACACATTGATATAGATCAAGATGATGGAGATCATGGTGTCATGCCAGTGACGATGGAGATCATGACGATACTTTGGAGATGGAGATCAAAGGCACAAGATGATGATGGCCATATCATGTCACATATTTTGATTGCATGTGATGTTTATCTTTTATACATCTTATTTTGCTTAGTTCGACGGTAGCTTTATAAGATGATCTCTCACTAATTATCAAGGTACAAGTGTTCTCCCTCAGTATGCACCGTTGCGAAAGTTCTTCATGCTGAGACACCACGTGATGATCGGGTGTGATAGGCTCTACGTTCAAATACAACGGGTGCAAAATAGTTGCACACGCGGAATACTCAGGTTAAACTTGACGAGCCTAGCATATAACAGATATGGCCTCGGAACACAGAGACCGAAAGGTCGAGCGTGAATCATATAGTAGATATGATCAACATAGTGATGTTCACCATTGGAACTACTCCATCTCACATGATGATCGGACATGGTTTAGTTGATATGGATCATGTGATCACTTAGAAGATTAGAGGGATGTCTGTCTAAGTGGGAGTTCTTAAGTAATATGATTGATTGAACTTTAATTTATCATGAACTTAGTCCTGGTAGTATTAGCATATCTATGTTGTAGATAATAGCTCGCGATGTTGCTCCCAGTTTATTGTGTTCCTAGAGAAAAATTATGTTGAAAAATGTTAGTAGCAATGATGCGGATTGGATCCGTGATCTGAGGATTATCCTCATTGTTGCACAGAAGAATTATGTCTTTGATGCACCGCTAGGTGACAGACCTATTGCAGGAGTAGATGCAGACGTTATGAATGTTTGGCTAGCTCAATATGATGACTACTTGATAGTTTAGTGCACCATGCTTAACGGCTTAGAATCGGGACTTCAAAGACGTTTTGAATGTCATGGACCATATGAGATGTTCCAGGAGTTGAAGTTAATATTTCAAGCAAATACCCGAGTTGAGAGATATGAAGTCTCCAACAAGTTCTATAGCTAAAAAGATGGAGGAGAATAGCTCAAGCAGTGAGCATGTGCTCAGATTGTCTGGGTACTACAATCGCTTGAATCAAGTGGGAGTTAATCTTACAAATAAGATAGTGATTGACAGAATTCTCTAGTCACCATCACCAAGTTAGTAGAACTTTGTGATAAACTATGATATGCAAGGGATAACAGAAACGATTCCCAAGCTCTTCGTAATGCTGAAATCAACGAAGGTAGAAATGAAGAAAAATATCAAGTGTTGATGGTAGACAAGACCACTAGTTTCAAGAAAAAGGGCAAAGGGAAGAAGGGGAACTTCAAGAAGAACGGCAAGCAAGTTGTTGCTCAAGTGAAGAAGCCCAAGTCAGGTCCTAAGCCTGAGACTAAGTGCTTCTACTGCAAAGGGACTAGTCACTGGAAGCGGAACTGCCCCAAGTATTTGGCGGATAAGAAGGATGGCAATATGAACAAAGGTATATTTGATATACGGATTATTGATGTGTATTTTACTAGTGTTCGTAGCAACCCCCCGGTATTTGATACTGGTTCAGTTGCTAAGAGTAGTAACTCGAAACGGGAGTTGCAGAATGAACAGAGACTAGTTAAGGGTAAAGTGACGATGTGTGTTGGAAGTGGTTCCAAGATTGATATGATCATCATCGCACACTCCCTATACTTTCGGGATTAGTGTTGAACCTAAATAAGTGTTATTTGGTGTTTGCATTGAGCATGAATATGATTTGATCATGTTTATTGCAATACGGTCATTCATTTAAGTAAGAGAATAAATTGTTGTTCTGTTTACATATATGGTTACACACCCAATGAAAATGCTTTGTTGGATCTCAATCGTGGTGATACACATTTTCATAATATTGAAGCCAAAAGATGCAAAGTTAATGATGATAGTGCAACTTATTTGTGGCACTGCCATTTAGGTCATATTGGTGTAAAGCACATGAAGAAACTCCATGCTGATGGACTTTTGGAATCACTTGATTATGAATCAGTTGATGCTTGCGAACCATGCCTCATGGGCAAGATGACTAAGACTCCGTTCTCCAGAACAATGGAGCAAGCAAAAGATTTGTTGGTAATCATACATATTGATGTATGTGGTCTGATGAATATTGAGGCTCGCGGCAGGTATCATTATTTTCTGATCTTCACAGATGATTTGAGCAGATATGAGTATATCTACTTGATGAAACACAAGTCTGAAACATTTGAAAAGTTCAAAGAATTTCAGAGTGGAGAATCATCGTAACAAAATAAAAGTTTCTACGATATGATCGCAGAAGTAAAATATTTGAGTTACAAGTTTGGCCTTCAGTTAAAACAATGTGAAATAGTTTCACTACTCACGCCACCTGGAACAGCACAGTGTAATGGTGTGTCCGAACATCGTAACCGTGCTTTATTAGATATGGTGCGATCTGTGACGTCTCTTACTAATTTACCGCTATTGTCTTGGGGTTATGCATTAGAGACAGCTACATTCACGTTAAATGGGGCACTATCTAAATCCGTTGAGACGACACCGTATGAACTATGGTTTGGCAAGAAACCTCAGCTGTCGTTTCTTAAAGTTTGAGATTGCAATGCTTATGTGAAAAAGTTTCAACCTGATAAGCTCAAACCCAAATAGGATAAGTGCGTCTTCATAGGATACCCAAAAGAAAATGTTGGGTACACCTTCTATCACAGATCCGAAGGCAAGATATTCGTTGCTTTGAATGGATCCTTTCTAGAGAAGGAGTTTCTCTCGAAAGAAGTGAGTGGGAGGAAAGTAGAACTTGATGAGGTAACTATACCTGCTCCCTTTGGAAAGTAGTTCATCACAGAAATCTGTTCCTGTGACTACTACACCAATTAGTGAGGAAGCTAATGATGATGATCATGTAACTTCAGATCAAGTTACTACCGAACCTCGTAGGTAAACCAGAGTGAGATCCGCACCAGAGTGGTACGGTAATCCTGTTCTGGAGGTCGTGTTACTTGACCATGATGGGCCTACGAACTATGAGGAAGCGATGATGAGCCCAGATTCCGTGAAATGGCTTGAGGCCATGAAATCTGAGATGAGATCCATGTATGAGAACAAAGTATGGACTTTGATTGACTTGCCCAAAGATCGGCGAGCCATTGAGATTAAATGGATCTTCAAGAGGAAGACGGACGTTGATAGTAGTGTTACTATCTACAAAGCTAGAATTGTCACAAAAGGTTTTTCGACAAGTTCAAGGTGTTGACTACGATGAGAGTTTCTCACTCGTATCTATGCTTAAGTCTGTCCGAATCATGTTAGCAATTGCCACATTTTATGAAATCTGACAAATGGATAAACAAAATTGCATTCCTTAATGGATTTATTAAAGAAGAGTTGTATATGATGCAACCAGAAGGTTTTGTCAATCCTAAAGGTGCTAACAAAATATGCAAGCTCCAGCAATCCATCTATGGACTGGTGCAAGCATCTCGGAGTTGGAATATACGCTTTGATAAGTTGATCAAAGCATATAGTTTTATACAGACTTGCGGTGAAGCCTATATTTACAAGAAAGTGAGTGGGAGCACTACATCATCTCTGATAAGTATATGTGAATGACATATTGTTGATCGGAGATAATGTAGAATTATTCTACAAAGCATAAAGGAGTGTTTGAAAGGAGTTTTTCAAAGAAAGACCTCGGTAAAGCTGCTTACATATTGAGCATCAAGATCTATAGAGATAGATCAAGACGCTTGATAAGTTTTTCAATGAGTACATACCTTGACAAGATTTTGAATTAGTTCAAAATGGAACAGTCAAAGAAAGAGTTCTTGCCTGTGTTACAAGGTGTGAAACTGAGTAAGACTCAAAGCCCGACCACGGCAGAAGATAGAAAGAGAATGAAAGTCATTCCCTATGCCTTGGCCATAGGTTCTATAAAATATGCCATGTTGTGTACCAGATCTATTGTATACCCTACACTGAGTTTGGCAAGGGAGTACAATAGTGATCTAGGAGTAGATCACTTGACATTGGTCAAAATTATCCTTAGTGGAATAAGGATATGTTTCTCGATTATGGAGGTGACAAAAGGTTCGTCGTAAAGGGTTACATCGATGCAAGTTTTGACACTAATCCAGATGACTCTAAGTTTCAATCTGGATACATATTGAAAGTGGGAGCAATTAGCTAGAGTAGCTCCGTGCAGAGCATTGTTGACATAGAAATTTGCAAAATACTTACGGATCTGAATGTGGGAGACCCGTTGACTAAACTTCTCTCACAAGCAAAACATGATCACACCTCAGTAGTCTTTGGGTGTTAATCACATAGCAATGTGAACTAGATTATTGACTCTAGTAAACCCTTTGGGTGTTGGTCACATGTCGATGTGAACTATGGGTGTTAATCACATGGTGATGTGAACTATTGATGTTAAATCACATGGCGATGTGAACTATATTATTGACTCTAGTGCAAGTGGGAGACTGAAGGAAATATGCCCTAGAGGCAATAATAAAGTATTATTTATTTCCTTATATCATGATAAATGTTTATTATTCATGCTAGAATTGTATTAACCGGAAACATAATACATGTGTGAATACATAGACAAACAGAGTGTCACTAGTATGCCTCTACTTGACTAGCTCGTTGATCAAAGATGGTTATGTTTCCTAACCATAGACATGAGTTGTCATTTGATTAACGGGATCACATCATTAGGAGAATGATGTGATTGACTTGACCCATTCCGTTAGCATAGCACTTGATCGTTTAGTTTGTTGCTATTGCTTTCTTCATGACTTATACATGTTCCTATGACTATGAGATTATGCAACTCCCGTTTACCGAAGGAACACTTTATGTGCCACCAAATGTCACAACGTAACTGGGTGATTATAAAGGTGCTCTACAGGTGTCTCCGAAGGTACTTGTTGGGTTGGCGTATTTCGAGATTAGGATTTGTCACTCCGACTGTCGGAGAGGTATCTCTGGGCCCTCTCGGTAATGCACATCACTTAAGCCTTGCAAGCATTGCAACTAATGAGTTAGTTGCAGGATGATGTATTACGGAACGAGTAAAGAGACTTGGCAGTAACGAGATTGAACTAGGTATTGAGATACCACGATCGAATCTCGGGCAAGTAACATACCGATGACAAAGGGAACAACATATGTTGTTATGCGGTCTGACCGATAAAGATCTTCGTAGAATATGTGGGAGCCAATATGAGCATCCAGGTTCCGCTATTGGTTATTGACTGGAGACGTGTTTCGGTCATGTCTACATTGTTCTCGAACCCATAGGGTCCGCACGCTTAACGTTACAATGACAATTTCATTATGAGTTTATATATTTTGATGTACCGAAGGTTGTTCAGAGTCCCGAATATGATCACGGACATGACGAGCAGTCTCGAAATGGTTGAGACATAAAGATTGATATATTGGATGGCTATATTCGGACACAGGAAGTGTTTCGGGTGATTTCGGAGAAAACCGGAGTGTCGGAAGGGTTACCGGAACCCCCCGGGGAAGTATTGGGCCTCAGTGGGCCTGAGGGGTGAGAGAGGGCAGCAGCCCAAGAGGTGGCGCGCCCCCTCCCATGGGGAGTCCTAATTGGACTAGGGGAGGGGGCGCGGCCCCTCTTTCACTCTCCCTCTCCCTCTCCCTCTCTTTCCTTCCCCCTTCCCTCTTCCTAGTTGGACTAGGAAAGGGGAGTCCTACTCCTACTAGGAGGAGGACTCCCCCCTCCTTGGCGCGCCTCAAGGGCCGGCCGGCCTCCCCCCCTTGCTCCTTTATATATATACAGGGGCAGGGGGGCAGCTCTAGACACACAAATTGATCTTCGTGATCGTTCTCTTAGCCGTGTGCGGTGCGCCCCTCCACCATAATCCTCGATAATATTGTAGCGGTGCTTAGGCAAAGCCCTGCGACGGTAGAACATCAAGATCGTCACCACGCCGTCGTGCTGATGGAACTCTTCCCCGACATTCTGCTGGATCGGAGTCCGGGGATCGTCATCGAGCTGAACGTGTGCTAGAACTCGGAGGTGCCGTAGTTTCGGTGCTTGATCGGTCGGGCCGTGAAGACGTACGACTACATCAACCGCGTTGTGCTAACGCTTCCGCTTCCGGTCTACGAGAGTACGTAGACAACACTCTTCCCTCTCATTGCTATGCATGACCATGATCTTGGGTGTGCGTAGGAATTTTTTTGAAATTACTACGGTCCCCAACACGCACACGCAAGATCAAGGTGATGCATAGCAACGAGAGGAGAGAGTATCGTCTATGTACCATCGTAGACCGTAAGCAGAAGCTTTATGACAATGCGGTTGATGTAGTCGTACGTCTTCACGATCGACCGATCCCAGCACCGAAGGTCCGGCACCTCCGTGATCTGCACACGTTCGGCTCGATGACGTCCCGTGAACTCACGATCCAGTAGAGCTTCGAGGGAGAGCTTCGTCAGCACGATGGCGTGATGACGATGATGATGTTGCTACAAAAACAGGGCTTCACCTAAGCACCGCTACGACATTACCGAGGTGGATTATGGTGGAGAGGGGCACCGCACACGGCTAAAGATCAATGATCAACTTATGTGTCCTAGGGTGCCCCCTACCCCCGTATATAAAGGAGCAAGGGGGAGGCCGGCCGGCCCTAGTGGCGCCCAAGGAGAGGAGGAATCCTCCTCCTAGTAGGAGTAGGATTCATCCTTTCCTAGTCCTACTAGGAAGGAGGAAGGGGGAAGGAAAGAGAGGGAGAGGAAGAGGGAAAGAGGGGCCGCACCCCCTCCCCTAGTCCTATTTGGACTCCCCTTGGGGGAGGGGGCGCCACCTCCTGGGGTGCTGCCCTCTCTCTCCCCTAATGCCCACTAAGGCCCAATACTTCCCCGGGGGGTTCCGGTAACCCCTCCGGCACTCTGGTTTTCTCCGAAATCACCCGGAACACTTCCGGTGTCCGAATATAGCCATCCAATATATCGATATTTATGTGTTGACCATTTCGAGACTCCTCGTCATGTCCATGATCATATCTGGGATTCTAAACTACCTTCGGTACATCAAAACACATAAACTCATAATACCGATCGTCATCGAACGTTAAGCGGGTGGACCCTGCGGGTTCGAGAACTATGTAGACATGACCGAGACTCATCTCTGGTCAATAATCAATAGCAAAACCTAGATGCTCCTATTGGTTCCTACATATTCTACCAAGATCTTTATCGGTCAAACTGCATAACAACATACGTTCTTCCTTTTGTCATCGGTATGTTACTTGCCCAAGATTCGATCGTCGGTATCTCAATACCTAGTTCAATCTCGTTACCGGCAAGTCTCTTTACTCATTCTGTAATGCTACATCTCGTAACTAACTCATTAGCTACATTGCTTGCAAGGCTTATTGTGATGTACATTACCGAGAGGGCCCAGAGATACCTCTCCGACAATCGGAGTGACAAATCCTAATCTTGATCCATGCTAACTAAACAAATACCATTGGAGACACCTGTAGAGCACCTTTATAATCACCGAGTTACGTTGTGACGTTTGGTAGCACACAAAGTGTTCCTCCGGTATTCGGGAGTTGCATGATCTCATAGTCATAGGAACATGTATAGTTATGGAGAAAGCAATAGAAACAAACTAAACGATCATCGTGCTAAGCTAACGAATGGGTCAAGTCAATCACATCATTCTCTAATGATGTGATCCCGTTAATCAAATGACAACTCATGTCTATGGTTAGGAAACGTAACCATCATTGATTCAACGAGCTACTCAAGTAGAGGCAAACTTGTGACACTCTGTTTGTCTATGTATTCACACATGTACTAAGTTTCTGGTTAATACAATTCTAGCATGAATAATAAAATTTATCATTATATAAGGAAATATAAATAACAACTTTATTATTGCCTCTAGGGCATATTTCCTTAAAGAAACACTAGCACCCAAGCACACAAAGCAAAACACTCATAATTTTTAATCTTGACTTTGATAGTAGGTTCCCATTCATCATGCAATTTTCTAGGAATTTAAACTTCTAATTCTAATTTTTCTTCAAGATATTTTATCATAGCATCAAAAATATGTTTAGTAAAAGCTTTATTTAGTTCATAAGCATGGGGTGAATTTATCATGGATTGCAACAAAGAAATACAATCAATCAAAGAGAAATTATCATAATTAAAGTCTTTGTAATCCAAAACAGTGGGTACATCATTAGCTAAAGTTTTGACCTCTCCAAACCCACTTTCATCAATTTTCTCAACAAGATTTTCACCCTCCGAAATATTGGGACGCCTTCTACCTAAAGTTGACTCTTCTCCAGTCCCTCTTCATCAATATTAATTTTGCTAAACAAGGAATCAATAGAAGAAACACCAATCATTTTAAGATCTTCATCACTTTTGTCTTCTAATGATATTGGTTTGGCAGCCATTTGATTTACTAAGGTAGCTTGTGCATCAGATATTTTTCCTAGCAAACTTTCAACAAAAGCATACTTAGATTGGAGATTGTAAACTTCTCTACTAATATCATCAAGTTGTTTTGTGATAGCATCGAGCACAACTGAGTGTTCCTTAAGTTCTTCGGTGAAATATTTATTATGCTCAAATTGTGTAGTCATATATTCCTTAGTACTTTTATCAATTTCAAGCAAAATATTGGGGTAAGGAACATCATAATACTTTCTTTGAGGTGTCATGATTATGCAAACAAGAGAACACACAAAAATAGATCCGGCAAGATAACGGCAAACGGAAAAAGAGAGGCTAATAAAATGGCAAATTTTTGTGAAGTGGGGAAGAGCAAAACGAGAGGCAAATAGCAAATAATGTAAATTGCGAGGACATGATATTTGTGATTAGGAACCTGGTGTATGTTGCAAATCCTCCTCGGCAACAGCGCAAGAAATTCCTTTTGATGCCGCTTGAAGCTACGTCTGTATTTCCCCAAAGAGGAAGGGATGATGCAGCACAGCAGCGGTTGGTATTTCCCTCAGATATGAAACCAAGGTTATCGAACCAGTAGGATAACCAAGCAACACAACGTAAATAGCCCCTGCACACAGATAACAAATCCTCGCAACCTGACGTGTTAAAGGGGTTGTCAACCCCTTTCGGGTAATGGTGCCAGAAATTGGTGCGTGATGGGAGAAAGTTGTAATAGATTAAATAAATAGATAGAAAATAAAATAAAATGCAGCAAAGTATTTTTGGGTTTTTGGATTAATAGATCTGAAAATAAATGCAAATAAAAGTAGATCGCAAAGGCAAATAATATGAGAAAGAGACATGGGGGGTGTAGGTTTCACTAGTGGCTTCTCTTGAGAAAAATAGCAAATGGTGGGTAAACAAATTACTGTTGGGCAATTGATAGAACCTCAAATAATTATGACGATATCCAGGCAATGATCATTATATAGGCATCACGTCCAAGATTAGTAGACCAACTCCTGCTTGCATCTACTACTATCACTCCACACATCGACCGCTATCCAGCATGCATCTAGTGTATTAAGTTCATGGAGAAACGGAGTAATGCAATAATAACGATGGCATGATGTAGACAAGATCTGTCTATGTAGAGATAGACCCCATCTTTTTATCCTTAGTAGCAGCGATACATACGTGTCGTTTTCCCTTTCTGTCTTTGGGATCAAGCATCGTAAGATCGAACCCACTACAAAGTACATCTTCCCATTGCAAGATAAATGGATCAAGTTGGCCAAACAAAACCCAAATATTGGAGAAGAAATACGAGGCTATAAGCAATCATGCATATAAGAGATCAAAGAAACTCAAATAACTTTCATGGATATAAAAAGATAGATCTGATCATAAACTCAAAGTTCATCGATCCCAACAAACACACCCCAAAAGAGTTACATCATATGGATCTCCAAGAGACCATTGTATTGAGAATCACGAGAGAGAGATGGAGCCATATAGCTACTAACTACGGACCCGAAGGTCTACAAAGAACTACTCACGCATCATCGGAGAGGCACCAATGGAGGTGGTGAACCCCATCCGAGATGGTGTCTAGATTGGATCTGGTGGTTCTGTACTCTGCGGCGGCTAGATGAATATTTCGTCGACTCCCCGAGGGTTCTGGGATTTTTGGGGTATTTATAGAGCAAAGAGGCGGTCCGGGGGCACTCGAGGTGGGCACAGCCCACCAGGGCGCGCCCTGGTGGGTTGTCCCCTGATACGTCTCCAACGTATCTATAATTTTTTATTGTTCCATGTTATTATATTATCAACCTTGGATGTTTTATATGCATTTATATGCTATTTTATATGATTTTTGGGACTAACCTACTAACCTAGAGCCCAGTGCCAGTTTCTGTTTTTTCCTTGTTTTAGAGTATCGCGGAAAAGGAAAATCAAACGGAGTCCAATTGACCCGAAACTTCACGGAACTTATTTTTGGAACGGAAGCAATCCAAGAGACTTGGAGTAGATGTCAGGGAAGCTTCGAGGTGGCCACGAGGCAGGGAGGCGCGCCCTACCCCCTGGGCGCACCCCCACCCTCGTGGGCCCCTCGTGGCTCCCCTGACCGACTTCTTTTTGCCTATATATGTCCATATACCCTAAAAACTTTGAGGAGCAGAATAGATCAAGAGTTCCGCCGCCAGAAGCCTCCGTAGCCATAGAAAACCAATCTAGACCCGTTCCGGCACCCTCCCGGAGGAGGGAATCCCTCTCCCGTGGCCATCTTCATCATCTCGGTGCTCTCCATGACGAGGAGGGAGTAGTTCACCCTCGGGGCTGAGGGTATGTACCAGTAGCTATGTGTTTGATCTCTCTCTCTCTCGTGTTCTTGAGGTGGTACGATCTTGATGTATCGCGGGCTTTTCTATTCTAGTTGGATCTTATGATGTTTCTCCCCCTCTACTCTCTTGTAATGGATTGACTTTTCCCTTTGAAGTTATCTTATTGGATTGAGTCTTTAATGATTTGAGAACACTTGATGTATGTCTTGCACGTGCTTATCTGTGATGACAATGGGATATCATGTGATCCACTTGATGTATGTTTTGGTGATCAACTTGTGAGTTCCGTGACCTCGTGAACTTATGCATAGGGGTTGGCACACGTTTTCGTCTTGACTCTCCGATAGAAACTTTGGGCACTCTTTGAAGTTCTTTGTGTTGGTTGAATAGATGAATCTGAGATTGTGTGATGCATATCGTATAATCATACCCATGGATACTTGAGGTGACATTGGAGTATCTAGGTGACATTAGGGTTTTGGTTGATTTGTATCTTAAGGTGTTATTCCAGTACGAAATCTATGATAGATCGAATGGAAAGAATAGTGTCATGTTATTTTACTACAGACTCTTGAATAGATCGATCAGAAAGGATAACTTTGAGGTGGTTTCGTACCCTACCATAATCTCTTCGTTTGTTCTCCGCTATTAGTGACTTTGGAGTGACTCTTTGTTGCATGTTGAGGGATAGTTATATGATCCAATTATGTTATTATTGTTGAGAGGACTTGCACTAGTGAAAGTATGAACCCTAGGTCTTGTTTTGACACATTGCAATACCGTTTGTGCTCACTTTTATCATTAGTTACCTTGCTGTTTTTATATTTTCAGATTACAAAAACCTTTATCTACCATCCATATTGCACTTGTATCAGCATCTCTTCGCCGAACTAGTGAACCTATGCAATTTACCATTGTATTGGGTGTGTTGGGGACACAAGAGACTCTTTGTTATTTGGTTGCAGGGTTGTTTAAGAGAGACCTTCTTCATCCTACGCCTCCCATGGATTGATAAACCTTAGGTCATCCACTTGAGGGAAATTTGCTACTGTCCTACAAACCTCTGCACTTGGAGGCCCAACAACATCTACAAGAAGAAGGTTGTTTAGTAGACATCAAGCTCTTTTCTGGCGCCGTTGCCGAGGAGGTTAGCACTTGAAGGTATATCTTTAGATCTTGCAATCGAATCTTTTAGTTTCTTGTTTTATCACTAGTTTAGTCTATAAAAGAAAACTACAAAAAATGGAATTAAGGATACCTCATATGCTTCATCTTTTTAATATCTTTCGTGAGAATAATATTCCAATAATTGTGCTCAAGTTCTAGAAGAAGAAATCTATAAAATGTTTGGCACTAAATCTTTGTATGATGAGCATGATTGCAATGTTGTTAGTATGAATTCCTTGAATACCAATTATGCTAATTATATGCAAAGCCACAAGCTTGGGGATGTTATGTTTGATGAAGATGATATTTTTTGTCCCCCAATTTTTGATGAGCAAATTTATTTTGATGATAGCATGCCTCCTATTTATGATGATTATATTTATGAAAGTGGGTTTGGAAGAGTGTCAACTTTAGGAAGTAATGATCCCACTATTTTGGAGGGTGTTGAATCTTATTGTGATAATTATGAAACTGGGTTTGGAAAGGTCATGACTTTAGTTAATGTTAATCCCACTATTTTGGAAGAGTGTCAACTTTGCATACATGTGGATCATGTTAATAATATGTTTTTTGATAGCTATATTGTTGAATTTTCTTATGATCCTACATGTAATTATTATGAGGGAGGAACATATGCTTGTATGAATTGCAATAATATCAAGTTTCCTCTCTATGTATTGAAAATCTTGAAGCTATGCTTGTTTTACCTTCCTGTGCAAGTTGATTCTTGTTCCCATAAATTATTTTCTCACAAACTCTCTATGCATAGGAAGTGGGTTAGGCTTAAATGTACTAGTTATATTCTTCATGATGCTCTCTTTATGTTTCAATTCTTATCTTTTATGTGAGCATCATTGAAATCATCATGCCTAGCTAGGGGCGTTAAACGATAGCGCTTGTTGGGAGGCAACCCAATTTTATTTTTGTTCTTTGCTTTTTCTACTGTTTAGTAATAAATAATTCATGTAGAATCTATTTTGGTTGTGTTTTTTGTGTTTAATTAGTGTTTGTGCCAAGTAGTACCGTTGGGAAGACTTGGGGTAAGTCTTTTTGATCTTGCTGTAAAAAATAGAAACTTTAGTGCTCACGAGAATTGCTGCCATTTTTATTTGGAGAGTGATATTTAGTAAATTATTTTTGAAGATGATTAATAGATAAATTCCTCACGTCCAGAAATTTATTTTAGAATTTTTCGGGTTCCATAAGTTTGCATTAGCTACAGATTACTACAGACTGTTCTGTTTTTGACAGATTCTGTTTTCTATGTGTTGTTTGCTTATTTTGATGAATCTATGAGTAGTATCGGAGGGTGTGAACCATACATGAGTTGAAATACAGTAGATATTACACCAATATGAATTTATAATGAGTTCACAACAGTACCTAAGTGGTGATTTATTTTCTTATACTAACGGAGCTTGCGAGTTTTCTGTTAAGTTTTGTGTTGTGAAGTTTTCAAGTTTTGGGTAAAGATTCGATGGACTATGGAATAAAGAGTGTAAAGAGACTAAGCTTGGGGATGCCCAAGGCACCCCAAGGAAATATTAAAGGACAACCAAGAGCCTAAGCTTGGGGATGCCCCGGAAGGCATCCCCTCTTTCGTCTTCGTTCATCGGTAACTTTACCTGGAGCTATATTTTTATTCACCACATGATATGTGTTTTGCTTGGAGCGTCAATTTATTTTGTTAGGAATTGCTTTCTTTTATTTATAACAATGTTTTGCATCTTTTATTTCAATAAAAGTGGCATTGATAGCCTTTACTATGCCTATTTTACAAGTCCACATGTTTCTGTTTGAAAACAGAAAGTTTACCGCTGTTGCAAAAATTCCCTAGAAAATTCAGAATGTGATAAAATGTTGAAACCTTTTGAATAATAAGATCTGATAAATTTAATACAGTGGGAATTTTATTTCATAATTTTTGGAGGTAGGGAAGTATGGATCTTGCTGCACTCTTTACAGACTGTCCTGTTTAGGCAGATTGCTGTTATGTTTGCATTGTTTGCATATGTTTGCTTCTTTAATGATTCTATTTGAGGATAGGAATATTAAATATGAAGAGTCATTTAGTATGCAATGTTGAATAATAATTTTAGTGATTTTCTACAGTAGAGTATGATAAGGTTTTTGCATTGGTTTATACTAACTTATCTCACGAGTCCTTGTTGAGTTTTGTGTGGATGAAGCTTTTGAGATTTAGGGAGACCGTGATATGAGAGGAATTAAGGAGACACAAAAGCTCAAGCTTGGGGATTCCCAAGGCATCCCAAGATAATATTTCAAGAAGTCTCAAGCGTCTAAGCTTGGGGATGCCCCGGTTGGCATCCCACCTTTCTTCTTTAACAACTATCGGTTAGTTTCGGTTGATCCTAAGCTTTTGCTTCTTCACATGATGTTTGCCATTCTTAGAATGTCATTTTACTTTGTTTTGCTTTCTGTTTGAATAAAATATAAAGATCTGAAATTATTAAATGGGAGAGTCTTCACATAGTTGCATAATTATTCGACTACTCATTGATCTTCACTTATATCTTTCGGAGTAGTTCGTTGTTGCTCTAGCGCTTCACTTATATCTTTTTAGAGCATGGTGGTGGTTTTTATTTTATAGAAATAGATGAACTATCATGTGTCACTTATATTATTTTGAGAGTCCTAAACAGCATGGTAATTTGCTTTGGTTATGAATTTAGTCCTAATATGATGGGCATCCAAGAGGGATATAATAAAAACTTACATATAAAGCGCATTGAATACTATGAGAAGTTTGATACTTGATGAATGTTTTGAGATATGAGGATGGTAATATTAGAGTCATGTTAGTGAGTAGTTGTGACTTTGAGAAATACCTGTGTTAAAGTTTGTGATTCCCGTATAGCATGCACGTATGGTGAACCATTATGTGATGTAGTCGGAGCATGATTTATTTATTGATTGTCTTCCTTATGAGTGGCGGTCCGGGACGAGAGATGGTCTTTTCCTACCAATCTATCCCCCTAGGAGCATGCGCGTAGTACTTTGTTTCGATAACTAATAGATTTTTTGCAATAAGTATGTGAGTTCTTTATGACTAATGTTGAGTCCATGGATTATACGCACTCTCACCCTTCCACCATTGCTAGCCTCTCTAGTACCGCGCAACTTTCGCCGGTACCATAAACCCACCATATACCTTCATCAAAACAGCCACCATACCTACCTATTATGGCATTTCCATAGCCATTCCGAGATATATTGCCATGCAACTTTCCACCATTCCATTATTATGACACACTCCATCATTGTCATATTGCTTTGCATGATCATGTAGTTGACATTGTATTTGTGGCAAAGCCACCATTCATAATTCTTTCATACATGTCACTCATGAGTCATTGCACATCCGGTACACCACCGGAGGCATTCATATAGAGTCATATTTTGTTCTAAGTATCGAGTTGTAATTCTTGAGTTGTAAGTAAATAAAAGTGAGATGATAGCATTGTCCCAGTGAGGAAAGGATGATGGAGACTATGATTCCCCCACAAGTCGGGATGAGACTCCAGACGAAAAAGAAAGAAAGAAGAAAGGCCAAAAAAAGAGAAGGCCCAAAAAACAAAAAAATGAGAGAAAAAGAGAGAAGGGGATGCACACCCACTTAGTTTCTTTTGTTGAGCTTTCATATACATATAGCTCTAGTGCATCCGTTGCATAGCAATCCCTACTCACTCACATTGATATCTATTTATGGGCATCTCCATAGCCCGTTGATACGCCTAGTTAATGTGAGACTATCTTCTCCTTTTTGTCTTCTCCACAACCACCGTTCTATTCCACCTATAGTGCTATATCCATGGCTCATGCTCATGTATTGCGTGAAGATTGAAAAAGTTTGAGAACATCAAAAGTATGAAACAATTGCTTGGCTTGTCATCGGGGTTGTGCATGATCTAAATATTTTGTGTGATGAAGATGGAGCATAGCCAGACTATATGATTTTGTAGGGATAGCTTTCTTTGGCCATGTTATTTTGAGAAGACATAATTGCTTGGTTAGTATGCTTGAAGTATTATTATTTTTATGTCAATATTAAACTCTTGTCTTGAATCTTATGGATCTGAATATTCTTGCCACAATAAAGAAGAGTACATGGATAAATATGTTAGGTAGTATTCCACAACAAAAATTCTGTTTTTATCATTTACCTACTCGAGGACGAGCAGGAATTAAGCTTGGGGATGCTTGATACGTCTCCAGCGTATCAATAATTTTTGATTGTTCCATGCTATTATATTATCAACCTTTGATGTTTTATATGCATTTATATGCTATTTTATATAATTTTTGGGACTAGCCTATTAACCTAGAGCCCAGTGCCAGTTTCTGTTTTTCCTTGTTTTAGAGTATTGCAGAAAAGGAAAATCAAACGGAGTCCAATTGACCTGAAACTTCATGGAACTTATTTTTGGATCAGAAGCAATCCAGGAGACTTGGAGTAGACGTCACGGAAGCTTCGAGGTGGCCATGATGCAGGGAGGCGTGCCCTACCCGCCTGGGCGCGCCCCCACCCTCATGGCTCCCCTGACCGACTTCTTTCGCCTATATATGTCCATATACCCTAAAAACTTCCGGGAGCAGAATAGATCAAGAGTTCTGCTGCCAGAAGCCTCAGTAGCCACCGAAAACCAATCTAGACCCATTCCGGCACCCTCCCGGAGGGGGGGAATCCCTCTCCGGTGGCCATCTTCATCATCCCGGTGCTCTCCATGATGAGGAGGGAGTAGTTCACCCTCGGGGCTCAGGGTATGTACCAGTAGCTGTGTGTTTGATTGATACGTCTCCAATGTATCTATAATTTTTTATTGCTCCATGCTATATTATCTTCTATTTTGGACATTATTGGGCTTTATTATTCACTTTTATATTATTTTTGGGACTAACCTATCAACCAGAGGCCCAGCCCAGAATTGCTGTCTTTTGCCTATTTCAGAGTTTCGCAGAAAAAGAATATCAAACGGATTCCAAACGGAATGAAACCTTCGGGAATGTGATTTTCGGAACGAACATGATCCAGGAGACTTGGACCCTACGTCAAGCAACCAACAGGGAAGCCACGAGGTAGGGGGCGCGCCTACCCCTCCCCCCCAGGCGTGCCCTCCACCCTCGTGGGCCCCCTGTTGCTCCACCGACGTACTCCCTCCTATATATACCTACGTACCCCCAAACGATCAAAAACGGAGCCAAAACCCTAATTCCACCGCCGTAACTTTATGTATCCACAAGATCCCATCTTGGGGCCTGTTCCGGAGCTCCACCGGAGGGGGCATCGATCACAGAGGGCTTCTACATCAACACCATAGCCTCTCCGGTGATGTGTGAGTAGTTTACCTCAGACCTTCGGGTCCATAGTTATTAGCTAGATGGCTTCTTCTCTCTTTTTGGATCTCAATACAATGTTCTCCCCCTCTCTCGTGGATATCTATTCGATGTAATCTTCTTTTGCGGTGTGTTTGTTGAGACCGATGAATTGTGGGTTTATGATCAAGTTTATCTATGAACAATATTTGGATCTTCTGAATTCTTTTATGTATGATTGGTTATCTTTGCAAGTCTCTTCGAATTATCAGTTTGGTTTGGCCTACTAGATTGATCTTTCTTGCAATGAGAGAAGTGCTTAGCTTTGGGTTCAATCTTGCGGTGTCCTTTCCCAGTGACAGTAGGGGCAGCAAGGCACGTAATGTATTGTTTCCATCGAGGATAACAAGATGGGGTTTATTTCATATTGCATGAGTTTATCGCTCTTCATCATGTCATCTTGCTTAAAGCGTTACTCTGTTCTTATGAACTTAATACTCTAGATGCATGTTGGATAGCAGTCGATGTGTGGAGTAATAGTAGTAGATGCAGGCAGGAGTCGGTCTACTTGTCTCAGACGTGATGCCTATATACATGATCATACCTAGATATTCTCATAACTATGCTCAATTCTGTCAATTACTCAACAGTAATTTGATCATCCACTGTAAAATACTTATGCTCTTGAGAGAAGCCACTAGTGAAACCTATGGCCCCCGGGTCTATCTTCCATCATATTAATCTTCCAACACTTAGCTATTTTCATTGCCTTTTATTTTACTTTGCATCTTTATCATAAAAATACCAAAAATATTATCTTATCATATCTATCAGATCTCACTCTCGTAAGTGACCGTGTAGGGATTGACAACCCCTGATCGCGTTGGTTGCGAGGATTTATTTGTTTTGTGTAGGTGCGAGGGACTCGCGCGTAGCCTCCTACTGGATTGATACCTTGGTTCTCAAAAACTGAGGGAAATACTTAAGCTACTTTGCTGCATCACCCTTTCCTCTTCAAAGGAAAACCAACGCAATGCTCAAGAGGTAGCAAGAAGGATTTCTGGCGCCATTGCCGGGAGGTCTACGCAAAAGTCAACATACCAAGTACCCATCACAAACCCTTATCTCCCGCATTACATTATTTGCCACTTGTCTCTCGTTTTCCTCTCCCCCACTTCATCCTTGCTGTTTTATTCGCCCTCTCTCTCTCTATCCTCCCTCTGTTTCTCTATTTGCCTCTTTTTTGCCGTTCCTTGTTTGCTTGTGTGTTGGATTGCTTGCTTGTCACGATGGCTCTTCCCCGATTTGGTGATCTTCACCTTAAAAGGTTAGAAGAAATCGAAAGCAACATTAGGAGTTGTACGGTTTTACAATTTGAGCATAATAATTTATTTAGAAATGAGCTTAAGGAACAAAAAAGCTTTATGAGTTATATGAATAAAGAGCTCGTTGATATGTCCAAAGAATTTGATGGTTTGAGATCCCAAATTGCTTGTCTTGAGAAGTTAATAGCTGAAATTTTAGATAAGTAGGCTACCTTAGTTAATAAGATGGCCGCTAAGCCAGAAAACTATGAAAATAAAGATGAAGATCTAAAGGTTATTGATGTGTCCCCTATTAAATCTTTGTTTTGCAATATGAATCTTGATAATGATGGGACTGAATATGATCCACCTCTACCTGGAAGGCGTTCCAAAAATTTTGAGTTTTTAGATCTTGATGCTAAATTTGATAATGGTGGGATTGAAGAGATCAAAACTCTAGATGTTAATGAACCTACTATTTTGGATTTCAAGGAATTTAATTATGATAGCTGCTCTTTGATAGATTGTATTTCCTTGTTGCAATCCGTGCTAAATTCTCCCCATGCTTACAGTCAAAATAAAGCTTTTACCAAGCATATCGTTGATGCTTTGATGCAATCTTATGAAGTAAACTTGAGTTGTGAGTTTCTATCCCTAGAAAACTTTATGATGAGTGGGAACCAACTATTAAAATTAAAATTAAAGATCATGAATGCTATGCTTTGTGTGATTTGGGTGCTAGTGTTTCCACGATTCCAAAGACTTTGTGTGATTTGTTAGGTTTCCGTGGTTTTTATGATTGCTCTATAAACTTGCACCTTGCGGATTCCACTATTAAGAAACCTATGGTAAGAATTAATGATGTTCTTATTATTGCAAATAGGAACTATGTGCTCGTAGATTTTATTGTTCTTGACATAGATTGCAATCCTTCATGTCCTATTATTCTTGGTAGACCTTTCCTTAGAACGATTGGTGCAATTATTGATATGAAGGAAGGAAATATTAGATTCCAATTTCCGTTAAGGAAAGGCATGGAACACTTTCCTAGAAAGAAATTTAAATTACGTTATGAATCTATTATGAGAGCCACTTATGGATTGCCTACCAAAGATGGCAATACCTAGATCTATCCTTGCTTTTTATGCCTAGCAAGGGGTGTTAAACGATAGCGCTTGTTGGGAGGCAACCCAATTTTATTTTTATTCCTTGCTTTTTGCTCCTGTTTAGTAATAAATAATTTATCTAGCCTCTGTTTTGGTTGTGTTTTTTTGTGTTTAATTAGTGTTTGTGCCAAGTAGAACCATTGGGAAGACTTGGGGAAAGTCTTGTTAATCTTGCTGTAAAAAACAGAAACTTTAGCGCTCACGAGAACTGCTGCAATTTTTATTTGGAAAGTGCTATTTAGTTAATTATTTTTTAAGATGATTAATAGATAAATCCTCACGTCCAGCAATTTCTTTTAGAATTTTTGGGGTTCCATATCTTGCACTACCTACAGATTACTACAGACTGTTCTGGTTTTTACAGATTCTGTTTTTCGTGTGTTGTTTGCTTATTTTGATGAATCTATGGCTAGTAAAATAGTTTATAAACCATAGAGAAGTTGGAATACATTAGGTTTAACACCAATATAAATAAATAATGAGTTCATTACAGTACCTTGAAGTGGTGTTTTGTTTTCTTTCGCTAACGGAGCTCACGAGATTTTCTACTTTAAGTTTTGTGTTGTGAAGTTTTCAAGTTTTGGGTAAGGATTTGATGGATTATGGAACAAGGAGTGGTAAAAGCCTAAGCTTGGGGATGCCCATGGCACCCCCAAGATAATCTAAGGTCACCAAAAAGCCAAAGCTTGGGGATGCCCCGGAAGGCATCCCCTCTTTCGTCTACTTCCATCGGTAACTTTACTTGGAGCTATATTTTTATTCACCACATGATATGTGTTTTGCTTGGAGCGTCTTGTATGATTTGAGTCTTTGATTTTTAGTTTACCACAATCATCTTTTCTGTACACACCTTTTGAGAGAGACACACATGATTCGGAAATTATTAGAATACTCTATGTGCTTCAGTTATATCTTTTGAGTTATATAGTTTTGCTCTAGTACATCATTTATATCTTTTAGAGCACGGTGGTCGATTTGTTTTATAGAAACTATTGATCTCTCATGCTTCACTTAGATTATTTTGAGAGTTTTAAATAGCATGGTAATTTGCTTAAATAATCCTAATATGCTAGGTATTCAAGATTGGTAAAAACTTTCTTATGAGTGTTTTGAATACTAAGAGAAGTTTGATGCTTGATGATTGTTTTCAGATATGGAGGTAGTAATATTAAAGTTGTGCTAGTTGAGTAGTTGTGAATTTGAGAAATACTTGTGTTGAAGTTTGCAAGTCCCGTAGCATGAACGTATGGTAAATGTTATGTAACAAATTTGAAACATGAGGTGTTATTTGATTGTCCTCCTTCTGAGTGGCGGTCGGGGACGAGCAATGGTCTTTTCCTACCAATCTATCCCCCTAGGAGCATGTGCGTAGTGCTTGGTTTTTGATGAGTTGTAGACTTTTGCAATAAGTATGTGAGTTCTTTATGACTAATGTTGAGTCCATGGATTATATGCACTCTCACCTTTCCATCATTGCTAGCCTCTTCGGTACCGTGCATTGCCCTTTCTCACATTGAGAGTTGGTGCAAACTTCGCCGGTGCATCCAAACCCCGTGATATGATACACTCTTTCACACATAAACCTCCTTATATCTTCCTCAAAACAGCCACCATACCTACTATTATGGCATTTCCATAGCCATTCCGAAATATATTGCCATGCAACTTTCCACCATCCCGTTTATCATGACACGTTCATCATTGTCATATTGTTTAGCATGTTCAAGTAGTTGACATAGTATTTGTGGCAAAGCCACCGTTCATAATTCTTTAGGATAATTAGATTTATGCCCCTAGTTGTGTCCCACTCGTCTGTTTTACCCCTAATTCCCAAAAGTCACCGGTTCTGTCCAAATCACTTTGCTCCTCTTATGCTTTTGCCCTTTGACCTTTTGACCGTCAGTTTGAAAACTTCATAACTAATTCATACTAAATCAGAAAAATGCAAATAAGATACCAAAATGTTCAGAAAAACATCACCTATATGTCAGTGTCATTTGCATCCATGAAAAAAGTGTTGGAAAGTGCTACCACCATGAATAGCAAAATCTAAAAAAAGTTCAAAAAAATTCAAAAATAATTTGGTGGCAAAGAATGACAAATGTTTTAAGTGTCTGCCAAGTTTCATCAGGGAATAACATTCGTGGGTGCCGCGGCAAAAAAACAATCAACACTCCAAAATAGATTATTTTTTTGCCACGACTTCCAGGAATGTCGTTCCCTAATGAAACTTGGCAAGCACTTAGAACACTTGTCGTTCTTTGCCACCATATTTTTTGAATTCTTTTTGAATTTTTTTAGAGTTTACTATTCATGGTGGTATCAAAAGAGCTAAAACTCAGATGTGCACTTTCCAACACCTTTTTAATGAATGCAAATGACACTGGCATATAGGTGATGTTTTTCTGAACATTTTGGTGTTGACACACGAACACGTCACGTGTACCCTCGACGCCGGGGGTGATGCACCGCAGCTCACATCGAAGGAGACCCGACCGATAGCGCGATACGCAAGACAGTCGACGGGCGCTTTTGCAGACCCGAAAACCCCACACCCCCGGGAGGGACCCCGTCAGGGAGTGCGGCGGCTATGGGCTGCCCTAGGTCGATTCGCTCGCCCCTAGAGCCTCGGGGTTCGCAGCTCTCAAACACGAAGAACAACGAAGAACGAGATAGAAAAACGATGGAGAGATAAAACGTAGATGAAAAAGTAGTATATTGATTTTTTTCGATTGTGTGTTGTTCAATCGGCCGTCACCCCCAACATATATAAGAGGCGGCTGGACTTCCCGTACAAGCAAAGGATTTATCTAGGCTTTCCTTACAAGAAAATTACATCAATTCACGTCCTAGAATCCTAGCTCTGGTCCCACTCGGATTCAGCCCGAATCTGGTCCAATCTTCTGTCTTGCTCCTTGCGTGGGCTGTGGAATCTGCATATGACTTCCGATGGAGACGGTTCAAGTATCAATTATGTGTGCTTCGACGAGGCCAACAATCCGTATGTTGATCACTTTTCCAAAATAAGGCCATCTTGAATACTCCACGGGGTCATCTCTAATTTCGAGTCGGACTCGTTCATGTAGCTGACTGGACCGTCCGACTCTTGCAGCGTCTCTGCAGGTCGTATACTACGTCGGATGATGATGACTCCAAAAGCAAAGTTGACCGTTTCGACGTTACGAACAACTCCTATGTTGAACACTTCTTCATCCGAAGTCATCTAGATAAGTATTTGAGCCCATCTTCAGCATCTGGTCGGATTGGCCTCGACAGTTTCTACTGTTCACGGCAGCAAGCTTTCCCGGCAAGGTTACTGTTCACGGCGGCAAGCTTTCCCCGGCAGGTTACTGTTCATGGCGGCAAGCTCTCCCCCGACAAGGTTACTGTTCACGGCGGCAAGCTTTCCCC
>NC_041388.1:30102028-30130947 GCF_002162155.2 Triticum dicoccoides
ACTGTTCACGGCGGCAAGCTTTCCCAGGCAAGGTTACTGTTCACGGCGGCAAGCTCTCCCCGGCAAGGTTACTGTTCACGGCGGCAATCTTTCCCCGGCAAGGTTACTATTCACAGCGGCAAGCTTTCCCCGGCAAGGTTACTGTTCACGGCGGCAAGGTTTCCCCGGCAAGGTTTTTGAGGCAGTAAACGACCTCGGATGAAAATGTGTCCGAAAGCAAAGTTGACCGTTTTGACGAGACGAAAAACTTTCGTGTTGAACGTTTTCCAATTCGAGGCCATGTTCTGGGCCAAAACACTCACGCATTACATCAGACACTTGCCAAGACATGTCTGGTCTTCCGTGTCATGTTTCGCCTCTTGACAGGGCTGCATCCAGATAGCTCTAACTTTTGCATACGAACTCGGATTGAGATGATTTTTATATCAAAATCGACCGATTCGACGAGACGAAGACAATTCATGTAGAGCATTCCTTCATCCGAGATTGTCCTGGAGGCGTACTTGACCAAAAAGCACTCAAAACACCTAAACATGACAATCTGAGTGTAGTTTTGGTCTTTGATATGATGCCGAATGATTATGGTCCAAACATCAAAGTTGTTCCACTCAGCAATGTGAAATTTCTCATTTAGAATATTTTGTCATTTGAGGCCATCTCCATTGCATTCTGCATTGTGCCAAAATCAGGTGTCAACACAGGCCCCCCTGTTTTTCGGCAAAGCTTGCATGCCGAAAAATAATTCGCACCATGTTTGTTCTAAGGACGATGTCAACACTCCATCGGCCATCTATTCTTCTCAGGGCGATAATTATGTATCGGCCATGTTTGTGCTAAGGGCGATAATCGTATATCGGCCATTGCCTACTTAGGCTTCCTGCCACACACTCGGGTGGTACTTCTTCAAATATTTGCCATTGAGAGCTCGAGGCAACAATGCCCCCTGTATTGATTCCACCAAATATGAATTTCCGGGAACAACTCTTGTAATCCTAAAAGGACCTTCCCAACTTGGAGACCACTTCCCGAATTTTCTATCTCTTGAACCAATCGGTAGAATCACTTTCCAGACGAGGTCAGCAACTTGAAAATTCTTCAACTTGACTTTCTTATTGTAAGCCCTTGCCACCCTCAACTTATCTCTCTCTATGGCATTCAAAGCAGCCAAACGTTTATCAGCAACCTCATCAATGTTGTCCATCATCAAGTTATAGAAGTCTACTGCCGATAAATCATTTTGTTCGGCTATTCTCAAAGCATTCAAATTTACTTCCACTGGTAAAACAGCCTCCTGGCCATATACTAGCTCATATGGAGTCACTTTCGTAGCACCATGCCTTGAGATTCTATATGCCCATAATGCCTCAGACAACAAGCCATGCCATCCCTTGGATTATCCTCAATCTTCTTCTTGATGAGCTTGATTAAAATTTTATTGCTAGACTCAGCTTGTCCATTAGCTTGGGCATAATATGGGGAGGAATTGAGCAACTTTATGTTATAAGATTCGGCAAACTCTCTGACTTGGTGTGACATAAAAGATGAACCTTGATCTGTAGTTAACGTTTGAGGAATACCGAATCTATGAATAATGTGTTCGGTTATGAATTTAATTACCTCCGTATGCGTCATGTTCTTGAGAGGTACTGCTTCAGACCACTTAGTGAAATAATCAGTTGCCACCAATACGAACCGATGCCCCTTCGAAGAAGATGGATGGATTTGCCCAATAAAGTCTAAACCCCATCCTCTGAAAGGCCACGGCTTGATAATAGGATGCAACATAGCAGCGGGAGCTAATTGAATATCACCAAATTTTTGACAAGCTTCGCACCCTTTATAATATCTGAAGCAATCATTAATCATGGTCGGCCAATAAAACCCAGCACGTCGTAATAACCATTTCATCTTGGGAGCCGACTAGTGAGCACCACAAATGCCTTCATGTACCTCTCCCATAGCAACTCTTGCTTGGTCCTCATCCAAGCACTTTAAAAGAACATCATCAATTGTTCGGCGATAAAGATCATCATCCCTCATAGTATATTTAAAAGCCATACGCCGAACAGCCCTGTCCACCCTTTCACTCGGATTACGCAAGTAAGCAACAATGGGCTTCCTCCAGTCGGAATTGTCACCTGCACTAGATTTTTTGTTAATGACCGAATCAGTGGGTTTTGGTTCGGCCTCTTCTATACTGGTAAGACAAGACATCGGATTTTGAGAAATATGAAACATGCCATGATCAACATGGTATACAGATGCTTGTTATGCCAACTCATTTGCTTTCCAGTTGTCATGTCTAGATATATGTGCAATGCTAAAACAATCCAAAGTAGAGATTATATCTAGAAATTTATCAAGATAAACATTAAGTGATTCGTCCAAACACTGAAAGACTTTGGATATTTGCTGTACCACTAGTAACGAATCACCATAAGCCTCAATATGTGTAACACCTATAGCAAGTAACATCTCTAGGCCGAATAACAATGCTTCATATTCGGCTTGATTGTTTGTGCAAAAATATTCTAAGCGGCATGAGGCTTCAAAAACAGCACCATGAGGAGATATATAAACAATACCAACACCTTGGCCATTGCTACAAACTGACCCATCAAAGTATAATATCCATGGTACTAATGAAATAAGGTTCATATCAACATCATGCTTGTCATTAATCCGATGTTCAACAATGAAATTAGCAATAATTTGGCCTTTCATGGACTTTAGAGATTCATAAGCCAAATCATATTCAATTAAAGCATAAGCCCACTTGCCAATTCTACCACTAAGAATTGGCCTATGCAACATGTATTTAATGACATCGGTTTGACAAGCTACTACACAAGCACTCGGCACTAAATAATGTCTCAGTTTTGTGCAAGCATAATATAAGCATAGACATAATTTCTCAATAAATGTATACCTTGTCTCTGCGTCCAATAAGCGGCGGCTCAAATAAGTGATGGCATGCTCTTTTCCTTCGGTCTCTTGAGTTAGAACAGCACCAATAACTTCTTCCTCTGCTGCAATGTAAAGTCTGAAGGGTTCCCTATGCTTGGGTGCTCTCATCACCGGAGGAGTGCACAAATAATTCTTGATCATATCAAATGCTTCTTGCTGTTTTGTCCCCCAAGTGAAATCAGCATCATCCTTTAACCGAAGGGTAGGAGTAAATGCATCAACTTTCCCTGACAGATTAGCTATGAACCTTCTCAAATAGTTGACCTTGCCAAGGAACTTTTGCATATCTCTCTTGCATGTTGGAGTCTCCACTTTCTGTATAGCCTCTATCTTTTTGGGATCAATCTCTATGCCATCTTCATGAATAATGAAACCCAAAAACTTACCAGCTGACACGCCAAAAGCACACTTCAAAGGATTCATCTTCGGTCCATACTTTTTCATTCTTTCAAAAGCTAAATGCAAATCGGCCAAGTGAGATTCAAAAGCATCCGATTTGACAACAATATCATCAATATAAACTTCAAGTATGATACCGAGTAAATCATGGAAAATCAAATTCATAGCCCTTTGATATGTGGCTCCAACATTTTTTAATCCGAATGTCATCACTGTCCACTCGAATAAACCAACGAAACCAGGGCATCGAAAAGCAGTCTTGTACATGTCCTCTTCGGCCATAAAAATTTGATTGTATCCGGCATTACCATCTAGAAAGCTAATAACCATATGCCCAGAAGCATCATTAATAAGCATATCGGCTATTGGCATAGGATACTCATCTTTGGGTGTAGCCCTATTCAAATCTCTGAAATCAATGCACACCCTCAACTTGCCGGATCCTTTCTTCTCCACTGGGACAATGTTAGAAATCCACTCGGCATACCTGCAAGGTCGAATGAAATTAGCTTCAAGAAGTCGACCGATCTCTTCCTTGATCCGGTCATATGTTTTCGGATTAAATTTTCTGGCCGACTGTTTATAAGGTCTAAAACCGGCCTTTATAGGCAACCGATGCTCCACTAGCTCTCGGCTTAACCCTAGCATCTCATGATATTCCCATGCAAAGCAACAAACATATTCTTTCAATAGCTCGATCAACTTAGCTTTACAATCGGCTTTCAAATTTTTGTTTATAAATGTCGGTCGAGTGACTGAACCATCTCCAATATCTACCTCTTCTAATGGATCGGCCAACGTAAAACCTTGTCCAAGTTTATCCATGTCATCCAACTCCTCTACAGACTCATACATATCGTTCTCGCTGGACCGATATTTCACAAGACGTTTTTGTAACCACTCAGAGCTAGAATCCATTTAAACATATCATACCTTGGAGCCGATTGCATTCAGTCGGCTTTAAAGAGACGGGCATAAAACCATTCTTGGTTGCGCTGAGAAAATCAAACTCTGATAAGTCACGTCCCGTCAAGCAAGTAGCATTGGGATGTTGCCAATCCACCGACGCATCGGCCAAAGCAACACAGGCCGAGTTATCCATATGAATGACTTCCACTTCATCATCAACCCACTGAATCAAAAACTGGTGCATAGTGGATGGTACGCACTGGTTTGCATGAACCCAATCACGACCTAGTATGACGTTGTAGTTACCTTGCACCTCAGCGACAAAGAATGCAGTAGCCAAAGTTTTGCTTCTGACTGTAAGCTCCACATACATCACACCTTTGGCTTCAGTTTTCTCTTTGCCTTCAAACCCGTTAAACACCATATTGGTCTTGATCAATTCTTCATCAGGCAAACCCAATTTCTTGAAGACCGAATAGGGCATAAGATTTACCACAGCACCACCATCAACAAGCATCCGAGTGAGCGGCGACCCATTGATATGACCTCTGAGATATAATGGTTTCAGATGCGTTACTGGTTCTTTTGGCTTCTCGAATATCGCGTTTTTAGGGCCAAAATCCAGCTGAGCCACCTCCCCTTCCTCATCTACGGCACGAAACTCAGCAGGCAAGTAATACACCATATTGATATCCATACCTTCATGAACCGGTGTAGACTCATAGTCCAACATATCAGCCTCCTCCTCAAGTGCATCTACCGATTCAGAAATTTGTCCGAGTGAAGAGGAAGCAATAGGTAACGTAGACGATGCAATGATTGCGTCGTCCTTTTTTGGTAGTGTAGGTGCTGCTGTGATAGGCGTAGAGGCCACTGTATCTCGTATTTGTTTGGGCCTCCACACTTGTTTTGTAGGTACCATAGGCCGAGTGTCATTGAACAACTTATCCCTTTGCTTCTCCGCCTCTTGTTCTGCCATCTCTTGGCTCCTTAACCTCTATAGTTTCCTCTTCTGTGTCTTTGTTAGCCCTGGAGGACACCACTTTGGCTGAGTGTATTTAGGATCTCTCGTTTTTACTCGGCTGGCGCTTGCTTCATGGTCATTAGCCGAGTGCTTTGGCGCAATAGAAAGTATCGGCTCAGCCGGTTTGCTATGCACAATTGGCTGCTGTATGGCAAATGTTTTGGTGCCCAAGATAAGTGAGTCGGCATCCGTTTTCTCCTTGCTTTTTCCCGACTCAACTGCTGCAACACTTGGTGACTTGCCATTCTTTTTGACTTTCCAGATGCATGAAATTTCCACTCGGGCGCAGCTTTTTACTCTGATGGAATCCACTCGGATGGATGTCACTCAGATGGAATTCACTCGGATGGAATCCAGTCGGATGGAATCTACTTGGCCACATTTTTTCACTCGGATAGCTTCCACCTGGGTGCATCCTTACACTCGGATAATTTCCACTCGGTCGCATATTTTGACCAGCCGACTGATAGCCACCGATGTTGAGTCGGCCATTATATGAGTAATCAAGTCGATCCCACACAGATTGCCTCTGCTCTTCTAAAAACTGCGCCTTTGGTCCACTCGGTTTTGTATACCGACTGAACATATCAGCTGATGGTGACCTTGGTCGTTTAGATGAGTCGGTCGATTGAAACTAGAACCGACCGACTGGTTAGCATACTTGGACAGCAACATATCAAAAGTTGGCTTGATCCGCTTGCGCTGCACTTTAGCTTCATTCTTCTTCCACTTGCCAACTTCTGGACTCTTGGGCTTGACAAATTTAACACGAGTATTTTCTTGCACTTGCGGTTGCCCCCCGAGTGCAGGATTCTTGATGGTGATTTTGATCACTTCCTTGCCATCGGGTTGCTTATCAAGCACAACCTGTCTCCCCAAGACCTTGTTGTCCTCCTTGTCTTTCCTGGGCTCACCGACAATGACATTAGCTTTATTAGTAGATTCGGCTACCTCCGGCCGAATGGGTAGCTTCTTCCCCTCCAAATCCATGGTATTCATTGGAAAAGGATGTTTATCAACTTGCATTTCAGAAAAGTTCAATCGTCCGTCATTAATGGTCGATTGTATCTGTCATCGAAAAACATTGCAATCGTTAGTAGCATGAGAAAAAGAATTATGATATTTGCAATAAGCGCGCCGTTTCAGCTCTTCAAACGGCGGCAAAGTATGAGTTATTTTAATAATTTTAGCTTGCAGCAAAGCATCAAATATTTTATCACACTTGGCAATGTTAAAAGTAAACTTCATCTCTTCATCATGATTCTTATGTATCGGTTTCAGATCATTGCAAGTAAATGGTTTGGCCTTAGATGGCCAAACAAATTCAGTAGAAAAAACATCACCCTCATCATCCGAGTGATCACTATCATATTCGATCATATTCATCTTTGGACGATCGGCTTTGTATCTATGCACTTCTTTGAGGTCTTTGCTTCGGCTTTCCTGAGCCAAAGCCCTTTGTAAGACTTGGTTGATATTTAAGAACTCATAGCCTTCTAGCTTTTCTCTGATGGGAGTTTTCAAACCACTCAGCACTAGGTCTGCCAAGTCTCTCTCGGTTATCACCAAACTAAAACACCGGTTTTTTGTTTCTCTAAATCTCTTGACGTAATCGGAGACCGATTCATCATGTTTCTGCTTAACCGATGTTACATGTGACAACTTGAGTTCATTGTCGCCGCTATAAAAGTGATCATGAAACTTCTGCTCTAGCTGCGACCAAACCCGAATGGAACCATGGGGTAAAGAAGAAAACCATGAAAATGCGGTACCAGTTAATGATAAAGGAAATAAACGCACTTTCAATTCGTTCAATGAGCCTGCCTCACCCAATTGTGCTAAATATTGACTAACATGCTCCCATGTGGCTTTTGTGCCTTCTCCACTAAATTTAATAAACTCAACTCCAAAATTCTCTCGAAGCATCTTAGCCAACTCCAAAATCCGATTCCGAGGTAACTCAACTCCAAAATCCGATTCCGAGATTAGCTAGACCATCATCCATAGTGGACGATGACGCTTGTGGCAGTGGCATAGGAGGAGTAGGGTTACTAGCTGTAGGTAAGAATTGTGGAATGTATGTCAACCCAAAATTTGGTAGTGGTCGAGTGGTTGTAGATGTAGGTAGGGTTTGGTTCAGCGCTGCCACCGAACCTGGCATGCTCATAATAGGGTTGATGGGTGCAGTCACAATCTGATTTGTATGGGTAGGACAATAAGCCATCGGCATAGGAAGCGCCGATGCAATAGGTAAAGCCAGATTAGGGTTTTGCCCACTAGCAGCTACACCATCATTACCACTAGATGATTGAGATGTATTCTTCTGAGCATTAGTATTTTCTATGAAAGTTTGATAGACTAGATTGTTACCATCAGCAATACGACTTTCAATCTCAGCCCACTGCTCAGGAGAAAAAGTAGTACTCACAGAGGGTTTGACCTGCTCGGCTTGAAGAGGAGGGAACTTGATTTCTTCAATCGGAGTGATGTTGCCTTGGCGATCTTTCTTGAATTTTGCAAGGAACTCCTGAAGGTCCTTCTCCTCACGTGCCTTCTTGTACTTCTCATAGACTTGGCGATGATCAGCCGATATCTCATCAAGACTGGGCTTAATGATGTTATCGGCGTCTACCTCAGATGGCTTGGGAAGATCGGACATGGTGGATGATGATGATTGATCTTCGTCCCCAGCGGAGTCGCCAAAAAGTGTGTTGACACACGAACACGTCACGTGTACCCTCGACGCCGGGGGTGATGCACCGCAGCTCACATCGAAGGAGACCCGACCGATAGCGCGATACGCAAGACAGTCGACGGGCGCTTTTGCAGACCCGAAAACCCCACACCCCCGGGAGGGACCCCGTCAGGGAGTGCGGCGGCTATGGGCTGCCCTAGGTCGATTCGCTCGCCCCTAGAGCCTCGGGGTTCGCAGCTCTCAAACACGAAGAACAACGAAGAACGAGATAGAAAAACGATGGAGAGATAAAACGTAGATGAAAAAGTAGTATATTGATTTTTTTCGATTGTGTGTTGTTCAATCGGCCGTCACCCCCAACATATATAAGAGGCGGCTGGACTTCCCATACAAGCAAAGGATTTATCTAGGCTTTCCTTACAAGAAAATTACATCAATTCACGTCCTAGAATCCTAGCTCTGGTCCCACTCGGATTCAACCCGAATCTGGTCCAATCTTCTGTCTTGCTCCTTGCGTGGGCTGTGGAATCTGCATATGACTTCCGATGGAGACGGTTCAAGTATCAATTATGTGTGCTTCGACGAGGCCAACAATCCGTATGTTGATCACTTTTCCAAAATAAGGCCATCTTGAATACTCCACGGGGTCATCTCTAATTTCGAGTCGGACTCGTTCATGTAGCTGACTGGACCGTCCGACTCTTGCAGCGTCTCTGCAGGTCGTATACTACGTCGGATGATGATGACTCCAAAAGCAAAGTTGACCGTTTCGACGTTACGAACAACTCCTATGTTGAACACTTCTTCATCCGAAGTCATCTAGATAAGTATTTGAGCCCATCTTCAGCATCTGGTCGGATTGGCCTCGACAGTTTCTACTGTTCACGGCAGCAAGCTTTCCCGGCAAGGTTACTATTCACGGCGGCAAGCTTTCCCCGACATGTTACTGTTCACGGCGGCAAGCTCTCCCCCGGCAAGGTTACTGTTCACGGCGGCAAGCTTTCCCCGGCAAGGTTACTGTTCACGGCGGCAAGCTTTCCCCGGCAAGGTTACTGTTCACGGCGGCAAGCTTTCCCCGGCAAGGTTTTTGAGGCAGTAAACGACCTCGGATGAAAATGTGTCCAAAAGCAAAGTTGACCGTTTTGACGAGACGAAAAACTTTCGTGTTGAACATTTTCCGATTCGGGGCCATCTTCTGGGCCAAAACACTCACGCATTACATCAGACACTTGCCAAGACATGTCTGGTCTTCCGCGTCATGTTTCGCCTCTTGACAGGGCTGCATTCAGATAGCTCTAACTTTTGCATACGAACTCGGATTGAGATGATTTTTATATCAAAATCGACCGATTCGACGAGACGAAGACAATTCATGTAGAGCATTCCTTCATCCGAGATTGTCCTGGAGGCGTACTTGACCAAAAAGCACTCAAAACACCTAAACATGACAATCTGAGTGTAGTTTTGGTCTTTGATATGATGCCGAATGATTATGGTCCAAACATCAAAGTTGTTCCACTCGGCAATGTGAAATTTCTCATTTAGAATATTTTGTAATTTGAGGCCATCTCCATTGCATTCTGCATTGTGCCAAAATCAGGTGTCAACATTTGGTATCTTATTTGCATTTTTTTGATTTTGTATGAATTAGTTATGAAGTTTTCAAATTGACGGTCAAACGGTCAAAGGGCAAAAGCATAAGAGGATCAAAGTGACTTGGACAGAACCGGTGACTTTTGGGAATTAGGGGTAAAACAAACGAGTGGGACACAACTAGGGGCATAAATCTAATTATCACTAATTCTTTCATACATGTCACTCTTGGTTCATTGCATATCCCGGTACACTGCCGGAGGCATTCATATAGAGTCATACCTTGTTCTAGTATCGAGTTATAATCACTGAGTTGTAAATAAATAGAAGTGTGATAATCATCATTTAATAGAGCATTGTCCCAATAAAAAAAGAAAAAAAAAGAGAAAGGCCAAATAAAAAAAAAGAAGAAGGCCCCGAAAAAAAGAGAAATGAAAAGGGACAATGTTACTATCCTTTTTTCACACTTGTGCTTCAAAGTAGCACCATAATCTTCATGATAGAGAGTCTCTTGTTTTGTCACTTTCATATACTTGTGGTAATTTTTCATTATAGAACTTGGCTTGTATATTCCAACAATGGGCCTCCTCAAGTGCCCTAGGTCTTCATGAGCAAGCAAGTTGGATGCACACCCACTAGTTTCTTTTGTTGAGATTTCATACATTTATAGCTCTAGTGCATCCGTTGCATGGCAATCCCTGCTCCTTGCATTAACATCAATCGATGGGCATCTCCATAGCTCATTTATTAGCCTCATTGATGTGAGACTTTCTCCTTTTTTCTCCACATAACCCCCATCATTATACTCTATTCCATCCATAGTGCTATATCCATGGCTCACGCTCATGTATTGCATGAAGGTTTATAAAGTTTGAGATTACTAAAGTATGAAACAATTGCTTGGCTTGTCATCGGGGTTGTGCATGATGAGAGCATTCTTGTGTGATGAAAATGGAGCATGACTAAACTATATGATTTTGTAGGGATAAACTTTCTTTGACCATGTTATTTTGAGAGGACATAATTGCTTAGTTAGTATAGTTGAAGTATTATTATTTCTATGTCAATATTAAACTTTTATCTTGAATCTTTCGGATCTGAATATTCATGCCACAATTAAGAAGAATTACATTGAAATTATGCCTAGTAGCATTCCACATCAAAAATTCTGTTTTTATCATGTACCTACTCGAGGACGAGCATGAATTAAGCTTGGGGATGCTTGATACGTCTCCAACGTATCTATAATTTCTGATTGCTCCATGCTATATTATCTTCTGTTTTGGACATTATTGGGCTTTATTATTCACTTTTATATTATTTTTGGGACTAACCTATTAACCGGAGGCCCATCCCAGAATTGTTGTTTTTTTGCCTATTTCAGAGTTTCGTAGAAAATATCAAATGGGGTCCAAACGGAATGAAACCTTCGGGAACGTGATTTTCGGAACGAGCATGATCCAGGAGACTTGGACCCTACGTCAAGCAACCAACAGGGAAGCCACGAGGTAGGGGCGCGCCTACCCCCTCCCCCCCGAGGTGTGCCCTCCACCCTCGTGGGCCCCATGTTGCTCCATCGACGCACTCCTTCCTCCTATATATACCACGTACCCCCAAACGATCAAAAACGGAGCCAAACCCCTAATTCCACCGCCATAACTTGCTGTATCCACGAGATCCCATCTTGGGGCCTGTTTCGGAGCTCCGCCGGAGGGGGCATCGATCATGGAGGGCTTCTACATCAACACCATAGCCGCTCCGATGATGTGTGAGTAGTTTACCTCAGACCTTCGGGTCCATAGTTATTAGCTAGATGGCTTCTTCTCTCTTTTTGGATCTCAATACAATGTTCTCCCCCTCTCTCGTGGAGATCTATTCGATGTAATCTTCTTTTGCGGTGTGTTTGTTGAGATCGATGAATTGTGGGTTTATGATCAAGTTTATCTATGAACAATATTTGGATCTTCTGAATTCTTTTATGTATGATTGGTTATCTTTGCAAGTCTCTTCGAATTATCAGTTTGGTTTGGCCTACTAGATTGATCTTTCTTGCAATGGGAGAAGTGCTTAGCTTTGGTTAAATCTTGCGGTGTCCTTTCCCAGTGACAGTAGGGGCCGCAAGGCACGTATTGTATTGTTGCCATCGAGGATAACAAGATGGGGTTTATTTCATATTGCATGAGTTTATCCCTCTACATAATGTCATCTTGCTTAAAGTGTTACTTTGTTCTTATGAACTTAATACTCTAGATGCATGCTGGATAGCGGTCGATGTGTGGAGTAATAGTAGTAGATGCAGGCAGGAGTTGGTCTACTTGTCTCGGACGTGATGCCTATATACATGATCATACCTAGATATTCTCATAGCTATGCTCAATTCTGTCAATTGCTCAACAGTAATTTGTTCACCCACTGTAAAATACTTATGCTCTTGAGAGAAGCCACTAGTGAAACCTATGGCCCCCAGGTCTATCTTCCATCATATTAATCTTCCAACACTTAGCTATTTTCATTGCCTTTTATTTTACTTTGCATCTTTATCATAAAAATACCAAAAATATTATCTTATCATATCTATCAGATCTCACTCTCGTAAGTGACCGTGTAGGGATTGACAACCCCTTATCGCGTTGGTTGCGAGGATTTATTTGTTTTGTGTAGGTGCGAGGGACTCGCGCGTAGCCTCCTATTGGATTGATACCTTGGTTCTCAAAAACTGAGGGAAATACATACGCTACTTTGCTGCATCACCCTTTCCTCTTCAAGGGAAAACCAGTGCAGTGCTCAAGAGGTAGCATTGATCTCTCTCTCTCTCTCTCTCTCGTGTTCTTGAGGTGGTATGATCTTGATGTATCGCGAGCTTTGCTATTATAGTTGGATCTTATGATGTTTCTTCCCCTCTACTCTCTTGTAATGGATTGAGTTTTCCCTTTGAAGTTATCTTATCGGATTGAGTCTTTAAGGATTTGAGAACACTTGATGTATGTCTTGCACGTGCTTATCTGTGGTGACAATGGGATATCATGTGATTCACTTGATGTATGTTTTGGTGATCAACTTGCGAGTTACGTGACCTCGTGAACTTATGAATAGGGGTTGGCACACGTTTTCGTCTTGACTCTCCGGTAGAAACTTTTGGGCACTCTTTGAAGTTCTTTGTGTTGGTTGAATAGATGAATCTGAGATTGTGTGATGCATATCGTATAATCATACCCACAGATACTTGAGGTGACATTGGAGTATCTAGGTGACATTAGGGTTTTGGTTGATTTGTGTCTTAAGGTGTTATTCTAGTACGAACTCTATGATAGATCGAACGGAAAGAATAACTTCATGTTATTTTACTACGGACTCTTGAATAGATCGATCAGAAAGGATAACTTTGAGGTGGTTTCGTACCCTACCATAATCTCTTCGTTTGTTCTCCACTATTAGTGACTTTGGAGTGACTCTTTGTTGCATGTTGAGGGATAGTTATATGATCCAATTATGTTATTATTGTTGAGAGGACTTGCACTAGTGAAAGTATGAACCCTAGGCCTTGTTTCAACACATTGCAATACCGTTTGTGCTCACTTTTATCATTAGTTACCTTACTGTTTTTATATTTTCAGATTACAAAAACCTTTATCTACCATCCATATTGCACTTGTATCACCATCTCTTCGCCGAACTAGTGAACCTATACAGTTTACCATTGTATTGGGTGTGTTGGGGACACAAGAGACTCTTTGTTATTTGGTTGCAGGGTTGTTTGAGAGAGACCATCTTCATCCTACGCCTCCCACGGATTGATAAACCTTAATTAGGTCATCAACTTGAGGGAAATTTTCTACTGTCCTACAAACCTCTGCACTTGGAGGCCCAACAACGTCTACAACAAGAAGGTTGTGTAGTAGACATCAAGATCTTTTCTGGCACCGTTGTCGAGGAGGTTAGCACTTGAAGGTATATCTTTAGATCTTGCAATTAAATCTTTTAGTTTCTTGTTTTATCACTAGTTTAGTTTATAAAAGAAAACTACAAAAAAGACCTCGATGAAGCTGCTTACATATTGGGCATCAAGATCTATACAGATAGATCAAGACGCTTAATTGGACTTTCACAAAGCACATACCTTGATAAAGTTTTGAAGAAGTTCAAAATGGATCAGTCAAAGAAAGGGTTCTTGCCTCTGTTACAAGGTGTGAAGTTGAGTTAGACTCAATGCCCGACCACTATAGAAGATAGAGAGAAAATGAAAGTCATTCCCTATGCCTCAGCCATAGGTTCTATGATGTATGCAATGCTGTGTACCAGACCTGATGTGTGCCTTGCTATTAGTTTATCAGGGAGGTACCAAAGTAATCCAGGAATGGATCACTAGACAGCAGTCAAGAACATCCTAAAATATCTCAAAAGGACTAAGGATATGTTTCTCGTTTATGGAGGTGACAAAGAGCTTGTCGTAAATGGTTACGTCGATGCAAGATTTGACACTTATCCGGATGACTCTAAGTCACAAACCGAATACGTATTTATATTGAATGGAGGAGTTGTCAGTAGGTGCAGTTCCAAGGAGAGTGTCATGGTGGGATCTACGTGTGAAGCGGAGTACATAGCTGCTTGGGAAGCAGCAAATGGAGGAGTCTGGATGAAGGAGTTCATATCCGATCTAGGTGTAATACCTAGTGCATCGGGTCTAATGAAAATCTTTTGTGACAATACTAGTGCAATTGCCTTGGCAAAGGAATCCAGATTTCACAAGAGTACCAAGCACATCAAGAGACGCTTCAATTCCATCTGTGATCAAGTCACGGAGGGAGACATAGAGATTTGCAAGATACATACGTATCTGAATGTTACAAACCCGTTGACTAAGCCTCTCTCACGAGCAAAACATGACCAGCACCAAGACTCCATGGGTGTTAGAATCATTACTATGTAATCTAGATTATTGACTCTAGTGCAAGTGGGAGACTGTATGCCCTAAAGGCAATAATAAAGTTGTTATTTATATTTCCTTATATCATGATAACTTTTTATTATTCATGCTAGAATTTTATTAACCGGAAACATAGTGCATGTGTGAATACATAGACAAACTGAGTGTCCCTAGTAAGCCTCTACTTGAGTAGCTCGTTAATCAAAGATGGTTAAGTTTCCTAACCATAGACATGTGTTGTCATTTGATGAACGGGATCACATCATTAGGGAATGATGTGATGGACAATACCCATCCGTTAGCTTAGCATTATGATCGTTTAGTTTTATTGCTATTGCTTTCTTCATGGCTTATACATGTTCCTCTGACTATGAGATTATGCAACTCCCGAATACCGGAGGAACACCTTGTGTGCTATCAAATGTCACAACGTAACTGGGTGATTATAAAGATGCTCTACAGGTGTCTCCGATGGTGTTTGTTGAGTTAGCATAGATCGAGATTAGGATTTGTCACTCCGTGTATCGGAGAGGTATCTCTGGGCCCTCTCGGTAATGCACATCACTATGAGCTTTGCAAGCAATGTGACTAATGAGTTAGTTATGGGATGATGCATTACGGAACAAGTAAAGAGACTTGCCGGTGACGAGATTGAACTAGATATGATGATAGCGACGATCGAATCTCGGGCAAGTAACATACCGATGACAAAGAGAACACCGTATGTTGTTATGCGGTTTGACCGATAAAGATCTTCGTAGAATATGTATGAGACAATATGAGAATCCAGGTTCCACTATTTGTTATTGACTGGAGATGTGTCTCGGTCATGTCTACATAGTTCTCGAACCCGTAGGGTCCGCACGCTTAATGTTTGATGACGATTCGTATTATGAGTTATGTGATTTGATGATTGAAGTTTGTTCGGAGTCCCGTATGAGATTAAGGACATGACAAGGAGTCTCGAAATGGTTGAGAGGTGAAGATTCATATATTGGAAGGTTACATTCGGACACCGAAATGGTTCGGGTCGTTTCAGATGAGTTTCGGAGTACTGGGGGTTACCGACCCCCCCCCCCCCGGGGGGGAGTTCATGGGCCTTAGTGGAAAGGAGAGGAGGGCCACAAGGGAGGCCCCCCCATGGCCAGTCCGAATTGGACTAGGAAGGGGGCGGCGCCCCTATGGTCGGCCTCCTCTCCTCCCTCCTTTATATACGTGGGAGCGGGCACCCCAAAGGCACACCAAGTCTTCTCTTAGCCATGCGCGGTGCCCCCCTCCACAGTTACACACCTCTGTCATATCGTTGTAGTGCTTAGGAGAAGCCTTACCTGGTAACTTCATCATCAGCGTCAACACGCCGTCGTGCTGACGAAACTCTCCCTCGTCCTCAACTAGATCAAGAGCTCGAGGAACATCATCGAGCTGAACATGTGCTGAACACGAAGGTGCCATACATAAGGTGCTTGGATCGGTTGAATCGCGAAGACGTTCGACTACATCAACCGCGTTACTAAAAGCTTCCGCTTTCGGTCTATGAGGGTACATGGACACACTCTCCCCTCTCGTTGCTATGCATCACCTAGATAGATCTTGCATGATCGTAGGATTTTTTTTAAATATTGCGTTCACCAACAAAACCATGGTTGTACTGTCCCACGAACTAGCCCCACCACACATAATTGAGACTCTTCGAGATTGTACACCTACACCGCTGCACAGAGAACCAGCTACACCCATCTAACTCCAACCCCAGCAGATAGTAATCCACTTCTAGTTGGCACAGCACCATGTCCACCATAGAGTACCCCCACACAACCAGTTAGTAAGGCAACTGCAGTGCCCAAAGTACGAAGACCACCACAGCGAACCCAGACTCAACGTTTAAAGCAAAAGAGCCATTGTTCTCAGGTCAGATTTCGTAGCTATGGTGCATACTCCTTTGCTCTTGCATCACTATATTTACTCATACCAACTAATTTCGAATTTGAAGGATCCAATTGAAACTCCAATGGCGCAACAAGTATGTTTTAAACCTATTTCTTTAACTGGATTGTTGTTCTAACTTCTTGCTCTATGTTGATTTCAGTTTTAGTTATATAAACAGTTATGTTCTCATGTCATGCACATTACAAGTTTTGTTAGTGTTGTGTAGTTTCCCACACTTATATTCTGTCTATGATGCTGTGTCTCAAAAAGATATGATTTGAACTGTGTCTCTATCTTGATTTGACAATATAAACTAGAATGATATAGACAACACAGTGACCATAGTACATAGATATATGTTCGTTTCATGTTGTTATCATGTCCACCTGACTACTGAACTAGTTTACCAAAATGTGTTTCATATACTACATGCTAAACTTGTGATGTGTCTACTTGTTTCTCTTGTAGAATGCAGACAGGATATTGGAGAAGAGCACCCCATTATGGAATGGTAGAGAAAGTAATGCATATAAGGTTCAAGATAGTGAGACAACCCTGTTGGTCTCCAAGAAAGGTGATAAAAACTATCTTGTAGACAGTGAGACAACCCCAAAGTCCTGCCTTGATATAGTGTTCGAGTTACTAGCCACTACCGCTGGCACAAGCTCCTCGAAATCGCTGCTTGAATCACTTCGGCTTCTTGAGTCTCAGCTATACAAGCTAAACGCATCAGTCAGTTGTGCTGCGGCAAGAAGCCAAAGGACTAAGGAAGTCCTTACAGAATTCAGATGCATGCTTTCTGGTGCAACAGCAAGCGTTGGAGGATTTTAGCGCCAAACAAGAGAAATCTAATAAGCTTGCTAAGCTTCCTGCCAGCATTGTGGGTACCCAGGATATCATTTCCTGAGCTCTTCTGAAGTGGTTTCAGTTTTGAACTTGTTTTGCTGCCGTGTTTCTTTGCACTGGTGCCCAATTTAGACGCCCAGTGTATGTAATATGCTGCTTTGTTTACTATATTTGCTCTGGTGGTAAACTTTGATGTCCAGTGGATGTAGTATTTGTAATAGTCGTAATAGCCTAGCGTAAGTTGCTTGCTTATTTATTTTCTTATTGTCTTGGTTTTTTTAGTCACTATAGTTCTTTTTCCGCGGTAACCTTTTTATTTAGAACTAGGCCGCAATAACCATGGGAAACATACGGATAGTTGTAACCACGATATTGCAGCCTACTGTAGCGACCATGAGCCTCCTACGGTTCGTATGATCCATGGGCCTTCCATGAGCCATATGATCAATTGGTCAAACATGGACCGTACTATTTGTGGGCCAATAGCGGTCCGCAATGTGAGCCGTAAAAGGTCTAGAATGGGAATCGTCTGTTTATGTGCCAACTATAACGGGTCATTAATAGGCCGGTATGTATAACTGGCTTAATTCTATCGACGGGCATAACAAGTCATTAATGGGTTGTATTAGATGACGCTATGAAAACGGCCCATTAGACTAACGGGCCAGAAATTGGCTGACTGTAACCACGAGCTGAATTTGGCTCATCAGTGCAACAGGCCTGTAACAGACCGTAAGTATTCGCATGCTAGAAATTAGCCCAAGAATAAATGGCCCCTTAGAGGGCCGAAAGGTAACACGGGATGGAAACGGCCCAACAGAATAATGGGTCGTTAATGGGTATAAAGTGATTTACTGTTCACTATGGGCCAGTTTCACCATGGGCCGTTAAAGGGCCCTGAGTTACAAAGGGCATCATATGGGCCGAAAGACGTCATGAGCCAGACATGTGCTGAAAGTTACAACGGGTTGGAATCATATTGGAGGGCCCAGATGACGCTACTGGGCCTAATTTGGATAGGCCATAACGGGCCACGAGTTAGCGGACTGTAAATGGGCTATATGCAAACATGCCGTTAACAGGCTTTTCGTGCCCGGCCCGCTACCTTTTGACCAAGTCAAATGGGCCGGCCTTCTGACCTAAATGGACCACTGTTGGGCCGAGCCACGTGTTGAGTATCATATGCGCGTCCTGTCCATTCGCTAAATGACATTTGTCCCAACACGGAGCTGACACGTGGTTCCTTTAGCCAATGAGAATTTTACACATGGAAAATCTCTATTGGCCGTTGTTGTTAACGGGTTATCGGATTCAAAACAGGACCCGATAGCTTAACGGTGACCCGTTACGGTGGATGCCACATGTCGGTTACCTTTGACGAAAACACTTCCAAGACGCTCCATGGAAGTGGTCACTTCCGTGATGATAATTTAAGTATTGTCATGGAACACTTCTACGACAGCACATGTATGACTATCTTGATTCTATCAGAAAACGAGGCCTACTGTGACAAACACGTATCATCACGAAAATGTTTTTTTAGTGCACCATGAAGAACGAGGAGGAGGAGGAGCGGCTGGTGCGGGTCGTCATGGAGACTCCAATAAGAAGTTCAAGCGGAGCCAGGAGGCACAGTGGGAGGGGCTGGAGGAGATGCTGGCGCTATTGGTCGCCGGAGATGTCTACATGCCGGAGCTGGATGTGAAGCAGGAGGTAAAGGAGAAGGTGATGGAGGAGGCGATGGAGGACCGGCCGCCCACCCCGATGTGGAACCAGTCGTTGTACGGGCAGTCGTGGTTGTGGACGACCATGGTGCCATGCAGCCAGTCATTGCCGCCGCCACTAGCGCCACAAGCGGCATGGGAGCCGTGGTCACCACCGCCGCCGCCGCAGCCTGCAAAGGACGCCGCCCCTTTTTGGGGGCCGCCACCCCACCTCTGAACGCCGCCTCCCTACATCGATCTGACCAGGGGCGACGAGAAGGAGGACGGTGGCGCCTGAAGACAACTCAGTATCGGCGGCAGGTCTACCTTTTATATTTAATTTTAACTTAAGTACTACGTGCGGGTCGTAACTCTCATGGACCGTTTAATTAAGTTTGTTATATATTTATGTTTTAAGCTATTTTGCAATGACTTTTTCTATTTTTTTAAGTTGCAATGCCCTTTTTTAAGTGTAGATCTGGGAACGGCCATGCGTTGGGTGCATCGACCAGCAAACGGCCCAAACCGGACATGTGTGTCCGTTTTTGCCGATCCAAAGGGACATAATCCACACAAAATGGACGTGCATTTAGGGTCATGCGTTGGAGTTGGTCTAAGATGTTGTCCTCTAGGTATGCACAGGTCATACCACCAGAGTATGCAATTTAAAAGAAGACTCTAAAAATCTGGAACCTGTCCAAACTCAGGCAAAAGGCAAGTATTTTTCGTCATTTAAATAAAATACGAACCAACACCTATAGTTGCCTATCAGTTGCTATGGTTAACTTTTCTGAAATATCAGCATTGTGTGAAATGCCATCTCATATATAAGTAGACACCAACTGCTACACTATCACTGAACGAACATTACTACACCTATCAATCAGGCATATATGACGAAACAAAACAAGGCAAACGACATGCTCCAGCGACGTGTTATATATGACGGCACTGTTGCTAGCTAGTAGCCCAATATTTTGACAATTCGCATGTTAAAGTTGGTAGAGGAACACTGTTCCCCTTTATGTATAGGTAGGACATACTTGCGTCGTGAGGCACTATATATTGCTAGCTAGTCAGCATAATTGTTGGCACTTAGCTGATGATCAGGTGAACTGCACTTGTCGATGAAGCCATGCATGGGCCACGTAAACATCTGAATGCACGTGTCAGGGCCTCGACGGCCGCTAATTGCCAGGTTTCCAAGCAAAATTTTTTTAGAGATGTGATGGGTGATGCGAAAGCGAAACTAGCACGTAACGCACCCACACGCACATATATGTAAATTGACCATGATTATTTGCACCAATATCTCCTTCTAGATTGGAAGAGGTGTCAAATGTGAATTAATCTAGTTAATTGTCCTTAAAATGAACACCAAGTTCGGCTCTAAATGATCCAAAAAGTATGGCGTAAATGGTTACTAATTTACCTTATTTTTTTGAAAATCAATGAAAATGTGCAGCAGAATCCTACTGTTTCCCTAAAGAAATCGGTTATTAATAGTGTCTCTTGAGGATCTCACAAAAAACAAAATAATTGTGTCTCTTGAGCATCCAAAATTTGTACCTGACAAGTTGGTTAAGTGGTTAACGAGTGGGAACGAGCTAGTTCACACGGAGAATATCAATACTCCCAACAGCTAATGCGTGGCGACATATGATTGGTGCTCATACTAGGCACTGCCACGTGTCCCTAGTGAGGTCACGAAGTGCTCTTGCCACTGCCGTATAAATTTGCTGTTCATTTGACTGCCACTTTCATTCTACTAAAGTGGTTCTTTTGAGTGCCTTTTACACCCGCGAAATAAATGTTGGGTGCACGTTGGTTGACATACGTAGGATCACTCGAATGTGCTCCAACCATTGTTCCTAATGAAAATGTCAACTGCTTTTTTTCCCTGGAAACCAAACAGGAGAGATAGAAGGAACATGTACAGTTAATTTAGCTCAACAAAGGAAAGATGTCAATTGGTTTTGATCTTTTGGTGTCGATGCCCCATAGTGAATGGTTCATGTGTGTACTTAAACTTTCGATCTTTATTTGTCAGTTTAACACTAAAATAAAGATGATAAAATAGATAATAAAAGTAGAGATGATACCCTGCGCGTTGTTGCTGGAGTTAATCGCCATTATTTTAGTAAGAATTGAGAGTAAGAAACATTTGTATTTAGACTAACAATATGTGAATTGAAACTAAATTACATATACTTTATTGTATTTGATTATTTTGTAATTGTAGAATATTTCTTGATATGAGTAGCATGCATAGTGCATATTGATATGGGTATTTTTCCCTTGATGGTGGCATGGTGAGGTGGCACAGGTGCATGTGCCAAGAAGTAGAGTTAGTAGACACTGAATATGAGTAGTATGCATAGTGCATTTTAATGTGTTTTCACATGCATGGTGGCATAGTTGCATGTTGAGAGAATTGAAGTCAGTGGGGATCAACTATTTAGGTATATAGGATAGCAGCTTAAGGAGAAAGCTTAAACATACATAAATAATTGGTAAACTTGAAGTATTTCAAAAGTTGATAAACTTGAATAACTGGTAAACATACATAAAAACTACATTAATTTTTTCAAAGTCACTGATAAACTTGAAGCTTTTGAAAAGTTGTATAAACCACTCAATGTGAAAAGTAAAACTACATAGCATAGTATTCAGAAAGCCTCTGTCAAGGCAGGCACGCTCCATTGTTGTTGGCCAAGGAAGAAGAACAAGATCACAAAATGGATGAAATATGAGATCCGAAAAAATAGAATCTAAAACAACTTGATCCACATGAGGCGAAGATATAGTAGAAACTAAAACTATCCGCAAAAAAAAACTAAAACAACTTCATCCTAGTGAGGCGAAGATATAGTAGAAACTAAAACTATCGTAAAAAAAACTAAAACAACTTCATCCTAGTGAGGCAAAGATATAGACTCGCACGTTAGATTACCACTCTATAGACCAGGAGCCGATCACAATGTTACCATCTTCGTCATAATCGATCGCAATGCTGAAAGACACAACCATGAAAATATCATGTAAAAATATCTGAATTATCACATCGGCAAACTAAAACCGTGGATCAACACAGCAGGAGCGGCATCTGCAGATTAATTTCTAGTCCATATACTCACTATCTCTCCGCGAAAGAAAGTGAATTATTCAAGGCATCATACATGTATATCATCCAAATTAAACACCTGGTGCAACTCAGTCATACACGGTTTCTAGCTTTCGCCATCTGAGGTTGGGAAGATATGCTTAACTAAGTAGGTGTATACGTAGTAGTTGCTGTCCCGGAACTAGATTTGTGTGGAAAATGACTCATCTGATGCCGTGCCGGAGCACAAAGCAGGAAAAGTTGCACCGTCCAAAAGACTCGTTCAAAAAGGTATCCTGTAAATTAACCTAATCAGTCTGGTAATCAGGAACTGCATCATAAAGTGGGATAATGTGGGGTTATATATACATATTGCTGTAGCGTGATAACACCGACCTACAGCTCCCAAATATTTTCTTGACTCTTGCAATATATCCAGTGATCAAGGGAATCGGATATGTAAAAATTGTTTGTGAATCTAACACGTGTAATCTTCAAATTTTACATGTAAAAATTGTTTGTGAATCTAACACGTGTAATCTTCAAATTTTACATATAAATTGCGGTGCTTGGCAACGACAAAAACAATGCTTTATATTTTTTGCACCTTAGTTTATTGAGTTATAAGCACTCCAGGAATGCTAAATCTATGATTTCTTGCGATGACCCATTGCTGTGTTTCCGCCTTAATTCGATCCAAGATACGCTGAGTCGGGGTGTGTATCTTGCCGAACACTCTTTTGCTCCTATCTTTCGAGACGGACCAAACGACCAGAATAATTAAGGATTTGAGGACAATCACCGTTACCAGTATAGTTTAGAACTTGGAGATCAATCTAGTGAAGCAAGCCAGGATCGGACACGTGTACCGGTGGGACCAGTCAGTTGGGCGGAAAAGTACTCTGCAGCGAATCAGAGCGAGACAGCTGCCCCTTTGTTCCCCAAGGTGGAGTAACTTAGGTGGCATGAGTGCACGTCATCGTCATTAGTTTAATGACACTGCTGTTTACAGGCGACCTGACTACAAGATCACGGAAAGATCTTCTTAAGCTGCGGTGAATATAAAATTATCAAGACACTAAGAGTATATTACTAATGACTGCTAGGTTGCCAAAATTGGGCACATTACATCAGATTTGATGCACACTGATATTTTAATTAGATAAAAGCTAATTAAATGTGTACTGGAGTACATACGTGTGATGAAAATGAAATGGACTGCAGTTCTAACTTGCACGCCTGGTAGTGTTGCTGTGGGTGCTGTCATTTTAACTGACAGTTGGCGGAAGCCGAGTCAGCATTTTATACCAGTGCATATTTCACCGACTGCTTAGACGAGAGACACGTATGGCGTACGAGGAGTAATAATCTCTGTTACACACGTACAGGTTTTGGAAGAATTTTTTATCTCGCGGACCACGTCAAAAAGAGAGCAAAGCGTGGGCGGTGGCTCGGGTCGGTCTTCTCCGTGTCTGTGTGAGTGGCATCAAATTGGAAGGCAGGCACATCCCACGTGCTGCGCTGCACCACAAGCGGCAGTCCCCATCACAACCATGGTCAAGCCTTTCTGTTCTCTCTGTTTCTTTCCATTGTTGGAGGCTGTCCATGGGCAAGAGCTCACCGCCACCAAATGGAAAGGCTTAAGCCAGCACGACAAAGAATTATCGACCGATGCAGGCAGCCATCTTCATTTACGGATCAACTTCTGTAAATAAGCCATCTTCATTTACGGATCAACTTCTGTAAATAAGAAACCTTGCAGGAGCAAAAGCAAAAGCAAGAAGGATGGCGCTAGAGGGGACGCGCAAATGGTTTCATGATGGATGGTTCTCGGCTTTCTGAGTTGCAGATTTATGCTCGGTATTGTGAGTGGTTTTTGTCATGTGTTTTCCTCGAGTTGTATTGAGTCGATTGCTTTTCTTTTGCGATACTGCGACCCATATGTTGCGGGTTTCGGTAGTAATGTGTTGGTGGCTCCACGGTTTGGGAGTAGTTCACATGTGGATGTGGATGGGGTCGTGCTTTTGAGCATGGTCGTGACAGTTTTCGTCTGTTTTGTCAAAAATTAACTTGGCAACTCTCTTCTTCTGTGGAGAATAACCTGGCCTTGAAGTGATTTACCTATTCACCTCTTCTTCAAGCAAAAAAGGCGGCTAGGATTTCTGCATCCCGTTGGCGGCGCCGCCGATCCGCTTCTTCTCTTATGGCCTTAGAGCTATGTGAACACGATGGATCCCGGCCCTTGCAGCCGTTAGGGCTTCATTTTTACATGTTTTTTTTCCTATGGTTTGTGTTCTGCTCAGGAAGACAAGATGGAGGCGGCTTTCTGAAGCTAGGATAAATTTCTCCGCACCTAGCCCATGTCCTGGTGGTGCGTCTAGAATCATCAAAGGGCGTGTAGAGGTGTGCCTCCAGCCGATCTCACATGATTCGGTCGGTGGTTGTCTTTGTCTTCAGGTTGGATACTTTCGATCTACACTTCTCTTCATCGGTGGTGATTATTGTTCTGGTGCGCTGATCTTATCTGGTGTTAGCATGATGATTTTTTGACTGTCTATTATAACAAGTTTACCCGGCTCCGGCGAGGGATGGGTGATGGAGGCGCGCCTTCAGCTTGCGTCAATGCTTGTGGTGGTTGTTAGGTGGTTTGCGGATCTAGATGTAATTTTAACTATTTCTAGTGTTCATTGTACTCCCACGATTGATAATTAATAGATCGAAAGTTTTCCTACAAAAGAACACTCTTATTCTTGTTAATTAATGGATGAGGCAAAGTTTTTGTCTCCATTTAAAAAAAAACTAAAACTGCGACAGGAATTATGGCACGGGAGGAGTAGAAAAGATTGATTAAAGTCTGGTCCATTGGATTGGCTTTGATTGCTTATCTGCAACCATTTAGACTAGCCATAATGGGTAGCAACATAGAGTAGTAACATGCGTATATTACTAGTCTTTGTTACTACCTCTACAGTGGGGAGTAACATATGTGTGATAACATGCAATACTTCATTTATTACGTTATAGACTCATCTTGCCTTGATATATGTGATGTTACTCATACTAGTAGTAACTAGCTATGTTACTACTTTCCTCTCTTCCTTCATTTATTGTTTGCCATATCATCTATTTTATCTAGAAATATATGATGTTACTACCTATGTTACTCCCATTGTGGGTAGTCTTATTTGCAGTCAAGTAGGCGAAGTCGTTGGTTACCACTTTGTTTGCAGATAAGGAGGAAATGTTCGCGCACACGTATGTATGTGTGCGCAGACAAGTGTGGGAGGGGGGAGGGGTGATGAACATCTTCGGAGATGACCTAAAATGATGCAAAGGTTAAAGCTGGTATTCCCGCGGAAAAAAAAGGATGGATGATACAATACAACCCTTGAACTGTTGGGTGTGTAGCTTCAAATGGCTACAGTTGGGTAACATACCTAAACCACAATTCTTGGATATGTGTGTTGGTTACAGTTAAGGTAAAGACTGGCAATGGAGGGGATGCATCCGGTTCTTCCCCGAAATCAAGCAACTGGAGTAGAAACAAAGGTGGTGTGAGCCCCAGCATGCCTGATGCGTCGTGCTTCTCGTGCTAACATGAAAGTATGATTCATGGATACCATCAGCCGAGTGAGGGGTAGGGCAAAGACGCTTAGGTTCTTCTTTTCCACATTCACAAACCTCCACATGTTCTCCATGTTGAATCCAGAAGAGATCATTTCTTGACAACTTAGTTATGTCCGGCAAATGTTCCCTTCTTTGGGCACTTTTTTCCAAGAAAACTTCACATAGTACATACTCCCATGTTAAGGAATTCCGAGTCAGCGGGGGCTCTGATCCCGTGTGGACTAGTGGTTACTACTAGTGATTAGCATCAGATCATAATGCAAATTAACGACCGAATTCTTCTTTTGCAGCGAGTGTTTGGTGGCGTGCATGCAGTGCAACTGCAATGGTACGTTCGTAGCTAGGCCGCTCGTTCAATCGACACCGACGCGACCATGGCCGGGAATGAACAATCTGAAAACGCCAAATCGATAGATACAGATTTTGTGTACCTACTAGGGAAGAAAGAACGGTAGGGGTGAAGGTAGTGTGGAGGAGAGACGAAGGCCGGCCGGGCGGACCAAGACGGGAGAGCAGCCTAGTTGCAGCATGCAACCATTTCATTTATGAATGTGTGCATCTGACGATATAGACAGCAATGCAAAATAAAGTTTTCAACCAAAAGTACTAACATCGACATGTTTTCAATACAGCCAAGCCCCAAGCAGGTATATTTGGCTGTGTGCATCCCATAAATCTAAGCATATACTGTGGGCGCCCAAGTTCTTGTCTAAACAAAGAGGAATTATATTATTTTTTCTGCACACATACATGTAGATATGCCCTGCATATTTGCTATTTTCGTTAAAAATGTTTATTTGTATAAGCTACACCAAATACGGTTTAAACATTTGTATTTGATATTTGCACATATTTATTTCAATTTTAAGAAGACAAGTCCAACTGCATACTCGGAATTTTAGGGTACCCTCAAACAAACATGAGCCTCTAATTTTGGGGAAATGAGAACCGTGGCTTAGCCCCGTGGTCAGCAGGCTGTGAAAACCTGCGCACCTGCCCGAGTCCGAGTGCCCCTACTCGCATTCCCAGCATGTACTCACCATCGCATTCCCAGCATGTACACACCAGTCTCCTAAATGATTCTTACAATGCATTGTAAGAAATATCCAAAATCATTTATCCTCGGGAAAATAATAGTAGCATCATTGTTTCACACAGTTTTCTTACATTCGAGTTGCCCCCTCTCTCCCCCTCAAGTGAAAATCTCTATCTAGGTTGAAATCCAAGTGAAATACATGTGTTGTTTGGACCCATAGGAAAATAAATCTAATTTCAAGCAATTTCAAAGCAAAAAAAAAACTCAAATAGACCATTTAACTTACAAGAATTTTTTGAATATTACTTACCTCTTGGGTAAAGCTGACTATTATGCTAGCATTTAACAATGTAATATTTCTATTAAAGATGGTTTTACAGTTACGCATGCAATAGAGAATTGCCGAGGACCATGTCACCGGACATTAGAATTCATGCAAGTGTAAACAGGATTAAACACATATTTATCTCACGGAAATTTTGAAATGAACTAGAATGTGTATATCGACATGTCGAACACAACTTGGTAAATATCAAGAGGAATATCTCATTATTTATAAAAAAAACTACTCCCTCTGTAAACTAATATAAGAGTGTTTAGATCACTATAGTGATCTAAACACTCTTATATTAGTTTACCGAGGGAGTACAAAAAAGAGTACTACAAATAATTCACATTTCCATGAGAAATTAAAAAGTCTCACATTTTTTAATTATGGTTGGCTTCATTGAAACGTGCCACAAATAATTAAAATGTATGTTTAATGTTTGTGTTATATTTCTTAAAATATTTTGAAATAATACTCAAATAATAGATATGTGTGTGTAATTTCTAAATATATTTGAAACTATATTAAGTAGAAAAATATGCCTATATAAAATGTTTTTATATTTGATAGAAAAATTCTATAGTATTGATCAATAATTTATAGAAGCGTCAATTGAAAAATTTATGGAAATAATTGAAAAATATGTGAAATAGTTTTCTAACATTTATAATTTTATTCACATATGATTGAAATAATTGAAAGAACCATGGAAACATTTAAATTGCATATGTAAATATGTCCAAGTAATGAAAAATTGGCACCCTCGTAAATTTTTCTGATAGAAAAAATAGTAAAAGGTTTTAAATTTTGGTCAATGTTTGTGAATTATGTAAGTTTTAAAAAAATGAATTTTTTTATCAATTTATGTTCTAAAAATACTGCTATTTTTGTGTTGGTAAAATAAAAGAATATTCAGGGGGAAATGATCTTATAAAAAATTAGGACAACAGTAATTTCTTTGAAATATTATTTTGGAGAATCATGGTGAGGCTATATGAAATGTTGTTGAATTTATTTTTAGTTTTTCTGAAATATTAAGTAAAAATATTTTAACTATATGAAATTTGTGTCAGGTACTATACAATAATAATTTTTTTTAAAGCCAAAGTGTGATAATTTTTTTAAAAATTGTTTAGAAAATTAAGAAAAAAAATGAAAATCATGTGCAATGTGTGTGGAATGTACCTTAAATTAATTAAATATGACTGAAAGGATTGAAATTTGCGAGCGTATTGATGAAGTTTGTTTGCCACAACGAAACGTGCGAAATATAAACTGGAGATAGAAATCACTAACGGAAATAATGAAAGAGAATAGGATGTGGTGTGGTATTGCGTACCTTTGGAGGTGGCAGCATGCGATTGGTTGAGAGCACTCGTGAGAAATGCTCTCGCAGCAACACGAGACACAACACAAGTACTAGTAGTAGGCGCGTGGTGGGAAATCCCCAAATTGCCCCCACATGAGCATACGTACATAGGCAGAGGAAGAAAAAAGAAAGGAGACGAGAAGAAAAAGAAAGAAAAGAAGAGTGGAGAGGAGGGGAAGGGAAGGGAACGGGAAAGAATTCTATGAGAATAGGTCTCATACGAGACTCATCTTGATGAATGACACGTGACATTCATAAATCAGAAAGCATCTACCTCACCCTTCACTTGAAATTAAGAGAGGAAAGATTAGATGCTTTGGGATTTGTAAATACCACGTATCATGCATCAGGGCGGGTTTTACTTACTAACCGTACTAACCGTGAGACCTGGTCTCATAAATTTTTTTTCGAAGGGAACGCGGTCGTGACTGAAGTGGGGAGTGAGGCACCACGTGGTCTCCTGCCACTCA
>NC_041388.1:30131508-30134928 GCF_002162155.2 Triticum dicoccoides
CCTTCCCCATCTCATCTCACTCCCTCACTTCCTCTCCCCTCTCACCCGAACGCCAATCATCCGCGCTCGCCGGAGCATCGAATCGAATCGAACCGGCCGGACTCCCGCCTTCTTCTCCTTCTTCTTCTTCCGAGGACCAGCGATGCAGACTCTGTCCGCGCAGCCCCTCGCCTCCTCCTCTTCCTCGATACAGCGCCAAAATGGGCGCCGACGGGGCACCAGCTCCGTCCGGTTCGCGCCCCGCGCGGCCGCCGCGGCGGCCGACTCGGTGCTGATCGCCGCCTCCACCAGCACGGCCCGCCCGCCGGCGTACCTGCCATCGCCCTCCACCAGGAAGGTCCCCGGTTACGAGCAGTCCGCACCGCCTGCCATTGCCTCGCCGCAGAAGCAGGGGAGCAGCAAGGACGGGCAGAGCAAGGGCGGCCTCAACTTCTTCCAGCGCGCGGCGGCCGCGGCGCTCGACGCCTTCGAGGAGGGGTTCGTCCACAATGTCCTGGAGCGGCCCCACGCGCTGCCGCGCACCGCCGACCCCGCCGTGCAGATCGCCGGCAACTTCGCCCCCGTCGGCGAGCAGGCCCCAGTGCGCGCGCTCCCGGTCTCCGGCCGCATCCCGCCCTTCATCAACGGCGTCTACGCCCGCAACGGCGCCAACCCCTGCTTCGAGCCCACGGCGGGGCACCACCTCTTCGACGGCGACGGCATGGTGCACGCCATCCGCATCCGCAACGGCGCCGCCGAGTCCTACGCCTGCCGCTACACCGAGACGGCCCGCCTCTCCCAGGAGCGCGCCGTCGGGAGGCCCGTTTTCCCTAAGACCATCGGCGAGCTCCACGGCCACTCTGGCATCGCGAGGCTGGCTCTGTTCTACGCGCGCGGCGCCTGCGGCCTCGTCGACCCGTCCCACGGCACCGGCGTCGCCAACGCCGGCCTCGTCTACTTCAACGGCCGCCTCCTCGCCATGTCCGAGGACGACCTCCCGTACCAGGTCCGCGTCACCGCCGGCGGCGACCTCGAGACCGTCGGCCGCTACGACTTCGACGGCCAGCTCGACTGCGCCATGATCGCGCACCCCAAGCTCGACCCCGTCTCCGGCGAGCTCTTCGCGCTCAGCTACGATGTCATCAAGAAGCCGTACCTCAAGTACTTCTACTTCCACGCCGACGGCACCAAGTCCGCCGACGTCGAGATCGAGCTCGACCAGCCCACCATGATCCACGACTTCGCCATCACCGAGAACTTCGTCGTCGTGCCCGACCACCAGATGGTGTTCAAGCTCGCCGAGATGTTCCGCGGCGGCTCGCCGGTGATGCTCGACAAGGAGAAGACCTCCCGCTTCGGCGTCCTCCCCAAGTACGCCAAGGACTCGTCGGAGATGATGTGGGTGGACGTGCCCGACTGCTTCTGCTTCCACCTCTGGAACTCGTGGGAGGAGCCGGAGACGGACGAGGTGGTGGTGATCGGCTCCTGCATGACCCCCGCCGACTCCATCTTCAACGACACGGACGACCACCTCGAGAGCGTGCTCACCGAGATCCGGCTCAACACGCGCACCGGCGAGTCCACGCGGCGGGCCATCCTGCCGCTGGAGAGCCAGGTGAACCTCGAGGTGGGCATGGTGAACCGCAACATGCTGGGCCGGAAGACGAGGTACGCCTACCTGGCCGTGGCCGAGCCGTGGCCCAAGGTGTCCGGGTTCGCCAAGGTGGACCTGGTGACCGGCGAGCTCACCAAGTTCGAGTACGGCGAGGGCCGGTTCGGCGGCGAGCCGTGCTTCGTGCCCATGGACGGCGAGCACGCCCGCCCCGGCGCCGAGGACGACGGCTACGTGCTGTCCTTCGTGCGCGACGAGGCCGCCGGCACATCCGAGCTCCTGGTCGTGAACGCGGCCGACATGCGGCTCGAGGCCACCGTGCAGCTGCCGTCCCGCGTCCCCTACGGCTTCCACGGCACATTCATCGGCGCCGCCGACCTCGACGCCCAGCACTAATCGATTCCTTGGTTCTTTGGCCACACCTGCCCCCGCCATTGGCCCTCTCGCTCTCATCACTCCGAGCTTCTCGGAGGCAGAGAAGCAGAGGACGAGCAGAAATGTGGAGGGAAAAGCTTTTCCAGAGGGAGCCACACAGGAGGTCCCCGGAAGCGGTTGCCCCAAGGCATGGATACAGTTAGCGGCGGTTACACACCATCACTCTCTCTTCATCACTTGGTTTTTTGGTCACTTTTTTTTTACCTTTTCACCTTTTACCCATATTAGTAAATGGTAAATCAGTTAGGGTAGTAATACTAGTGGAGTTTAGGGAGGGAGAGAGCTTGAAGCTCTGGCACTGTGGGTGTACAGGGTGCTGAGAGCTCAGCTGGATTCTGTTCTTCTAGAGAGAGAGAGAGAGAGAGACAAGAGAGGGGAATTGAACCACCCAGTTGTGCTGGAGCTGGAGTGACTCCTGCAACTGAGGTGCTGTTGGGGACTCAATTCCTTTTCTCTGCTGTGTATATATACTCCTCATGATCACTGTCATGTCATATAGTAAAGCTTGATCATGTTCATCTTCCTTCCAATGTGTCTATGTGCTCTGCTCTGCTCACCGAACGCCCCTCTCTCTTTCTATCATGTCTGACTGAATTGTCTTGCTCACCGATAATTCAACTCGGAGCTCGGGCTCATCTATATCGGTGAACAGTAAAACTAAATTAAATTAAATCGTAAAAAATCAAAAAAACCTGAAACCTTTTTGGACGCAAGATGCTTGAGTGCGCGAGGTGCGTGCGAAAATCCGTGGGCATACAACATTGGAGGAGCTCGCCCGCCAAAAAAAAATCAGGTATGAACATTGTGTTTTTTCAAACTTTCTCACAAGCCTGAAAATTGAGTTTTTTACCACGAGCTACTCGAATGTAAAAACTCTACCAAATTTAGCACAGGCATCACACATTCGACCATATTGCACCAAAAAAATTCAATTTTTTTTGAATTTTTATGCTATTTAAACGATTTTACTATTTAGACAAAGAGCATCTGCGCCTGGGTGCAGAAACGCCGCATCCCTTACTTATCTTTGTACTCAGTAAGTCTCTCTGTTTTCACTGAACTGGTGTGCTCATCAGATAAATCCGGGCGTGTGTGTCGGCTTGTGGGGTTTCTGTTGGCTTGTTGTTCCTGTTCCTGTTCCTGCGTGCGGCCGCATTATTTGCATAGCAAGGTTGGTGCCACATTAAAACACCGGCCTTTGCCTTTGCCTTTTGCTTGGTTGCCTTTTTTTTCTTTGCCTTTTGCTTGCTTTCGCCCCTACACCACACACAATCTGTGGGGCTGCTCATCTTTTTGTTTGTTTGGTGGTGTCTGTCTCCTTCTCCTTCAATTTGGGGAGAATTGATTCAGATGCCTGCCTTCGGTTTGAGGCGAATTGATGATTGGAGACCACC
>NC_041388.1:30135317-30139587 GCF_002162155.2 Triticum dicoccoides
TTTGCATGTGAAAAGCAAGAGTTGTGGTGAATTGAACTCAACCTTCCAATCATAATTGGTCTGTGATCCAAACATGGAGATTTCACTGTAATTTTAAGGGTTTTATTGTGTTGTAAATCTCCCTTCTTTTGCGAGAAATCTTTCGACCTATTCATCAGTTGTCAAGATAGTATAAAGAACACCAAAAGTAAAAAAAAATATACATCCAATTCCATAAACCACCGACTACAAACACTGGAGGGAGCCGAAGGCGTTGCTATCATCGTTCCTCCCTCCTCGGAGCCAGTAAAATATTTTTGCCATTGTAGTAAGGCCCCATAAAACCAACGCACCGGAACAACAACCATCGCCGGTGAAGAGAAGTGTAGATCAGAATGATCCAATCTGCAGACACACAGATGTAGTCGAACGAAGACCCGATCCAAACAGATCCACCAAAGACAAATGCCCGACAGGATCTCACAAGATCCGCCGCTGACACACCTCTACATGCCGTCTGACGATGCTAGAAGCACCCCCGGGATAGAGGCTGGTCCGGAAGAATCTTATTCCATCTTCAGAAAGTTGCCATTGTCTGGTCTTCCTGATTACGGCACAAACCCTAACAAATTATCTTCACAAAAGTCTAATTTGTTGAATCTAAATGAAGCCAAGAAGATACAAACAAAATGAGCGTACACCTGACCTCTGGATAAATAACATGCACACAGCAAACACTAGCGTGCACAAAAAATCACCCGGCCTCACACGTTCCTGGAATCTACACTGAGCTAATGAAGCAGGTAACCCAACAGCCGTCACTGCTCTCTCCACCGATTAGTGCATCAAAAGACAAAATCATCTTGGCATTCAAGGTGATAAAAACTAAGCCAATCCCAAAGTGGCTTCACATTTGAAAAATTAAGGTGCCTTTAAATGTGGTTTGTTCACAAGAAAGTTATTTTGACTAGGGACAACTTGACAAAGCGTATTTGAGAAGGTAGTAAACGGTATTGTTTCTGTGATGAAGATGAGCCTATCAAACATCTTTTTCTCAAATGCCCACTATCCAAATTACTATGGTGTATATTACATGTATCTTTTAATGTCAGTCCTCCTAGTAGCATTGTCGCTTTATTTGGGACGTGGCTAAATGGGGTAGAGTCTAAAACAGCGGCGCATATTCAAGTCGGAGTGTGTGCATTAATTTGGACTATATGGAACTATCAAAATGTCGTGATTTTTAACAGACAAAGCATCACAATTTTTTTGCAGGTCACCTACCGCGTTGGATCCATCCATGGTCGTTACTCAGCCATGAGGAAGCCAAGGGGCATATGACTTATGGGTGCAACCGTTCAGTTGTACGGGAAACTTACAACCGGTTTGGATGGCGGTCCTATTTTTGCCAGTTGTGACAATTTTTATTTTATTATGAGTGCTTGTGCAGATTTGTATCGACCTAAGTACTTGACGACTACTTTTGTTTAGTAATATGTCTACATGATCATCTTGATGCAAAGTCCATGAATAATCTTTCTTTAATAAAGAAAATCTTGGCATTCAAGGAAAGAAAAATCAGCTTTTATTTCCCATGTCCTCGTAGAAATCAAGAAGCAGCCGGGAAGAAGACACTGTTGAGCTGCATAAGAAGTTGAGTTGCTCTTCCTTCTCTGCCAACAAAGAAGCAAGACAATCAGATTGTTCAACTGCTTCTCCCTCTAGGAATTCCCTGGTTCCGAAAAGTCATTTCTTGGCCGCATGCATCCCCGTGAGCATTTCACCAAGGAAAGGAGGAGAAACACAAACTAATCCTGGCAGCGGAGAAGACTCCTTTTCTGTCCTAACTCAGGCACGCCAGAAAGAAGAAGCGTGTGCCGAGTGGCCAAGCAAGTGAGTCATGAGATGACGATGCGGAGCCGCGAAGAAGAAAAGAAGGTTCGGACAGCAGACAGTTGTGAGGAGGAGGGTTCTGGAAGACGCCGTCAACCTCCTGCCTTCCAAGGGGATTTCGTAACCCCTGTCCATGTTGGCTCTCCGCACTTGCAGCGGCCAGAGAGAGACACACGGACAAACATGTTGTCATTGGAAGCAATATCTTTTCCAGCCCTAGCGTTCGAGAAACTTCTTCTGCTGCGCCAGCCCAGTTGCGGCCATGCATGCATGTTCGGCACGACCAAACTCCGTCTACCCCTACTCGCACATACGCTAGCTCTCGAAATAGACGGCACGGCAGGCGGCTGTCTGGTTTCAGGTAGGATTAGGCGCAGTCTCTTCTTCTTTTCTTAACGCAACGCGGGAGCTGCACGTCCTCTTCCGGCGAGAGCTGGTGGAAGCGAAATAGATACGGCACGCGCTCGGCGTCCTCTTGCTGCAATGCGGGAGCTCCACGTCCTCTCGCTAGATTTCGACGTTCCGTGGGGAGGAAATAGATACGGCACGCGCTCGGCGGTCGGCGCGGACAGGAATCAGCCAGCCGATCCGATGGATCGGCGCCGGAAAGGAACGGGAAAAGGTTTCTTTCTGCTTGATGAAAACAACCGCTCCACCGGTTGGGTTGGGTGTTTCGCCCGGCTGCAACTGTGGGTGGTTCCATCGACGACCGTCCAACTCCAGCCATGGCGTGAACAATGTGCCTCTCTCTCTCTCTTTTCCCCCTTGCTTGTCCTGGCTAGCCAGATTAGCTGCTGGCGGCCGCCCGCTGCTGGTGCGATCCATCCATGGAAGGTGATGGACGCGACACGTAGAAAGGCGTCCCATATGATGCGTGTGTGCGTCTTATCCTTGAAAAAGATTGAGTCCCTATGCCCGAAATATCTACACCTTCTCCCGGACCCTGGGCAGAGGCCACCAATTATCGCCCCTGCTTGTCTCTTGTGTCTTTGTGTCTTGTGTGAGTGAATACATCATGCATGCGCATCTCTCATGTGCCAAATAGCGCATGGCCTCCGACGGCCTTGATATTCTTTTCCCAACAGGCGGTCAGGCACTGCACAAGGAAATTGCTTTTTAGTTATCTTTCTCATCTTCGGCTATATATTTTTTTGGTTTTGCCACTCTAATTAGTTTGACCAAATATATAGATAAAAATAGCAATAACTACAATATTGAATAAATATATTATCAAAATATATCTAATGATGGATATAATGATATTGATTTGTTATTATACTTGATCAAATTTACAAAGCATTGTTTTTTGAATGAATTTATATGCCATCTGGAGGGCTCCGTTTTAGATGTCATTCGAGTTTTGTTAGGGTCTGTGTAGTGCTCAGGAAGACGAGACAATGGCGGCTCTCTGAAGGTGGAATAAGATTCTCTCCTCCTAGCCCTCGTCTTGGTGGTGCGTCTAGCGTCGTCGGTGGGCATGTGAAGGTGCGTCTCCGACGGATCTGTTCTTGGTGGATTTGCTCGGATCTGATCGTAGTTCGTCTATGTTCGTGTGTCTTCAAGTTGGATCCTTTCGATCTACGGTACACTTCAACGGCGACGGTTGCTGTTCTGCTGTGCTGGTCCAATAAGGCCTTAACAAAACGACTTCCCGACTGTCTACTACAATAAGTTTTGCCTGGCTCCGCTGAGGGAGGGGCGATGAAGACGGCGCACCTTCGGCTCACTTCAGTGCTTGTAGTCGTCGCTAGGTGGTCTACGGATCTAGATGCATTTTTTTTATTATTTCAGATGTTCATTGTACTGTCGTGATTGAAGATGAATAGATCGAAAGTGTTCTCGTAAAAAAAAAGCAAACCAGTAAAGTCCGATCTTTTGCTATAGAAAGAAGAGAAATATCTTCTACTGATGGATATTTCTGCAAAATAAATAGTGGGTTTTCTATTTCTTACACCTAGACTGAGAAATACGTACGTATTTTCACGTTGGCACTAGAACCATTTGTTTTTTCCTTTGCGCAGTCCCTGTCAGAAGCAAGACACGCTTTTTGGTTGCATGGCATGGCACGGCGGCCGGCGTACGTTTGTCCGGTTGAACTGCCGCGCAGCTTAAGCCACCGCCCGTCATAACGCATGAAAACTCCGTTCTTGTGCTCATCCGATCCACGTACGTTGTACAACACTTGCAGCTATACAAGTGCTGATAGCCAGTCCATGAGTGACAGTCACAGGAAAGGTGTGGTACCTTTTACATTGTTCAAGTTGTTGCTTTTGCGAGGTTTCATAATCAAATTTGCTTAATAATATTCATTGATTATTTCACATAAATCAAGCTTTCGCCCTGCATTACAGATAAAGTGAACTTTTCAAAACAAGTACAAGAGTACAAATGTATAAAG
>NC_041388.1:30140171-30150678 GCF_002162155.2 Triticum dicoccoides
ATTCTGCTAGGGCCAAAAACACAACGAAAGATAAACCGCCTAGCCGCGGAACAAGAGGCTAGGAAGTTGAAGCGAGACACCAGGTGGCCGTGGAGTGCCCCATTATGGCATCAAGCATACTACTATCCTTTTGCTTAGAATGCTTGTTCCATTACTACATACAAGCCATCGGTTTAAACAAGTCAGAATCATGCACAAAGGTCACTCATTCAATAACTAACTTGATACGAGTGTTCAAAACAGTGCATTCCATCACGGTGAAACAAACCTAAAGGAGTCGCCTCCTCCTACTGAAAAGCCATCTCGAATGGCAAAGGAATGCCCGGGTATGAGGGCAGCCTCTGTGTCGCCATAGCCTCACGAAAATAGCCCACGAGTACTGCCAAACTGGACAACACAAATGAAAAAAATTGTGTCCCTGTGTTGGAAACACCTCGAGTAAGGAAAAGGTTATTGCCTTAGCCATGTTGCTTAACAAACTCTATGCCTGACGGAAACCTGTGATGGATGAACCACCACACGAAGATCTTGATTTTAAGCGGGAGCTAGTTGGCCTAGATTGGATGGAAAACCAAGATTGGATCAGCCTCAACCAATCTACAGGTAGGCTAGTCACAATTTGAGAAACACACCCTTCAGGTGTTCCACTTTAACATCATAGATCACTTCATCCAACACAAACACACCATCGTGAATGAAACAGCTGTTGATGAATGTTGACTGGTTCAAGTGAATCAACTTGTCCATGGTCGGAGCAGTTGCGTCACTAAAAATTCCGCGAAGATGCACTGGATTATATTGATCGCAATAATCAGCCAAAATCACCTCATATCTATGCTCCCACAATAATAAGATATGGTTATTTCACATTTACATACTTTTTGTCTTTCGTAACAAGATTATTAATGTGAGTTTAATACTATGACCTCATGATATAGCACCAAATATATAAATAACTTACTAGCATAGGTAATGAACTGTTTAGTTCCATTTTTCTTGGAGCACCTCTTCAAGTCACGAAGGGCTAGCTATCTATACAGTACATGGTGCATATGTGTGATAAAGAAAAACATGTATCCATACAAAAAAGATCTCTTTTAGGGATTATTAAAATTATTATTAGGAGAATAAACCCATTTTAATTATAAAAGGTTGAACTGTAGGTAGGGGATAAACTGGTCCTATAATTGTGAACTAATTTTGGTAGCTCCCAATTATTAGTGGAAAACTATATCTAGGGTTTCAAGAGATTTCACCAACTAAAAGCCCCTTAATTAAAAAAACAAAAATAACCTTTTTAAAATATTGCATTTTTAATAGCGTTTAAGGTTAAAAAAATTCAAATTAAGTCCTTGCAAACCATAAAAAATGGGAGGATGCACATGATGAATATGAGGCCATTTGCCAAAAAAAATTAGGATTTGGAAAGGCAATTTTGGTCAATTGACAAGATTTAGGGTTTTAGTACTTCTCAAAAGATAAGGTTGAATTAATCCTTATTTTCATAATAAAATTAAATAAATATGATGCTTATGATATGATCATAATGCATAATCAATTCCTAATAAAATGTTCTGCGCACTTGAGTTGTTACAATATCCGTGGTGCCCACTATCTTGGGGATCAAAGATATTATCTCATTTACTGTTTTTCTTATGTAACAAGATTCTCGATTTGAGTTTAATACTGTGACCTCATAGTATAGCACCAAATAGATAACCAACTTATTAGCATAGGAAATGAACTGTTCCGTTCCGTTTCCTTTGGAGCACCTCTTTAAGTCATGAAGGGCTAGCTATCTATACACTACATTGTGCATACCTGCGAGAAATACAAACATGTATTGATACGAAAAGTATCTATTTTAAGGATTTATAATATTTTTATTAGGAGAATAAATGCATTTTAATTATTAAAAGGGTTGAACCATAGGTTGGGGATAAACTGGTCCTATAATTGTGAAATATTTTTTGGTAGCTCCAAAATATTAGTGGAGGATTATATCTAGAGTTTCGAGATTTGATGATGTGAGAGTCCCTTAATTTAAATAGATCAAAATCCATCCTCTTTAAATATTGCATTTTAATAGGGTTTATGGTATAAAAGAATATCCAAATTATGTCCTTGCAAACCATCAATTTTTGTCAGGACCCGCATAATGAATATGAGGCCATTGCCAAAATATTTAGGATTTGGAAAGGGTAATTTAGTAAATTGACTAGATTTAGGGTTTTAGTCCTTTGCAATAGATGAGGGTTTAATTTATCCTTAAAGGTATATAAATAGGATGCTTATGAGATGATCATAAGGAACAATCAATTCGTAATAATATAGCATACCACTGACCAGTTACAATATATGTGCCCCCCGCTATCTTGGGGATCAGGGTTATTTCTCATTTACTTTTTTTCTTCTGTAACTAGATTCTTAATGTGATTTTAATACTATGACCTCAAAATATAGCACGAAATAAATAACCAACTTATTAGCATAGGTAATGAACCGTTCAATTCCATTTCTTTGGAGCTCCTCTTACAGTCACAATGGGCTATCTATCTACATAGTACATGGTGCATACGTGTTAGAAAGACAAACCTGATCGGTAGAAAAAACATCTCTTTTAGGGATTATTAATATATTTATTATGTGAATAAACCCAATTTAATTATTGAAAAGGGTTGAACTATAGTAGAGTATAAACTGGTCCTATAAATATAGAATTATTTTGGTAGCTCTGAAATAATTTTGGGAGCTCCCAAATTTCAGGGGAGACCAAATAAATAACCAACTTATTAGCAAGGGTAATGAACTATTCAGTTCCATTTTCTTTGGAGCACCTGTTCAAGTCACGAAAGGCTGGGTATCTATACAGTACATCATGCAGACATGTAACAAAGACAAACTTGGATGGATAAAAAAATATCTCTTTAATGATTATTAATATATTTATTAGGAGAATAAACCCATTATGATTATTAGAAAGGGTTGAATTGTAGGTAGGGGATAAACTAGCCCTATAACTGTTAAATAATTGTGGTAGCTCCCAAATATTAGTTGAAGACTATATCTAGAATTTCTAGAGATTTCAAATTGTGAAAGGCTTTTAATTTAAATTGATCAGAATCTACCCTTTTGACCACATTACCTTTTTTGATAGGGTTTATGGCTTAAGAAAAAAAAATGCAAATTTAGTTCTTGCAAACAACATTTTTTTACCCACATAATGAATATGAGGCCGTTGCCAAAATATTTACGATTTTAAAAGGGTATTTTGGTCAATTGGCAAGGTTTAGGGTTTTAGCCCTTTCCAAAAGATGAGGATTGAATTAATCCTTTTTTCATATTAAAATTAAACAAATATGTAATGCTTATGAGATGATCGTAATGCACAATCAATTCCCCTTAAAATGTCCTACCCCTTAGTTGTCAGAATATCTGTGGCCACCAGTATCTTGGGGAGCAGGCTTATTTCTCATTTACTGATTTTTTTTTCTTTAGTAACAAGATTCCTAATGTGTATTGAATACTACGTTCTCACAATATATCTCCAAATAAACCAACTTATTAGCATTGCTAATTTACTGTTTAGTTCCATTCTGTCTGGAGCACCTCTTCAAGTCACGAAGGGCTAGCTATCTATACTGTACATGGTTTATGGGTGTGATAAAGGAAAACCTGAATCGATACAACACAAAAATCTTTGTTGTGTCAAGGTCAATATACATGTAGAGACGCTTACAACGTACCTTAGATGGTTACGTTTTTTTTTGTGATGGCCAACCCAAGTTTGAGTCCTATACTTGGCATAGAGAATCATATTTTTCTGAATTTCTCGGCGATGCTCGTTTCGTAGGAGAAGTCCTTTCCATCGACTACGAAACGCCTATAACTGATGACTTTGACAATCTCAAATTTTGTTGTCTCGGTAACTTGAAGATGCTCATAGGCCTATGGTGTATCAGTGTATGTGTGCGTTCATTGTTGGCATGAAAGAAAAATATATATACCGAGATATTTGGGCTGATCGCTGCGGGAAGAAGAAGACGACAGAAGAGAAGGAGAGGAGGACCCACGGCCACATGGGATATATCCGAAGCGGTTATCTCGAGACAGCCACGGCAGCGCGGACACAAAACACTTGACAGGTCAGGTACGCATCGGTCGACAAGTAGACGCGCGCCGCTCGTGGCGTGTCGTGATCTTGCATGGTCAAGTTGTGAGTGACCTCACGAGGTTGACGCCCGCCATGCTGGCTAGGGAACCCCCGCGATCGACGTCGATCGTGAATATATACATATACGTGTACGTACGTATTGTTGTAGTGATCGATAAATACACACATGTGCACGCGCGCGCGCGTGGAAGTACGGAGCATGACGTGCGTACGTATATAGGTGCAGCTGGCGGCAGGGAGATGAGGTCACCGTCGCCGTCGGCGGCCACCGCCAAAGCCGTGTCGTACCACGCGATTCAACCGCAGTTCAACGGGAGCCGTCTCTGCTTCGTGTCACGCCGGCTCACCATGCCTGGGTCACGTACGGCTTGTCTCTTCTCTTCTCTTGCATGCATGTTTTCCTCGAGGCTAGGAGTAGTAATCCCATCATCATTACATACAATTAAGCATGCATGCACGTGGAAATGAAAACAAAGACTTTATTTATTATTAATATTTTCAATGTAACACATCTCTCATTCATATAATAAAAAGATCAATGACAAGCCATGTAGAGACACCGGCCTAATAAAACTGAAAAGACGTCAAAACACTAACCTTTGCACAAGGAACCATTTGCTAAGAAAAAAAATTCACAATCTGACAACTCCTCTGAGCTTGACTCCAACACCATCACCTGCCTCCGGCACCATCAGAACAACCACCAAATGAAAAAGTAACGGACCCCTCTTCGCCCGAGCTCGACACGTCTCCATCGCTGAAATACAACTTTTCGAACTTCCGAAGTAGCTTACCAAAGGTGAAGTCATTTCCATTAAATCATTATTTGTGTAAGCCAATTTGCAGGAGACTAATGAGTCGTATACGTAGAGTACGTATCATGACTCCAAAAATCCAGTGAATAATGCACAAAACGTGTCCTATATACTAGTATTTCTGCATATTATTTTCTTTTAAATATAAAGGCCTTTTTATTGCTCTTTTGGACTCAGCACAAGATAGTGCATGCGCTACAATTCGTTAGTTATCGCCAAGTTTAAGATCAGGGTATCCCAAATTAATAAAACCGGCCGTGAGCAAATTAAGTAATGTGTAGTTTCATTCGCCGACAACAGTAACATGTAAGTGCAGGCGTCAGCCATCCACAAAGTAGTGGGCTTAACTATGTTATCTAGCTGCAATCTACTAACATAACACCAGAATGCAGGAGCACTATAAAGTACGTTGATGGCAACGTGTCACGCTAACATAGAGTATTTAACTAGTCACGATCCCCATGTTTAAGTTTGTTAACAACAAGCTTAACTAGCTAGCAACAAGATGCATGCTAGTACTCCTCCAACGTGGTTCCAATTATCCACGGAACCTTTTCCATCAGATGCTGATGCAAAAGTAGTAACAGCCCCACTCAGAACACAAAGCAAAATAAAAAGAATGGCAAGATACATATAAAAAGGCGTTGACCGGAGCACGCAGGAGGTGTATGAGCATTTAGACAGTACACTACTGCCACTTGACCGGTTGCCCCTGGTTGCTACCAAAGCACATTCCTCTAGCTGATAATCTCAGTGGATAATGACAGTGACAACTGGGAAAATGTCAACCCACCAACATGACCAGTGTGCCACGCCCTCATGTTCCACTTCGGATGGTCGACATCTGGTCAATTCCGACCCGGCCCTCAGTACGCCAACTCGTTACTACAATGCTAAACAGTGAACATGCAGAATGGACGCTTTAGCAATTGATACCTGATTAACTCATATTATTAACATGATAATACACCTTAGTTTACGCACAAAATGAAGATAATACACCTTCTATATCTAAATAGTTTTTTTCAGGGTTATATCTAAATAGTTAGCCCCACTAACTTATTTCTGTTAACATGCGGATATGTGTCCTTAACATGCATGAGAAAAGGTCCATCACAACAATTTAATAAAATAAATTATATGTGTCATTAGTTTAGTTTTCATATTATTCACCCACACATCCATGTTCCAAATAATCAAATATCACGAAAGTATATTGCAACCAATTTCCGGCACAATTCCAGGGTACCATCTAGTTATTAAAGGGGTTTGATCCCATGGACATGATACGATCTACGGCTAGTTAACATGATTACATCCAACAAAATTTTGTGAGAAATGCCGAGTGCAATGTACACGCAGACAACATGCACTCATGCTTGAATAACACTACTCATGAACCGGAACTGCTGAGCCTCAAGATTTACAAAATCACCACATGCATCATAGGTACGTCTCTTATCACCAGGAGAATAATCCACTTTAATAGAACACATCTGACTTCCAACGCGGTGATTGGTTCCTGGTGGAATGATACAAACTACCTTTATCATTATCCAGAGTCAACCCAAGAACGCTTGGCTCTCCGGCTACACTCATCCTAGTTGATCCAACACTTATGGATAGATGATGTAGATAACACACTACGGCTCCAAATTTGGAAAAAGATCGAGAATGGTTAGTGTAGAGTCCACGCAGAGTTATCCAAGCCGATCAGGCTATATATATACATATGGTGCAACCGAAGGGTAATATAGTGCTTGATAATTGATACATGGTGTCAGATTAACGTTACTAATTAATTCGTAGTAACCTATAGTATATAGAAACTGAAAAGAAAAGATCGCTCATTCCTACCATGGTTTGCACGTGGACATACGAGCACTCCTTCAATGAGTATGTAGACGTCACCCGCACATCTGCAATACGTACATATAGACGCTCGGCGCGTAGACATGTATATGCAAAAACGTAAATTGTATATGGCCAGGTCGACCTGAAGGATCGAGTGGCGCAGCGTGTGACCTGGTGTCTACGGCAGGTCAAGTGTACGCATGCAACTAGCTAGCTAGCCAGAGCAACTGGCTACCGCACTGTGCTTAATTTGCACACACATGCAAGCGCTACAGCAGCTGCCACACGTACAAATGCACCACGCAAGAATAAAACAAGTAAAACGATCAACGTCTCGTTGTCCAGAAGAAACAAGAGAGAAATTAATTAAAGGGAAAAAACTAGGAGGACAGTGACTGCTTGATGCATTGGTGTTCGATCCGTAGCAGTGACTTGGACAGGAACAGACATCTGCTTGATTAGTGATCACTGTATGTTAAGTATACCTGCAGCTCCTAATTAGTAGTAGTTATGTGATAATGACGGATATAAGCGAGACGAAAGAGTTGACCCAAGTAAACGTGACCCGGTCAAATGTGGAATGATTATTTCGGACCACAATGAGTAAAAAAAAAAAAGATCCGGACCACAAAGATGCTCATGCATGGGTTGCCAGTTGCCACCTTGGGGCGTCTCACTAGATTCTATCTGTTGCTGTGAGCCGAGTGATGCGCGTGTCTAGTAAACAATATCGGCACTAGAGCAAGCCACCAAATTGCTTAATTAAATAACTTGACTGTATGATTAACAGTGTTAATGTGAGCGCTAGCTAGCTGCCGGTGAGGATAAACCCCATACCTAAAGACTACATACGTATACGTACGTAGAGAAAAAGAGAGAGAGACGAGTAGCGTGGCATGCATGCATGCCCACTTAATCAGTTTTCTGTAATACGAAGTATATATAGGAGAAATACGCATGCAGTGATGCAATCAAGCAGGAAATATACGCAGACTGGGTTTGGGGCCACGGCCAGCTAAAGAACACGGTAGCGTATAGCCGTATACAATATCTAATCCGCGGGCAAGCGAGGTGGCGCCATGGCATTGCAAGATGTTGGATGCATGGAACGCACGCTACATTACAAATTAACAGAATTGCATATGTGTCTAGCGTGGTCACACATTTATGGCACTACCAATGCTACCAAATTCGGTACTTAGGTTCCCACTTTATAGGCGCAAAGCGGTGGCAGATCGATCAGTAGTCGTACATGGTGATCCATAAACTAGTTTGTCGCATTTTCCTTGAGAAGCATAAAGTATATATCTAAGCTAGGTGATGGATCGACGTACTTTAATTAATTATCTAAGATTATAGTTAAAACTAAACTAGGGGTGACGTGTCTAATCTTGTTGATAAAAAAGTGCAGAGAAGTCAGTGACAGTAGATCCCACAGGCAGACAGTGGGACAGGTAGGTAGGTACAGGTGTTTCCGTGGGCGTGCGCGTGGCAGGAGCTGCCACGTTGATGTATCCGGCCTAGCCACCTGAAGCCAAGCAGGCAACCCCCATGCGGCACGGTCTTCCTCCTAGGGCACACCACCTCCCCCGGGTACCACCCGACCCAGCTATATGCCACGTATATGTATATTTTCTTTTCTTCTTGCTTTTATGTACAATATGATTTGTGTACATAGACATGGAGGACAGACAGGGAAAGGGACTAGCCACTGGTGTGGTGTGGCGTGGTGTCTCTGAATATATAGATAGAGTAAAATAGATCAGATAAGAGAGTCCATGGATCAAGAGTCTGCTTGTCCCATCCGTCTTGTGAGAAATGGATTACTGTATTTGATTAGGTATACTCCCTCCATCCGGTAAAAACGTATAAATAAATTTTTTAGAACAAATTATAATGTGAAGTAAAAAATGTATTGAAAAGGTGCAAGGCACCAACTCTCTTCTCTTTAATTTACCAGCCGCCAATGAGCTAAGTGCATTAAAAAATTAAGAAGACCATGTATAGAATGTTATTGATCTTGGTTACCATTTGATGAGATAAAAATATTTATTTTTCTACTTGAAAGTGCATTGGGAAGATAAAACTATACTCTTTTGTGGACAAATGTTAAACCCAAATGTACAATCTTCACCGGACAGAGGGAGTACATATTTTACTCAAAACAAGCGCAAGCCAGGGGTGGGCATATTAACCAAGTACCGAACTTCTGAATCAAACGAGTGATTTTGTTAACTAATTTGTTCATCAATACTAGGAAACCAAAGTTAGTTCAAAATTTTAGTTTTTACACTCAAGTATCAGAAATAGCCAAAAAAATCCCAATCCGCAGGACCAGTAGCATCCCATGGCAGTATGAAACCGAACAAATGCCATGGAAATCTCCTGACCTTGCCCCCCCTCCCTCTCGATTTCATTTGAGGGATAAATTTTTTCGGACGGAGGAAGTAATACAAACTATATAATAGACAGATCTCGTATAAGTTGGTGAGAAGCAAACACGGATTCTCATCAGCATGGAAAACAAACGTACGTATGTGTGTGTATGTGCAGTGAACAACATTTGCATACGTGTTGATACTAGACAAAAAAGTCTCCTACTATATTGGAAGTGTACAACTAATCAGTCTCTCTCCAGCCGAAATGGCATCACGGAGTGCGTCATTTAGTTCATAATTTTTAACGCACCATGATACTCGGGCGGGCATTGTTAATTAGGTCTCCCACTATTTTGGAAGCCCTTGTTGTATATACAATGTTCAGTTGATAACATATTATCTAGATGGACGTATTGAAGGAGAACAGTCAACATCGATGAACCGATCATCCTTCGACTAGAAAATAAAATAAAAAATAGAGAGAAGCATGAGCTTCGAGAAACTAATAATCAATGTCAAACAGTGCTGTCATATATAGCAAGTGGAGTAACTAGTTTTCACACACGGATTCCCTTGACAAAAGGTACTTAAGCAATATAGTCCGGCTTGTTATTCCACGATTGATCTCGTGTCATCTTGACAATATGCCTAATTTGCATAAGAGAGGCCACTCACCAAGGTAGATGACGATCCCTTAAATGTTCGATGAACACTTCAATCATTTTTAACATATACTTAACTTGAGTATACGTTTGGCGGCTGTCCAGTGCATAGAGGCAAGTGCTTGAAGATGCAACGAAAGAAATACATGTTTATTTTGTTGAATATCGTATTGTTCTATGTATCCACGGAGAGTTGTGTTACTGACCAATATTTGGGGCATAAATTTAGATCCAAAACCATGCATGCAACCAGTTACCCACCATATTTGGAATACCGCAAGATGGGCAAAAAAAGGTTTAATTATTTCATCATTTTGATAGAAACATAAAATTTGTATACTATTGTTTCAATAGGATTTAACATCTTTTATTCAATCCTATGTTACTGTACAAGTTGCACGAATGGGCAGTCGTAACTGGAGCTAAAATTCTTGATGGATCAAAACATAATAATGCCTCAAAGGCTCAAAAGGTCAAGGACAATCCTCGCTCAATCACGATATGTTGACCGTGTATCATGCATGCAAATGCTATGAACCTGCCCAGCAAATGCTAAACGCAGGTACAATGTATGGAGCAAAGGCCTTTCTGGAAAACTGGACGAAAAAACATAGTGAAGGCCCA
>NC_041388.1:30151313-30174582 GCF_002162155.2 Triticum dicoccoides
GAGCACAAATCTCATCGAAACACATGATGCATTTGGATCATCAATCGGTGGGAGAAAAAACACAACCAACCAACTTTGTAAACTAAAGTTTGCACAATCTCTCACACCTAAAATTTCGAAGAAAGGATATAATAAACCAAACCAAGTAATGCACCAAGAGCAAATGGTGCAGTATTTGACCTCCAAACAGTACTTGCTACTTCCTTTATCCCATAATATAAGATCGTTTTTCAAGCTATGTTATCGTAAAAAAACGATTTTATACTATGGAGGGTGTACTACAGTGCAAACCCACACTAAGGGCTTCTTTGATTCAAACCAATTTTATAGGATTTCTGGAGGATTGAAATCCTTAGAATTTTTTCCTACGTTGATCCTTTAATTCATAGGATTAGATCCCATAGGAATTTTTCCTATGGAATCTTCTGTACTATATTTCATAAGAAATTTAACATTCACTCAAACCTTTTTTTACAATTCCTTTGTTTTTTCCGTGGCATCAAACAATCATTGCTAATTCTATAGAATTCAAATGGGCATGTCACTTCAACCCTACACTTTTCCTATTCCTATGTTTTCAAAATCCTACGAATCAAAGAGGCCCTAAGCAGCAAGCTGGAATTTTGGGCGCTAGCTATCTGCATGCATGCATGCAGGTGGACAGGTGCCGATCTAGCCTCGCGTACCGTCAACGAGACAGCTAGGTACACCAAATTAACAATGGCAGGCTGATTTGCTTCTGGTTTTGGCCCTTGGGAATTAATTTAATCCCTTGAGGCGTCCCTTCGGGGGCCGCCTTGGGTCGCCCTCGCCTAAATTCAAGGGTGTTCTCCCACGTACCCCCGTGTACAGTATGTACTCTAGAGTCTAGACTTGACGTGGAACACATGGTCAATGGTGTGATATACTAGCCTATGCACCATACTCGTACAATCTTCTCTCAGTGCATGGAGATCGAGAAGATGATCGTCCTGTCGTCCCAGAGCTACAATTATCTGGAGATTGTTCTCCGTTAGTAGTAGGAGTAGTACCTTAGGCCTTCTTTGGTTTGAAGGAATTTCATAGGAATTTTAGAGGATAGAATTTTTATAGGATTTTTTCCTTTAGAGCCCTTTGGTTTATAGAAATAGATTCCTATTCCTATATAGGATTGGTTTCTATCCTCCACATTTCATAGAAAAATAAAAATAAACCTAGACTCAATGGAAAAATTCCTTTGATGTCAATCAAATGACATCTTGTTTTCTATTTTTACTCATAGGATTTGAGATACATGCCATCGCATTTCTTACAAAATTCCTATTCCTATAATAATCCTATCCTATGAATCAAAAGAGGTCTTAATTTGTGCTACATCGTAGTCTGTGCACCACCCCTACCTACTACTGCTAGGGTCAAACAAATATGCAACTTGCAAGCATGATTACTTACCAGAGCTAGCCGAGGTGACATAAACAAGCGCGTAGAAGCTGGTAGAAAGCGCAGGAGATTCTTTGTTTATACGAGCGGAACGCAGATGTAGATTCGATGCCATGCGGCGGCCACGAGACTTCTATCCATCCATGTATGTATGTGTGCACATGACTATGGCTGCTAGCTGGATGGGTGAGTAGAGAGTACTCACCATAAGCCTGGCTACGGCTTCTAGCCAACGACTTAAAATAACATACACAACGACAAAACAAAACATAAATAATTTGTACTCGATCTTGCCATCGGATACGTATTTCAGTACTACGTTGATTTAGATGCGCTTAAGGCGTAACTTATACTACCCGGCCCCTTCCCGCAATTCTTTTAAAAAAAATTATACTATCCCTTGAACGTAAAGCTAGAACCATTCAGGTCTGTGTAGATTAATTTCCTAGCATGCTAGGAGGATGTATATGTTCGTACGTGTAACCTGGACATATGCAGGGCATGCGCTGGCTCAATCTTCAGTTCTGTGGAATGCCAACTCGAATGAACAATTATGTTAGGAACCGATCAAAAGTGCACCTCTGCAAGACTGCAACCTAAAATATTCAATCTTCTTACACTAACTAATACTCCTGTCACCCTTTTAGAAAGAAAAATGACTGTCAGCATAAAATAACATGTATTTTGTTATTAAAATTTAAATAATCAATATAACAGATAATATATTTGGCAATGAAATTAACTGATACTCCCTCCATTCCATAATATATTATGAAACAGAGGGAGTAATATATATGAGTCACTATCACGAAATAAATAAATTTTGAATTTATTTTTTAATACGAGTTGATCTTATATTTTTTATGGCACAACTTATGTTTTATTGTTAAAGGTGATGTGTAAAAGTTGTGGCACCATGTAAATTAAAACGGGAGAATAATTAAAGTTTTTCATATGTCTAATGCGTGGTCTCTGATCTTGAAGCATCATGGATGAAAAAGGAGGTAGCAAGAGTGAGTAAATAGCCAATCGCGTTGCTATTTTTTTTTAATATGAATTGATCTCATATTTTGTGTGGCACAACTTATGTTTTATTTTTAAAGGGGATGTGTAAAAGTTGTGGCACCATGTAAATAAAAACGGGAAAATAATTAAATTTATTCATATGTCTAATGCATGGTTTCTGATCTTGAAGCATCATCGATCAAAAAGGAGGTAGCAAGAGTGAGTAAATGGACAATCGTGTTGCTTCCACCGCCAACCTCATGAACATTTTATGTACACCTAGCTCCAGTTTGCTCTACAAGCTAGCGAGCATGACAACAGACAAAATCGAACAAAAGTAGTTGCCCAATACAACCCACTAGGATAACCTTAATTACTCTACTAATTTACGAATTCCATGCTTTTTGTAGCATGCATATGCTTAATTAATATGTAGGCCACCTTAATCCAAACCGACCAGCTAGCTGTGATCTTAGTGGTGGTGGCATTGCCCACGCGCGCCTGCATATATTTTTGAAGGTGAAAAAGGGTTGACTAAAGTATGTTTTGGCCAGTCAGCGCACAACTGACGACTGCGCACTATTGTATCGCTAGCAAAAGCAAACGTATGACCGAACCTGGAGAGCAAATAAGCAGCCGCCACCTCATGAGCATCACAATGAACTCAGTTGCAACTGGGACCTAACCAATTAATCTACAGCTTAAAAAAATGTAATTATATCGAGCCCGGTGGTTTCCTCAAGTAATCTACAGACTACATGTAGACAAATTAACCATCAATCAAGCAGGCAGAAGTAAAGTCAAAATCTGCATGCAAGAACAACACAGATGAAGACTCGATCAGAAGCAATCTTTTTTCCGCTGCCACTCGTGTTACCATTGGCGATGGTCATCGGGCCACTTTCTGAGAATCATCTTGGGTGGACGGTATTCGCCCCAAGGATATTGCTCCAAAGATCTTTGATCTCTCAAGGAAGAAATGAAGCTCCGTTCGCTTGGGTCTCACAACAACGCTTGGGTCCGCAACATTGATAGCTCCCAGTGCCTTACTTTTGAGCATATTGAGCAATTCGCCATCCTTTGGGAGACGCTCTCCAATCTCATTCTAATCCCTAGTCGATGATGCAATTTTTTGGAAGTTCACTAAAGATGGGGTATACTCCACGTCTTCTGCATACAATGCTCAGTTTGAGGGCCACACTACCTCTGCCATGATCAGTACCATTTGGAAAGCTACCCCTCCCTCCCCCCAAGTGCAAATTTTGCGCTTGGTTGATCATTCGGAATAGAGTGTGGACCGACCACAGATTGTAGTGTCGGGGATGGCGGAACTGCAACCTTTGCCCTCTTTGCAAGCAGGTTTAGGAGACGGCGGCTCACCTCCTCTTCCAATGTCGGTTCATAGTGAGAGTGTGGACGGAGATCAAGACTTGGCTTGGCCTCCACACTATCGATCCGTCAGATTGGAGACTCGTGCTCTCGGTGAAAGTTTGTTGGGACATGGTTGCTCACAAAAGGGGCCACTCCGCATGGTTCGTAGCACTTTGATGATGCTTGTTGCGTGGGAAATTTGGAATGAACGCAACGCGAGGGTTTTCCGCAACACCGCCGCCCCTACTACCGTTGTCATTGCCAAGATTAGAGATGAGGCCTCTATTTGGGCTCGTGCGGGTGCGAAGTATTTATGTAATATTATGCTGCGAGAGTGATCTGTACTCTCCCGCTTGGCGGAACTACGTCTAATCTTCTTCTTAATCAATAAAAATGGCAAATCTTTCGCCTTGTTTCAAAAAAAAAAACCCAGATGGAAGCAACACAAAGTCACAAAATGAGCCGTACAGCTAAGCTAGCTTGTTGTTCGTGCATGCATGCGTATGCGTTGATGCCATCGTGCACCATGCATGCATTGGTCCAGTTCAGCAGATGCCAGATGCCTGCATTCAAGCTCCTACTATTATCCACGCCATCTCTCTTTTTGTACAGCAAATTATCCACACAACTTCAAGTTCCAACAATTATTAATCTTCTATATTTGACCTTGTTCCAGCAGGGAGGAGCGGGGCGGGAGAATGCGGCGTCGACGGCGAAACACGTAGGCGTCGGCGGCGCTTTTGCATGGGAGTTTGGAAAAGGGCGGCAAATTCAAACTAGCTGGAAACCAGTAACTCTGTTCCTTGTCGGGAAATAGCTATAGCTAGCTGGACGTAGAGTACTCCACAGTGTGAGTTCCTAATACTTTTGCCGTGTTGCGCACGTGTCGGTGTAAGAGCAAAATCCGGAAAGGAGCTGCATGCGTGCGCAGCCCGGTTCGAACTAGTAGTACGTAGTTCGATCAGCGCTTTCCGGTTTCATCTCTAGACTAGACTGGATAACTCTGTCTTTGTCACTTGGCCACCGTACGTACATACGTGTTCAGCCCTTGTCCAAGCAGACACTAGTAGCATACGCATGCATGCACGTATGTGTTGTTGGGTTTTTTTTCTTTTCGAAAAGGGGTTTTACCCCAACCTCTGCATGAGATAGATGCATACGGCTCATATTATTAAAACAGTAATCCAGCAACAAGTCTCCAAGTCTCGAAGTGCGAAAATAAACAAAAGCTCATAAGAGCTAAAACCAAAAGCCACAACCGGCTAACAAATAAAATAGGAGCACTACATGCCTATCATATTACATGACCGCCATCCAAACCGGTTGAAAATATTCCGATCTACCATCTCCCATCGGGTAGACGCAGTAACCAAACGCTCCCTGGCCTCCGTCGAAGTGAGTGGCGACCACATACGGATGAACGCAGTGGCCCTGAAGATAACCTGCAAAAAGTGAATGTTCGTTGATCTGTTAAAAACTAAATCATTTCTGCAGTTCCAGACTGCCCAAAATAAAGCACAAACGCCAACACGAATGTGCCTCGCAGTATCGGAATCAACCCCATCAAGCCATGTTCCAAATAACATGTTGATAGAGGTGGGCTGATTAATATTAAACACAATATGAATCGACCGCCACAGAATCTTAGCCAACGGACAATCAAGAAAGAGGTGTTTGATATTTTCGTTATGGTCGCAAAAACTACACCTAGAAGAATCCACCCAGTTGCGTTTTGCGAGGTTATCCTTAGTCAAAATGACTTATTTATGCACAAACCACATAAACACTTTGATTCGTAAGGGTACCTTTACTTTCCAAACATACATCAAGGAGGGGATGACGCTAGAGTTAATGACATCCAGATACATGGATTTGACCGAGAACACACTGTTCTTAGTAAGTTTTCAATACAGCTGATCTGGCTGCTGGGGCAGCTGTACATCCATTAAACATCTTACAAGATGAAGACAGGCCTCCCAACGATTTCCAACTAGCGTCCTCCGAAAACTAATATTGAGGGGAGTGGATTGTAAAACAGTTGCAACGTAGGCTTCTTTACGTCGAACAATGTTGTACAAAGTAGGATATTGAAGTGCAAGTGGGGTCTCCCCAAGCCACGTATCCTCCCAGAACCTCGTAGTAGCTCCATTCCCGACTATGAATCTTGTCTTGTTGAAAAAGAGTTGTTTAACTCTCATCAAACCTTTCCAAAAAGGTGAGTCAGAAGGCCTCACAGTCAACTGGGCCAGGGTTTTAGCATAAAGATACTTATTACGCAGAATCTGTGCCCAAATAGTCTCCGCCCCAGACGAAAGTTTAAATAGCCACTTGCTAAGGAGACATATGTTTTTGACTTCCAGATTTTCAGACCCCCTTGGTCCTTCGGCCTACAGATAATATCCCACTTAGCGAGCCTATACTTTCTTTTAAGCTCATCACTCTGCCAAAATAAGCGAGATCAATAGAAGTCTAACCTTTTCCTGACACACACCGGAACCTGGAAAAAGGATAGGAGAAACATAAGCATACTGGTAAGGACCGAATTAATCAAAATTAATCGTCCTCCGTATGACATGAGCTTCCCTTTCCAACAGCTCAGTTTCTTTTCAAAACGATCCTCGATGCATTTTCACTCTTTGTTAGTCAGCTTACGATGATGAATGGGTATACCTAAGTACGTAAACGGTAACGTGCCCAATTCACAACCGAACAATTGTTTATACGCCTCCTGGTCATCATTAGCTCTTCCAAAGCAAAACAATTCGCTCTTGTGGAAGTTAATTTTGAGCCCGGACAATTGTTCAAATAAGCATAACAGAAGCTTCATGTTTCTTGCTTTCGCCAAGTTGTGCTCCATAAAGATGATAGTATCATCAGCATACTGAAAAATGTAAATCCCTCCATCAACTAGGTGTGGAACAAGGCCACCTACCTGCCCCGCGTCCTTTGCCCATCCTATTAAAATAGTCAGCATATTAACCACTATGTTGAATAGGATCGGTGACATAGGGTCTCCTTGCTTTAACTCTTTGTGTGTCTGGAAATAGTGTCTTATGTCGTCATTTACAGTATGTGTTGTTGGTACTTGTGTGTGTCGTTCTAGAAGCAGATTAAGACACAGCAGGAAGTTAGGAGACAAGGCGACAGGCCCGACAGATGTGATGTGCGCATGCATGTGACAGCTTCTATCACCAGCCTTTCTCTGGTCCTCTCGAGCGTTCGCAGCCGCCAGTATGTTAGGCGAAGAAACAGCTTGCATGCTTGCTAGCTGTTTTTTGTCTTTGTTTCGTACGCTCGAATTGATCGTCCCACACGCATGCAGAACTACGTCAACGTACGTTGGTCACCAGGAATATACGGAGTACATGCGTGGAACATGCATGCAATGCATGCAACATAAACCACCTGTCGATCTCTCCTGCCGGGTACGTGGTCGGTTCGGTTCAGCTTAGTTTGTGGCGTCCGAGCGTGAGCACATGCATGGAATATACTTTAGTTTGGTGTGATTTTTCCCTTGACCCAATAATAACAAATTAACTAACAGTCGTATATCGCAGACCACACATCGATCGAAGGAAACGTAGTGCTCGTAGTAGTACGAAGCATCTCTCGCGCCATCTTGTGGTGGCCAAGGGGGCCACAAGCGCACGCATGAATTAACTGATCATGCAAATTAACTGGCGGCTCACCTGAGCGTGTGGCCAGAAGGGAGAGAGATGGTGTAGTCCGGTGTGTGTACCACGTTTGCAGCTGCACGTACGTTCGATCTTTCGGCGATTCGACCCTTTTTATTACTAGCTAGCTAGCTTGATGTGACCCGACATAGGTCAATCGGAAGATTTTGCTCTAGCTTAGCATCTAATAAATTAACCTGGGCGTGTGGCCAGGAGAGAGAGATTAAGTACCACGTTAGCAGCCGCTACAGTAGCCTGCATGTTCGATCTGTCGGTGATACTGATTAGACCATCTTTAGTTAGCTAGCATGACGGGACGCGACATAGGTCAATATGTAGATTTAGCTATTGCTTAGCATCGCATTAATTAAGCGCCACTTTCATAACCCCGAGCCAGAGCCACGTGAAGTTACGAATTAAGGTTACCAACATTTGAAAGTACAAGCGCTAGAGCAGAACAAAGTCCATTTCGCGTGAACTTAGCTAGTCTTGCTCTCCCGTCTTGGTCCACCCAGCCGGCCTTTGTCTCTCCTCCATGCCACCTTCTTCACCCTACCATTTCTATCTTGCCTAGGTACGTATATACATACACAATATCCGCATTATTGTTTTCACTTAGGCCTCCTTTGGTTTAGAGGAATTTTCTAGAAATTTCATAAAATAGGATTTTTATAGAAAATTTCCTTTAGAGCTTTTTGGTTTGTAGGAATGAAATCCTATTCCTATGGAGGAATACTTCCTATCCTTCACATTTTATAGGAAAATAAACATTAGCCTAGACTCAACGGAAAAAATCCTATGATGTGAATCAAAGGGCATCTCATTCCTTATTCCTACTCATAGGATTTGAGATACATATCATCTCACTTCCTATGATTTTCCTATTTCTATGATTTTCCTACCCTATGAACCAAAGGAGGCCTTGGATTTGTGGCTCATTCCGGGCCATGGAGGCGTCAGTATCGACGTGGAGCAGAACAAAGTTGGCGAGAGTTTATTATAATAATAAAAAAAATACCGTAGAACAATTGTTCTACGGTTTCGGGGTAAAAAACAAAAAAACAATCGGCAAAAACTTATTATTATTAATGAAAAATATCGTAGAACAATTGTTCGGTTTCGGAGTTCAAGAAAAAACAAGGTTGGCAAGAAATCTCCTTTGGATTCCGCATGGAGAGCATGTGTGGATGGCGTGAATGTGGAAAAGAAGAACCTAAACGTCATCGCCCTACGTACTTCTCACTCGGCGGATGGTATCCAACATTCATCATACTTTCAGATTAACACGCGAACGAGACGGATCAGGCATGCATGGGGCTCAGTTGCATGAGTAACTGCAAAAGCATTTTTAGGAGAAACATTACACCAGTAAATGCTTGCATAACACTGTAGTAGTTTGCTTTACCCTAGAACTAAGTAATGCTCAAAGTTTCTTGTAAGTTTAATTGTCGATTTGTGTTCTTTTGCTTTGAAATTGGTTGGAAATTAATAGGAGTGCTGGTTTCTGTTTGGCAACGATGATATCGTCAAGAGGAGCTCGGGTCGCAGCGTGGACTTCGGTAGTCGGTTCTTCCCGACCTGTCCGAGGTGCTCTTATGTGGACACGGTCGGCGCAAGTCCTGCATATTTCCCTGGTGAGGCTCGTTGTCAAAGTTGGAGCTGTCGGTTGCTTGCGCGTGTGGAGATCCGGTGGCATGTGCCGTCGTGGCTTCTATACAACTGTTTGCAGGTTGGCTTCGAGGTTGGAGCTCTATGGTGATGTCGGAGTCGCTCGTTCGGGGCAACCGGTGATGACGATGACGCTTGTGACTCCTCGGCGAATGCCTTTCTTCTTTGCAACTTTGTGTCCCATATTGGTGGTCAGGTTGGTCGGTGGTGCCCATGTCATGTGGGTTGAGTTGTGTATCGGTTTTAGCACGGTTTTCCGCCAATTAATCGGGCAATTCTCTTCTTAATCAATGAATGGCAAATCTTTTGCCTCGTTTAAAGAAAAAAATTATATGTGCGGAAAGAAATTTAAATCTATTTGGTACTGTACACATGATATTACTAATTTATTTTTCAAATACCCGGCTCCATGGAGCCCAACGCCCAAAACGCGGATTTCCTAAAATTCCTGTTACAAGTTACAGTAGGAGCTTGAGCGCCCCCAGTATCTACCTAGATTTATGCCCTGCACAGTACCTAACATACCTGCTTGGCTGTATTGAAAACATGTCGATATTAATACTTTTGGTTGAAAACTTTATTTTGCTGTCTATATCGTCAGATGCACACATCCAGTACATGAAAATGGTTGGATGGAAACTAGGCTGCTCTCCCGTCTTGGTCCACCCGGCCGGCCTTCGTCTCTCCTCCACACCACCTTCTTCACCCTACGATTTCTTTCTTCCCTAGGCACGTACACAAAATCTGATTTGGCGTTTTCGGTCAGATTGCTCGTCCCTTGCCATGGACAAGTCGGTCTCGATGGAACGAGCGGGCTAGCTACGAACGTGCCATTCCAGTTGCACTGCATGCACGCTACCAAACACTTGCTGGAAAAAGAAGAATTTGATCGTTAATTTGCACTATCAGGCGCTAATCACTCCACCAGTCCACACGGGATCAGAGCCCCTGCTGGCACGGAATTGCTTAACTTGGGAGTATGTACTCCTATGTAAAATATTCTTGGAAAAAGGTGCCCAAAGAAGAGAACATTTGCCGGACATAACTAAGTTGTTAAGAAATGATCTCTTTTGCGTTCAACATGAGAACATGTGGTTGCGCACGAATGTGGAAAAGAAGAACCTAAGACGTCATTCCCCTACCTCTCCCTGGCTGATGGAATATCCATGATGCATGCTTTCAGTTTCAGGTTAGCACGACAAGCACAAGGGATCAGGCATGCGTGCATGCATGGAGCTCACACCACCTTTGTTTCGTGTATTCTCTCATTGCGTGATTTCGGGGAAGAATTGGCCGGATGCATCCTCTCGGAAAAGAATTCTATGAGACCAGGTCTCACGCGAGACCCATCCTGATGAATGACACGTGACATTCACAAATCACAAAGCACCCCCCACCCTCCACTTAAAATCAGGGGAAAAAAAGATTAGATGCTTTGTGATTTGTGAATGTCACGTGTTATCCATCAGGACAGGTCTCACCTGCTAACCGTGAGACCTGGTCTTATATAATTTTTTCCCATCCTCTCTATTGTCAGTCTTACAAAATTAGCGGCGATAACCAACATATGTATCCAGGTTTCAAGCTACTCACCCAACAATTCATCACTTGGGGGCCTGGATAAGCACCAACCAAAGGCATCTCATGAGATAGTCCGGACTCTAAGAGCATCTCCAGCCGATCCCCTAAAAGGATTTAGAAGAGGGAAAATCGGTTTTGAGAAGTAAAAACTGCACCTATCCGATCCTTTATATGTCGCCCGTGTTAGAATTTATGTTTATCTCTACTTGTAATCTCAACAACATATCTTCTTTCCCTCTCCTCCGTAGCTATCTCAAACTCCTCTGTAACAACCGTATCGATGGCGATCGGTTGCATATACTTGTAAGCCACGGCAGGACTTCTGCCTCACGTTAATATAAACCATCGCGGCTCCCTTACAGGGAGTAGGAACACTTCCCAAAACCTAATATGGTCATCAAAGCCACCTCTTCCCTACACATCTAGCCACAACAAAAACAAAAACCACAAACCACAACCGCCGCCGCCATGTCTTCCTCGTCGTCCGCCGCCCTCAACCTTGGGTCGCCGCCGACTGAGAAGCTTGCAAGAGGAAACTTCATCCTCTGGAAGGCACAAGTCCTACCAGCCCTGCGAGGTGTGCAGGTGACTGGTTTGCTGGACAACAGCGACGCAGCTCCGCCCAAAACGGTGGAGACCACGCAGACGGACAAGACCACGACCATGGTGCCGAACCCGCTGTATGCGGCCTGGATCGCCAAAGATCAACAGGTGCTCTCATATTTACTGAACTCCATGACTCCAGAGATAATTGCGCAGGTCATCGGGAAGGATTCCACCTTCGAGTTGTGGACAACGGTGACAACCATCTTCGCCTCCCAATCGCAGTATCGGATTACAAATCTGAGAATTGCGATCACCAACACCAAAAAGGGCACCATGTCAAGCTCTGCCTTTATGGCCAAGATGAAGAGTCTTGGCGATGAGCTAGCAGCTGCTGGCCGTCCGGTCTTTGACCCGGAGATGGTGGACTACATCCTGGAAGGGCTGGACCGTGACTACGTCCCGTGGTCGCGGCGATCGGCGCCATCAAGAACACGATCACCGCCGACGACCTCTTTGCCCAAATCTCTGCTTTCGACCAGAGAATGGAGATGTTGGGCAACGCATCTTCTGGTGGCTTCCACACGTCTGCAAACGCAGCTTACAGAGGCCGCGACCAAGGTCGCGGGAAACCCTACCGCGGGCGTGGCACAAGGGGGCGCGGCCGAGGAGATCGGCAGCCTTCTCCTACTCGCGGCGGCAACGACTACAGAGGACGCCAGCGACAAAACCAACCACAATAGGTGCGTGATCAGCAGCAGCGCGACAACCCTGAGTGCCAGATATGCCTCAAATATCATCCAGGGGGGCGTGGCTCTGCTGGTGGCGCTATGAAGATGGAGAACCAGAAGAGAAGGCGGCGCATGCAGCCACCTATGGCGTAGATACCAATTGGTATGCCGGCACGGGAGCCACCAACCACATTACAGGAGAACTTGATCAGCTGACAATGCGAGAGAAGTACAACGAAGGCGATCAAATCCACACGGCAAGCGGTTCTGGTATGGCAGTAACACATATTGATAGTTCAATTGTTAAAAACCCCATCAAAAATTTACATCTGAAAAATATTCTACATGTTCCTGAAGCAGCAAAAAGTCTTCTTTCTGTTCATCGATTCACTCGTGATAATCATGTCCTCATAGAGTTTCATCCCTATTTTTTCTTGGTTAAGGATCTGGTCATGCGGAGAATAATTCTTAGAGGACGGTGTGTGGGATGTCTCTACCCACTCATATCATCATCATCATCAGCATCAAATAAACAAGCATATCTCGTCACCAAGCCATCCTCAGCAAAGTGGCATAGTCGCTTGGGTCATCCATCCTCAGTAATTGTTAGACATGTCCTTAGCAAGAATAAGCTCTCTTATGAGCCTAGTGTTGAGTCAGTTTGTGATCCGTGTCAACAAGAAAAAAGTCATCAATTACCTTACCCTATCTCTACTAGTGTGTCCACTGCACCATTGCAACTCATATTTTCAGATGTATGGGGGCCAGCCCCCACTTCCTTTGGAAGATTTTCCTATTATGTAAACTTCATTGATGACTATAGTAAATTTACTTGGATTTACTTGTTAAAGAAAAGATCTGATGTATTCCAAGTTTTTATCAACTTCCAAAACCTTGTTGAACGCAAACTGAACTCTAAAATTATTGCCATGCAAACAGACTGGGGAGGTGAGTATGAGAAACTCAACTCATTCTTTCAAAAGCTTGGCATTTCTCATCATGTCTCTTGTCCTCATGCTCACCAACAAAACGGGTCTGCTGAAAGAAAGCACCGTCATATTGTTGATGTAGGGCTCGCATTACTAGCTAATGCATCCATGCCACTTAAGTTCTGGGATGAAGCTTTCTTAACTGCTACATATCTTATCAACCTGCTTCCTAGTAAGGTCATCAAACTTGAAACACCCATCACATGACTCCTTGGTATAACACCAGATTACACATCTCTTCGCATCTTTGGCTGTGCATGTTGGCCAAATCTTCGGCCTTACAATACACGTAAACTTGCTTTTCGTTCAAAGAGATGTGTGTTCTTAGGATATAGTCCCATGCACAAAGGAGTCAAGTGCTTGGATGTCCCTACAGGAAGAATCTATATATCCAGAGATGTTGTATTCGACGAGTCCATCTTTCCGTTTGCATCTCTACATCCCAACGCCGGTGCCCTCCTTCGAAAAGAAATTCTTCTCCTTCCTGAAAATCTCCGGAGTTTTGATCAAGGGGGAGACAATTGCACTGACCAAAATGATGATAATATTGCTAGCACCAGTTCTGCTCTTGTCCCTGTGCAAGTTGGCAACGAAAACGGCGCTCCAAACGGTGCCCAGAATGATCAAAACGAAGGGATATTTCATGTGCCGCAAGAAGACGAAAATGGCGCTGAAAACAGAGCTGATCCAGCGGCGCCAGCAACTCCTGTGCGGCAGTTGGCCTCGGATCGCGGGACGCAATCGTCCTCGGATCACGGGCTCAGCAGGCGCGGGCGCACTCCCTCGCTCAGCCAGCCCCGCGCCTCCACGTCACCAGCCAGCGGGGCCGCATCTCCCTCGTGCTCCGCGTCACTGTCCCCCTGCATGCATGCGCCAGATGAGGCGGGATCCCCTGCATCCGCAGACTCTATGGACACCAGGATGATTGGTGGAGACAGGGCCAAACCAGACGCATCTGGATCTTCTGTGGCGACGCCAGCAGGATCGCCTGGATCTTCTGCAGCAGATTCTCCTATGCAGCGTGTACAACCAGCAGCTTCTACACGAGTCATGACACGTCTACATAAAGGTATAAAGAATCCAAAAATACGTACTGATGGCACTATACGATATGGTATGTTGTGTATCTCAGGTGAACCAACAACGTTGAATGAGGCACTTGATGATCCAAGGTGGAAGAAAGCCATGGATGAAGAATACTCTGCACTCATGAAAAATAAAACCTGGCATCTTGTGCCAGACCAGAGAGGTAAAAATATTATTGATTGCAAATGGGTGTACAGAGTTAAAAAGAAGGCAGATGGAACTGTTGACAGGTATAAGGCACGGTTGGTTGCAAAGGGTTTTAAACAACGCTATGGTATAGATTATGAAGATACCTTTAGTCCTATTGTGAAAGCTGCCACAATAAGACTTGTTCTAGCTATTGCTGTGTCCAGAGGATGGAGTTTGCGTTAGCTGGATGTACAGAACGCGTTTTTGCATGGTGTTCTGGAAGAGGAAGTCTACATGAGACAACCACCTAGGTATGTGAGTAAGAAAACACCACATTATGTATGCAAACTTGACAAGTCACTTTATGGATTAAAACAGGCATCTAGAACATAGTACTCTAGGTTGAGCACCCAATTAAGATGTCTTGGTTTCTTTGCATCAAGGGCTGACACATCACTTTTCATTTACAACAAGGCAAGAGTGATCATTTTTGTGCTTATCTATGTTGATGATATTATTGTGGCAAGTTCATCACAAGATGCTACTAATGCTCTTCTACATGACTTGAGCTCAGAGTTTGCCTTCAAGGATCTAGGAGATCTACACTTCCTTTTAGGCACTAAGGTTAAGAAAACCCAGGATGGAATAGTTTTGAATCAAGAGAAATATGCCAATGAGCTTCTGGTTCGCATGGGCATGAAAAACTGTAAACCTGCACTTACTCCATTGTCCTCTTCAGAAAGACTCTCAACTTATGAAGGGGAGCCTCTTCAAGAGGTAGAAAGTACAAGGTATAGAAGCACTGTTGGAGCATTACAATACTTGACACTTACACGTCCAGATATCTCATTTGCTGTTAACAAAGTCTGTCAGTATTTGCATGCTCCTACCACTGCACACTGGTCAGCTGTCAAGAGGATTGTGAGATATGTAAAACACATTGTGAGCTTGGGCCTTAATTTCAGACGTTCCAATTCTAGACTTGTGAGTGCATTTTCTGATGCTGATTGGGCAGGTTGTAGGGATGACAGAAAATCAACTTGAGGTTTTGCAGTATTTTTGGGTCCAACCTTATCTCTTGGTGTGCAAGAAAGCAGGCATCAGTATCAAGGTCAAGTACAGAGGCTGAGTATAAATCTTTGGCAAATGCCACTGCAGAAATTATTTGGTTGGAGTCACTACTTGAGGAACTGGGAGTTAAGTTAAATCGTATCTCATGTCTTTGGTGTGACAACTTGGGTGCAACATATTTATCTGCAAATCCTGTATTCCATGCCAGAACAAAACATATTGAAATTGACTTTCACTTTGTGCGTGAAAGAGTTGCAGACCAGAAACTTGAGATACGGTTCATTCCCTCCAAAGATCAAGTAGCCGATGGATTTACCAAGGCACTGCCAGCAAAACCATTTGAAGAATTCAAGAGGAATTTGAACCTAGGATAGTTGAGATTAAGGGAGGGTGTTAGAATTTATGTTTATCTCTACTTGTAATCTCAACAACATATCTTCTTTCCCTCTCCTCCGTAGCTATCTCAAACTCCTCTGTAACAACCATATCGATGGCGATCGGTTGCATATACTTGTAAGCCACGGCAGGGCTTCTGCCTCATGTTAATATAAACCATCGCGGCTCCCTTACAGGGAGTAGGAACGCTTCCCAAAACCTAATGGCCCGCCCCCACCCCCCACCCCCCACTCCCCGGCACATCGCCCTTTCCCTTGTACGCACCACGCCGATACCCAAAATTCAACCCAGATCACCCGTCGGCCTTACGACGAGCACCGCAGCCACCCACACCTCCTCCCACGCTTCTAATCGGCCGACGCCAGTCCAAAATGGCGGGATCTAACTGTCAGAGGTTGCCGCCATCGATTTGAAGCACATATCCATGTTGTGGTGCTCAGCTAACCGGAGGCCGCGGTGGCACCCCATCCCCCTTTGTCGAACTGCCACCGCGTCGCACAAGAAGTACCAGGGCATGCGGTAGTGGCCTTGGGGGACATGGGTGTCTGAAATCAAGGATGCAGGCACATACATCCAGTGTTGGCTGAGGCCGTTCCAATTGGCGGAGCTCGCGGCGAGGGCATACGACATCAAGGCGGCGTGCTCTACGACAGTAAAGTGAAGCTAAAGTTCCCCATCGGCAGCTGTAGCGTCCCAATGACCATCGACATCGACCATCGATTGCTCTCATGCCGTGGGCTGCGGGAGAATTGAGAGGCCTTCGAGCGGCTCCAGGTTGTAAAGTAATTTGGGAAGCGTAGAACCCTTTGTCTCGGGCCGCGTTGTATATATTGAGGCAAAGCCTTGGTTCACAAGTTACAGAGAGAGGGATCGAGGAGATCGACCAGAAGATCGACCAGGATGAGGAGGAGATCGACCAGGAAAGGTCGTTACATGGGATAAGGAGAAGAAGAGATAGAATTGAGAGATACAAGTTTAAACCACCTCTCCTATCCTATACAATAATTCTAACACTCCCCCTCAATCTAAACCTCAAGCCTTGCTAAGGTTGAGATTGTATTTGAACTCATCCAATATTCTCTCGGTCAAGGACTTAGTAAACCCATCCGCAAGCTGGTCACCTGTAGGAATGAACCGAATCTCAAGTAGCTTTTGAGCTACCCTCTCTCGGACAAAATGAAAATCCACCTCAATGTGTTTTGGTCGTGCATGGAAGACATGATTTGCTGAAAGATACGTTGCACCAATATTGTCACACCATAACCGTGCAGCCTTAGGAGCTTTGATTCCAAGCTCATAAAGTAATGTTTGTATCCACATTACTTCAGCTGTGGCATTTGCCAATGACTTATACTCAGCTTGTGTACTTGACCTTGAAAAACAGTAGCTTGCTTCCTTGCACTCCATGACACAAGGTTAGATCCCAGAAACACAACAAAACCACCAGTAGATCTTCTGTCATCAGCACACCCTACCCAGTCTGCATCAGAATATGCAGTAACAAGCAAAGAAGGGGACTTGACAATCTGCAGTCCAAGCCCTTGAGAATACTGGAGATACCTTAGAATTCTTTTAACGACTGTCCAATGAGTAGTTCTAGGAGCATGCAAATATTGACACACCTTGTTCACTGAGTAAGAAATATCAGGACGTGTAAGTGTTAAATACTGCAAGGCACCAACAACATTTCTATAATTTGGTGCATCTTCTGGACCAAGGGCTTCTCCACTATCAACTGTAAGTTTTTCTGAGGTGGAAATTGGTGTGCTGACTGGTTTGCAATTCTCCAATCCCACCCTCTTTAGAACATCAGCCGTATATTCCTCTTGTGAGAGAAGTATGCCATCTCTGACTTGCTTTACTTCTATGCCAAGAAAATAGTGAAGATCACCTAGATCCTTGAGAGAAAATTCAAGTTTCAGATCCTTAAGCAAACAAGTTGTGGCTTCTTGACTTGAACTAGCAAAAATTATATCATCAACATAAACAAGCTCAAAAACATTGATATTTCCTTTGCTATAAAAGAACAAGGATGTGTCTGCTTTGGATGGTGTGAACCCAAGATGTTGTAACTGCATGCTCAACCTAGAATACCATGCTCTTGGAGCCCGCTTGAGTCCATATAATGCCTTATCCAACTTACATACATAATGTGGTGTGCTATAGCTTTCATAACCTGGTGGTTGCCGCATGAACACTTCTTCCTCAAGAACACCATGAAGAAACGCGTTCTGAACATCTAGCTGTCTTAAGCTCCATCCTTTGGAAATAGCAATGGACAAAACAAGACAAATGGTAGTTGCTTTAGCCACAAGACTAAAGGTATCATCATAATCAATTCCAAACCTTTGTTTAAAACCTTTTGCAACCAACCTTTCCTTGCACCTGTCTATACTACCATCAGATTTCCTTTTGATCTTGTATACCCACTTACAATCAATTATGTTGGCACCACGTTGCGGTGGTACTAGATGCCAGGTCTGATTTTTTATGAGTGCATTATATTCATTATCCATGGCCTCCTTCCAATCCTTGTTAGCAAGTGTATCATGCAAATTAATAGGTTCACCAGTAGTGGCAAGAAAAGCACGCTTGGTTGGATTATACTTTATTGTACCATCACTATATTGTTTTTCCTTGACAATACCTGACCGAGACCTGGTGTGTCGATGAGGAGGTGAAGGAGCCATAGAAGCGGCTGCTGTTGATTGTGGCGCAAGAGATCCAGTAGCTTCCATGTTATCCACAGAAGATCCAGGTTGGTGGGGCTCCCGATCCGAGGTAGATTGGCGCTGTCGCTGCTCCTCGTCCTGTGCGCGCGTCGGATCAACTGCCAGTACAGAATTAGCCGGCGGGTCCCGCGTTGTCGCGGCAGACGTGTCAGCCAGGGGCTCGCTCCCCCCACGCCGCGCTCGACAGCCGTCTCGGGTCGCGCAGGCAAGACTTGGCGTGACGCGCCTGGACCCGCGCCTGGTCTGTTGGAAATATGCCCTAGAGGCAATAATAAAATGGTTATTATTATATTTCTTGGATCATGATAATTGTCTATTATTCATGCTATAATTGTGTTATCCGGAAATCGTAATACATGTGTGAATACATAGACCACAACACGTCCCTAGTGAGCCTCTAGTTGACTAGCTCGTTGATCAAAAGATAGTCATGGTTTCCTGACTATGGACATTGGATGTCATTGATAACGGGATCACATCATTAGGAGAATGATATGATGGACAAGACCCAATCCTAAGCATAGCTTAAAGATCGTGTAGTTCGTTTGCTAGAGCTTTTCCGAATGTCAAGTATCATTTCCTTAGACCATGAGATTGTGCAACTCCCGGATACCGTAGGAGTGCTTTGGGTGTACCAAACGTCACAACGTAACTGGGTGACTATAAAGGTGCACTACGGGTATCTCCGAAAGTGTCTGTTGGGTTGGCACAAATCGAGACTGGGATTTGTCACTCTGTATGATGGAGAGGTATCTCTGGGCCCACTCGGTAATGCATCATCATAATGAGCTCAATGTGACCAAGTGGTTGATCACAGGATCATGCATTACGGTACGAGTAAAGTGACTTGCCAGTAACGAGATTGAACAAGGTATTGGGATACCGACGATCGAGTCTCGGGCAAGTAACGTACCGATTGACAAAGGGAATTGTATACGGGATTGATTGAATCCCCGACATCGTGGTTCATCCGATGAGATCGTCGAGGAGCATGTGGGAGCCAACATGGGTATCCAGATCCCGCTGTTGGTTATTGACCGGAGAGTCGTCTCGGTCATGTCTGCGTGTCTCCCGAACCCGTAGGGTCTACACACTTAAGGTTCGATGACGCTAGGGTTGTTGAGATATTAGTATAAGGTAACCTGAAAGTTGTTCGGAGTCCCGGATGAGATCCCGGACGTCACGAGGAGTTCCGGAATGGTCCGAAGGTGAAGATTTATATATAGGAAGTCAAGTTTCGGCCATCGGGAAAGTTTCGGGGGTAATCGGTATTGTACCGGGACCACCGGAAGGGTCCCGGGGGTCCACCGGTTGGGGCCACCTATCCCGGAGGGCCCCATGGGCTAAAGTGGGAGGGGAACCAGCCCCTAGTGGGCTGGTGCGCCCCCCTTGGGCCTCCTCCTGTGCCTAGGGTTGGAAACCCTAGGGGTGGGGGGCGCCCACTTGGCTTGGGGGGCACTCCACCCCCCTTGGCCGGCGCCCCCCTTGGAGATCCCATCTCCTAGGGCCGGCGCCCCCCCTAGGGGTCCTATATATAGTGGGGGGAGGGAGGGCAGCCGCACCCTAGCCCCTGGCGCCTCCCTCTCCCTCCCGTGACACTCCTCTCTCTCTCCCTAAGCTTGGCGAAGCCCTCCCGAGATCACCCTTGCTTCCACCACCACGCCGTCGTGCTGCTGGATCTCCATCAACCTCTCCTTCCCCCTTGCTGGATCAAGTTGGAGGAGACATCTTCCCAACCGTACGTGTGTTGAACGCGGAGGTGCCGTCCGTTCGGCGCTAGGTCATCGGTGATTTGGATCACGACGAGTACGACTCCATCAACCCCATTCTCTTGAACGCTTCCGCTCGCGATCTACAAGGGTATGTAGATGCACTCTCCTCTCCCTTGTTGCTAGATGACTCCATAGATTGATCTTGGTGATGCGTAGAATTTTTTTAAATTCTGCTACGTTCCCCAACAGTGGCATCATGAGCTAGGTCTATGCGTAGATTCTATGCGCGAGTAGAACACAAAGCAGTTGTGGGCGTGGATATTGTCTATTTGCTTGCCGTTACTAGTCTTATCTTGATTCGGCGGCATCGTGGGATGAAGCGGCCCGACCCGACCTTACACGTACGCTTACGTGAGACTGGTTCCACCGATTGACATGCACTAGTTGCATAAGGTGGCTAGCGGGTGTCTGTCTCTCCCACTTTAGTCGGGTCGGATTTGATGAAAAGGGTCCTTATGAAGGGTAAATAGAAATTGGCATATCACGTTGTGGTTTTGGCGTAGGTAAGAAATGTTCTTGCTAGAAACCTATAGCAGCCACGTAAAAACTTGCAACAACAATTAGAGGACGTCTAACTTGTTTTTGCAGCATGTGCCATGTGATGTGATATGGCCAAAAGGATGTGATGAATGATATATGTGATGTATGAGATTGATCATGTTCTTGTAATAGGAGTCACGACTTGCATGTCGATCAGTATGACAACCGGCAGGAGCCATAGGAGTTGTCTTAATTTATTTATGACCTGCATGTCAACATAAACGTCATGTAATTACTTTACTTTATTGCTAAAGCGTTAGCCATAGAGTAGAAGTAATAGATGACGAGACAACTTCAAGAAGACACAATGATGGAGATCATGGTGTCATGCCGGTGACAACGATGAGCATGAAGCCCCGAAGATGGAGATCAAAAGGAGCAAATGATATTGGCCATATCATGTCACCATTTGATTGCATGTGATGTTTATCATGTTTTACATCTTATTTGCTTAGAACGACGGTAGCTTAAATAAGATGATCCCTTGGAATAATTTCAAGAAAGTGTTCCCCCTAACTGTGCACTGTTATGGTCGGGTTCGTTGTTTCGAAGCACCACGTGATGATCGGCTGTGATAGATTCTAACGTTCGAATACAACGGGTGTAAGCCAGATTTACACACGCCATACACTTAGGTTGACTTGACGAGCCTAGCATGTACAGACATGGCCTCGGAACACGAAAGACCGAAAGGTCGAGCATGAGTCATATAGAAGATACGATCAACATGAAGATGTTCACCGATGTTGACTAGTCCGTCTCACGTGATGATCGGACACGGCCTAGTTGACTCGGATCATGTTTCACTTAGATGACTAGAGGGATGTCTATCTAAGTGGGAGTTCATTGAATAATTTGATTAGATGAACTTAATTATCATGAACTTAGTCTAAAATCTTTACACTATGTCTTGTAGATCAAATGGCCCACGCTAATGTTGCCCTCAACTTCAACGTGTTCCTAGAGAAAACCAAGCTGAAAGATGATGGCAGCAACTATACGGACTGGGTCCGGAACCTGAGGATCATCCTCATAGCTGCCAAGAAAGATTATGTCCTAGAAGCACCGCTAGGTGACGCACCCATCCCAGAGAACCAAGACGTTATGAACGCTTGACATTCACGTGCTGATGATTACTCCCTCGTTCAGTGTGGCATGCTTTACAGCTTAGAACCGGGGCTCCAAAAGCGTTTTGAGCGACACGGAGCATATGAGATGTTCGAAGAGCTGAAAATGGTTTTCCAAGCTCTTGCCCGGGTCGAGAGATATGAAGTCTCTGACAAGTTCTTCAGTTGTAAGATGGAGGAAAATAGTTCTGTCAGTGAGCACATACTCAAAATGTCTGGGTTGCATAACCGCTTGACTCAGCTGGGAGTTAATCTCCCGGATGACGCGGTCATTGACAGAATCCTTCAGTCGCTTCCAACGAGCTACAAGAACTTTGTGATGAACTTCAGTATGCAGGGGATGGAGAAGACCATTCCTGAGGTATATTCAATGCTGAAATCAGCGGAGGTGGAAATCAAAAAGGAACATCAAGTGTTGATGGTGAATAAAACCACTAAGTTCAAGAAAGGCAAGGGTAAAAAGAACTTCAAGAAGGACGGCAAGGGAGTTGCCGCGCCCGGTAAGCAAGCTGCCGGGAAGAAGTCAAAGAATGGACCCAAGCCTGAGACTGAGCGTTTTTATTGCAAGGGAAGTGGTCACTGGAAGCGGAACTGCCCCAAATACTTAGCGGACAAGAAGGCCGACAACACTAAAGGTATATGTGATATACATGTAATTGATGTGTACCTTACCAGTACTCGTAGTAGCTCCTGGGTATTTGATACCGGTGCGGTTGCTCACATTTATAACTCAAAGCAGGAGCTGCGGAATAAGCGGAGACTGGCGAAGGACGAGGTGACGATGCATGTCGGGAATGGTTCCAAGGTCGATGTGATCGCCGTCGGCATGCTACCTCTACATTTACCTACGGGATTAGTTTTAAACCTCAATAATTGTTATTTAGTACCACCTTTGAGCATGAACATTGTATCAGGATCTCGTTTAATTCGAGATGGCTACTCATTTAAATCCGAGAATAATGGTTGTTCTATTTATATGAGAGATATGTTTTATGGTCATGCTTCGCTGGTGAATGGTTTATTCTTAATGAATCTCGAGCGTAATATTGCACATATTCATAGTGTGAATACCAAAATATGTAAGGTTGATAATGATAGTCCCACATACTTGTGGCACTGCCGCCTTGGTCACATAGGTGTCAAACGCATGAAGAAGCTCCATGCAGATGGACTTTTGGAGTCTCTTGATTACGAATCATTTGACACGTGCGAACCATGCCTCATGGGTAAAATGACCAAGACTCCGTTCTCAGGAACAATGGAGCGAGCAACCAACTTATTGGAAATCATACATACTGATGTGTGCGGTCCAATGAGTGTTGAGGCTCGCGGTGGCTATCGTTATGTTCTCATCCTCACTGATGACTTGAGTAGATATGGGTATGTCTACTTAATGAAACACAAGTCTGAGACCTTTGAAAAGTTCAAGGAATTT
>NC_041388.1:30174750-30185851 GCF_002162155.2 Triticum dicoccoides
CTTGAGTCATGAATTTGGCACACACTTAAGACAATGTGGAATAGTTTCACAACTCACTGCGCCTGGAACACCTCAGCGTAATGGTGTGTCCGAACGTCGTAATCGCACTCTATTGGATATGGTGCAATCTATGATGTCTCTTACCGATTTACCGCTGTCATTTTGGGGCTATGCTTTAGAGACTGCCGCATTCACTTTAAATAGGGCTCCGTCGAAATCCTTTGAGACGACACCGTATGAATTATGGTTTGGGAAGAAACCTAAGCTGTCGTTTCTAAAAGTTTGGGGATGCGATGCTTATGTCAAGAAACTTCAACCTGAGAAGCTCGAACCCAAGTCGGAAAAATGCGTCTTCATAGGATACCCTAAAGAAACTATTGGGTATAACTTCTACCTCAGATCCGAAGGCAAGATCTTTGTTGCCAAGAATGGATCCTTTCTAGAGAAAGAGTTTCTCTCGAAAGAAATAAGTGGGAGGAAAGTAGAACTCGATGAAGTATTACCTCTTGAACCGGTAAGTGGCGCAGCTCAAGAAAATGTTCCTGAGGTGCCTGCACTGACTAGAGAGGAAGTTAATGATGATGATCATGAAACTTCAGATCAAGTTGCTACTGAACTTCGTAGGTCCACATGGACACGTTCTGCACCAGAGTGGTACGGCAACCCTGTCTTGGAAATCATGTTGTTAGACAACGGTGAACCTTCAAACTATGAGGAAGCGATGGCGGGCCCAGATTCTGACAAATGGCTGGAAGCCATGAAATCCGAGATAGGATCCATGTATGAAAACGAAGTATGGACTTTGACTGACTTGCCCGATGATCGGCGAGCCATAGAAAATAAATGGATCTTTAAGAAGAAGACAGACGCGGATGGTAATGTAACCATCTATAAAGCTCGGCTTGTCGCTAAGGGTTATCGACAAGTTCAAGGGGTTGACTACGATGAGACTTTCTCACCCGTAGCGAAGCTGAAGTCCGTCCGAATCATGTTAGCAATTGCCGCATTCTATGATTATGAGATATGGCAAATGGACGTCAAAACGGCATTCCTTAATGGTTTCCTTAAGGAAGAATTGTATATGATGCAGCCGGAAGGTTTTGTCGATCCTAAGAATGCTGACAAGGTGTGCAAGCTCCAACGCTCTATTTATGGGCTGGTGCAAGCATCTCGAAGTTGGAACATTCGTTTTGATGAGATGATCAAAGCGTTTGGGTTTACGCAGACTTATGGAGAAGCCTGCATTTACGAGAAAGTGAGTGGGAGCTCTGTAGCATTTCTCATATTGTATGTGGATGACATATTGTTGATGGGAAATGATATAGAATTCTTGGAAAGCATAAAGGCCTACTTGAGCAAGTGTTTTTCAATGAAGGATCTTGGAGAAGCTGCTTACATATTAGGCATCAAGATCTATAGATATAGATCGAGATGCCTCATTGGTCTTTCACAGAGTACGTACCTTGACAAGATATTGAAGAAGTTCAATATGGATCAGTCAAAGAAGGGGTTCTTGCATGTATTACAAGGTACGAGATTGAGCACGGCTCAATGCCCGACCACGGCAGAAGATAGAGAAAAGGTGAGTGTCGTCCTCTATGCCTCAGCCATAGGGTCTATCATGTATGCTATGCTGTGTACCAGACCTGATGTAAACCTTGCCGTAAGTTTGGTAGGAAGGTACCAAAGTAATCCCGACATGGAACACTGGACAGCGGTCAAGAATATCCTGAATTACCTGAAGAGGACTAAGGATATGTTTCTCGTTTATGGAGGTGACGAAGAGCTTGTCGTAAAGGGTTACGTTGATGCTAGCTTCGACACAGATCTGGATGACTCTAAGTCACAAACCGGATACGTGTATATTTTGAATGGTGGGACAGTAAGCTGGTGCAGTTGCAAGCAAAGCATTGTGGCGGGATCTACATGTGAAGCGGAGTATATGGCAGCCTCGGAGGCAGCACAAGAAGCAGTCTGGGTGAAGGAGTTCAGTACCGACCAAGGAGTCATACCCAATGCGTCAGGCCTGATGACTCTCTTCTATGACAACACTGGAGTTATTGCCCTTGCCAAGGAGCCCAGGTTTCACGGGAAGACCGGGCATATCAAGCGTCGCTTCAACTCCATTCGTGAAAGTGTTAAAAAAGGAGACATAGATATTTGTAAAGTACATACGGATCTGAATGTGGCAGATCCGTTGACTAAAACTCTCCCTAGAGCAAAACATGATCAACACCAGAACTGCATGGATGTTCGATTCACAATGTAACTAGACTATTGACTCTAGTGCAAGTGGGAGACTGTTGGAAATATGCCCTAGAGGCAATAATAAAATGGTTATTATTATATCTCTTTGATCATGATAATTGTCTATTATTCATGCTATAATTGTGTTATCCGGAAATCGTAATACATGTGTGAATACATAGACCATAACAGGTCCCTAGTGAGCCTCTAGTTGACTAGCTCGTTGATCAAAAGGTAGTCATGGTTTCCTGACTATGGACATTGGATGTCATTGATAACGGGATCACATCATTAGGAGAATGATGTGATGGACAAGACCCAATCCTAAGCACAGCTTAAAGATCGTGTAGTTCGTTTGCTAGAGCTTTTCTGAATGTCAAGTATCATTTCCTTAGACCATGAGATTGTGCAAGTCCCGGATATCGTAGGAGTGCTTTGGGTGTACCAAACGTCACAACGTAACTGGGTGACTATAAAGGTGCACTACGGGTATCTCCGAAAGTGTCTGTTGGGTTGGCACGAATCGAGACTGGGATTTGTCACTCCGTATGAAGGAGAGCTATCTCTGGGCCCACTCGGTAATGCATCATCTTAATGAGCTCAATGTGACCAAGTGGTTGATCACGGGATCATGCATTACGGTACGAGTAAAGTGACTTGACGGTAACGAGATTGAACAAGGTATTGGGATACCGACGATCGAGTCTCGGGCAAGTAACGTACCGATTGACAAAGGGAATTGTATACGAGATTGATTGAATCCTCGACATCGTGGTTCATCCGATGAGATCATCGAGGAGCATGTGGGAGCCAACATGGGTATCCACATCCCGCTGTTGGTTATTGACCGGAGGGTCGTCTTGGTCATGTCTGCGTGTCTCCCGAACCCGTAGGGTCTACACACTTAAGGTTCGATGACACTAGGGTTGTTGAGATATTAGTATACGGTAACCCGAAAGTTGTTCGGAGTCCCGGATGAGATCCCGGACGTCACGAGGAGTTCCGGAATGGTCCGGAGGTGAAGATTTATATATAGGAAGTCAAGTTTCGGCCATCGGGAAAGTTTCGGGGGTAATTGGTATTGTACCGGGACCACTGGAAGGGTCCCGGGGGTCCACCGGGTGGGGCCACCTATCCCGGAGGGCCCCATGGGCTAAAGTGGGAGGGGAACCAGCCCCTAGTGGGCTGGTGCGCCCCCCTTGGGCCTCCCCCTGCGCTTAGGGTTGGAAACCCTAGGGGTGGGGGGCGCCCCACTTGGCTTGGGTGGCACTCCACCCCCCCTTGGCCGCCCCCCCTTGGAGATCCCATCTCCTAGGGCCGGCGCCCCCTAGGGGTCCTATATATAGTGGGGGAGGAAGGGAGGGCAGCCGCACCCTAGCCCCTGGCGCCTTCCTCTCCCTCCCGTGACACTCCTCCCTCTCCCTGAGCTTGGCGAAGCCCTGCCGAGATCACCGTTGCTTCCACCACCACGCCGTCGTGCTGCTGGATCTCCATCAACCTCTCCTTCCCCCTTGCTGAATCAAGTTGGAGGAGACGTCTTCCCAACCGTACATGTGTTGAACGCGGAGGTGTCGTCCGTTCGGCGCTAGGTCATCGGTGATTTGGATCACGACGAGTACGACTCCATCAACCCTGTTCTCTTGAACGCTTCCGCTCGCGATCTACAAGGGTATGTAGATGCACTCTCCTCTCCCTCCTTGCTAGATGACTCCATAGAATTATCTTGGTGATGCGTAGAATTTTTTTAAAATTCTGCTACGTTCCCCAACAAGGTCCGCTGTGGGTCGCCGCCCGGTCGGCTGCGCTGTCGGCCACCAGGGGGGGGGGGGGCAGGAGCGAATCCGCGCGGGATCACGCACCGCCCTGCGCTGGAGACTGCCGCAGATCCTCCTGGGATCGCGCGCTGGCAGCAGGATCATCCTCAGAGACCGTGCCATATTTGTCCTGTGTACACATAAAATGATGAGTAGAATCTGTACAAGCGCCATTAGATTCACAATTTTCTGTGGATTTTTGCACATGATCATGATCATTTAATTCACCCCCGTGATCAGGACGTGTAGAATAGTCTGGTAGGAGTGCAATTTCTGCACGAAGCAAGGCGCCGGCATTGGGATGAAGTAGGGAAAATGGGAATAATGTTTCATCAAAGATAACATCACGGGAGATATATATGCGTCTAGTGGATGGTTCAAGACATTTATATCCTTTGTGGAGATTACTGTACCCAATAAAGACACATTGTGTGGAGCGAAACTCTAATTTGTGACGATTGTATGGACATAGGTTGGGGTAACAAGCACAACCAAATTTTTTGAGATAGTTGTAATCTGGCTGTTGATGATACAATCGTTCTAAAGGAGTGGAATTACCAATGACCTTACTAGGAAGACGGTTGATAAGGTATGTAGCTGTGATGAAGGCCTCATCCCAATACTTGAGAGGCATAGATGCATGAGCTAAAAGAGATAGACCAACTTCAACGATATGACGGTGTTTGCGTTCAGCAGAACCGTTCTGCTGATGAGCATGAGGGCAGGACACATAATGAGTGATCCCAATGCTACGGAAGAAGGAGTTGAGTTTTACGTACTCCCCTCCCCAGTCACTTTGGACCGAAATAATTTTCCTATCAAAGTGGCGCTCAACAAGCTTCTGAAATTCTTGGAAGATAGAAAAGACTTCAGATTTATACTTAAGCAAATAAATCCATGTGAACTTGCTGTAATCATCAATGAAGCTAACATAATATATTTTTCGACCAAAAGAATCTCGAGCATGACCCCAGACATCACTGAAGATCAATTGTAAGGGAGCACGAGACACACTAGTAGACTTAGGATAGGGAAGCTAATGGCTCTTGGCACATTGACATGCTTCGCAAACAGACTCATTATTTGAACTATGTGACAAAGGAAGATTGTCTTTATTGACTACTTGCCTAACTATAACTGATGAGGGATGTCCTCATCTTTGATGCCACCGCGCAAAAGAGGGCTTGATGACGGAGTAGACTCGATGATGCTTGTTGCTAAGTGCTCCGGATGAGATGGGGTAGACGCCTCCAACGCATCTACCGTGATAGAGAGGTGCCCTCGTTGCCTGATCCTTAATGAAAAAATAGCGAGGGTGAGTTTCAAAGAAAACACCGTTATTGGTGGCTAAACGAGACATAGAGGCAAGGTTTTTGTCAGCTTGAGGAACATGGAGAACATCCTTAAGAATGAGATCACGTTGAAGAGTAGGTGAATTAAGCGAAACTTGACCAATGTGACAAATATCCATACCTTTACCGCTGGCGTTGTGGATCTGGTCGTTGCCATGATATGTCTCGCGTAGGGCAAGTTGCTCTAGTTCATTGGTGACATGATCGGTAGCACCTGAGTCAACATACCAGATGCCGTCCCCACCTTGCTCGCGCATAGCAGCTGCAACTAGTTTGGAATCTGGGACAAAATTTTCATCATACCGATGCCAGCAGTCCATGACCTCATGTCCGGCCTTCTTGCAAAGTTGACACCGAGGGCGGCCGCAGGAAGAGGAGGTGCGGCGGCTAGTGTTGGAGTTGAAGCCACCACCCCCATGAGTGTTGCCGTAGCCGCCGTCGTTGTTGTGTCCGTAGCCACCACCAGAGCGGGCATCACCCGAAGAAGCACCACGTCTGTGGCCGCCGCCGCGGTTGGTGCCCTGGTGACCACGACCACGACCGCGACCCCGTGAAGTGGAGTAGGCGGAGGATTGCCGAAGATCGCCGCCGTGGAGGAGGGTGAGGAGGGCGTCGAAACTGAGCAGCTGGCTGTGTAGCTCCGGAACCGTGATAGGTTCCACCCGTGCCGCAAGCGCAGAGACGACCGGGTTATACTCCCTGTCGAGGCCGGCAAGAATTTTGGAGACGATCTCCGGATCGGAGAGCGCCGAGGCGGTGCACGCGACTTCATCGGTGAGAGTTTTGATCTTGCCGAGGTATTCTGCCATGGACATGTTACCTTTTTTCAGGTTGGTGAGATCGATGCGGGTGTTGATCGCCTGCGCCTGGCTCTGGGCAGTGAACATGGAGTTGATGGCGTGCCACACCTTGGCCGGCGTCTGGAGCGTGGCCACCTGGGACAGAATCTCGCGGGAAAAAGAACCCATCAAGAACCCTTGTAGTTGTTGTTGTTGGGCATACCAGAGGGTGCGTGCGAGGTTGACGACTTGCTCTTCTTTGTCATCCTTGGTGATGGTGGGCGTGGCCGGCGGGGGCGGGCTTGTGGTGTTGAGGTGGTGCTCCATCTGGGCACCCTTGATCTGGGGAAGCACGATGGCTTTCCAAAGGAGGAAGTTCCCCCTAGTCAGCTTCTCCTGTGGTGGCGATCCGAGAAAGGTATTGGTGGCTGTGGATGAGGAGGCAAAGGTGGAGGTGAAGGAGGTGGTGGTGATCGCGCTCATGGTACTGGGGGACATGGAGGCGGAGGTGGTGGACATGGCTCGGTCGCGAAGGTAGCTAGATGCGATCTTTCCTGATCTGTTGAGGAAGAGGCTCTCTTACCATGTAAAGTAATTTGGGAAGCGTCGAACCCTTTGTCTCGGGCCGCGTTGTATATATTGAGGCAAAGCCTTGGTTCACAAGTTACAGAGAGAGGGATCGAGGATATTGACCAGGATGAGGAGGAGATCGACCAGGAAAGGTCGTTACATGGGATAAGGAGAAGAAGAGATAGAATTGAGAGATACAAGTTTAAACAACCTCTCCTATCCTATACAATAATTCTAACACAGGTGTCGTGCGGCGACGATGAGATCATAGATGAGCTCCACCGGATTAATCCGGAGCTCGTCACCGAGGAGCGTCGGCAACTCAAGTAGTACAAGAATGGGATGGCCGACGAGGGCGAGGTCGGGCCGTCTAGTAGGTGGCTCTGGCTTTGGTGGCTGTTAGAAGGGAGAGAGGGTTTTGGTGGAATCGTTGTTTTATTGCTTGAGCCTCGTGGGTATATATATAGGAGTAAAATCATCTACTTGGAGTACAAGGCAAGGTGGAATAAATCCTACGCTATCCTATGTTTCCATAATAACAATGATACTCAACATCCCCCCGCAGTCACAATGGTAGCGACGCAGACGGTGAGACTAGAGAAGAATCCGAAGGCAAGCCGATGGACACCCACCACAGTCGTAACGGTCGATGCATCGCGGAGTCGTGGCTGGAGTGAAAACCGACAAGGTTGCTCAAGCAAGGCGGTAGCCCTTTGTGCCGTTTGTCAAGGTAGCCGAGAGTCGAGGGTGGTATAGCCGTGGTCGAGGTAGCCGTGCGAGGGACACCGTGGCCGATTTCGAGTCGGGTTGGCCGGTGTCGAGGTAGTCGCCGTGGACCGGGAAGAAGAGCGGCGGCGGCGGCCTGAGGAGGCGGCGGCGACGGCTAGGTCAGAAGCGCGGCGACGGTGCCCGAAGTAGGCGAGGAAGAACCCGACAGCATGACGAAGACCGGCGCGGACGGTGGCGTTCCAGCGTCTAGGGAAGCGGCACGACGCATACCACATAGAAGTCGACGTGCGGGGACGGCGCTACGACCCGAAGGGGCGACGCAACGGTAGCGCGCGGGTCGGGGCGACGGCAGGGAAGACCTCATGGCGGTTGCAGGTACCGCTTGCCACGCTCGCTACGGCCCGACCGGACGACGCAGCGGCTGTGCGAGGGTCGGTGCAGTCTCGGGGACGGCCTGGAGCGGATGGCCTCGGGGCGGCGATTGACCGCGGGCCGCGGCACTACGGCCTGAAGAGGCGACGCAGCGGTAGCGCGCGGATTGATGCAACCACGGGAATAGCCTCATGGCGACGGCGAGGACCACATGCTGTGACGCTACGATCCAAAGAGGTGACGTAGCGGCTGCGCGGATCGATGCTGTCGCGGGAAAAACCATGGGCAGCGACACTGCGGTCCGTAGGGACGACGCAGTTGCAGCCCGTGCTCAATCGATGGATAGGTGCACAAACTGTACGACGATCTTCATGTAATCCGGCACGGCACGCGTCAGACACCGGACGTTGCAACAGCCTGCAACCAGGCTTGGACACGTACTGCAGGAAGGCATAAGAGGAGTCTCCACTAGCACGGGACGCACCATGCATGGGTAGCCAACGTGCATGCATCCGGAACGTGGCCACGCTGTGGATCCGTGGGCTGGGGCGGGCGATCGGGCAGCCAAGCACGCCCGCGCAGGACGTGTGACTCACGGACCAACGCGGCGAGGACGATGGGTCACGCACGACCGCGTGAGCGACCGCATCTGGCTTGGGCATGAAGTCGGGGGCGCCGTGTGACACCCGATCCAGTCCAAGTCGATGAAGATGTTGATGTAGTAGTCGGGCATTGTTGATGACTAACGGCGGCGAGTGACTCAACCCGATCTATAGATTGGAGAATCAAAAAGGAACACCGATCAAACGACCGGCGAGAGAGAAAAACCCCGGATCAAGGATCGGGAAAAAGACTCTAGGGCAGCCGGTCAACATGACCGGCGGACGAACCCTAGGTACGGTCGGCGCGGCCCCCGGCGGCGGTCATGGAGGCCAACCGTCCCGGGGACGGTGCGCGGGTGCGGAAGTGGCGGCGGCTAGGGTTTAGGATCGATTAGGCCGATACCAATGTTAGAAGGGAGAGAGGGTTTTGGTGAAATCGTTATTTTATTGCTTGAGTCTCGTGGGCATATATATATATATATATAAAAGTACAATCATCTACTTAAAGTACAAGGCAAGGTGAAATAAACCCTACGCCTATCCTATGTTTCCATAATAACAATGATACTCAACAGTGGCTTTACCCTGGGCGGCGTGGATTACGCGATGACCAAGGCCGACATAGCGGCAGAGGAGGACAAATGAAATTTGTTTGTTTTGATTATTTTGTTGAATTGACTCCTTCAAATTTGTATTGTGCCATGTAGTTTGAACCTAATTATGCTATCGATGGTTAAACCAATGTTTCCAGTTTGCAATATTGTTTAATACTTTAATTCAAATTGAGCTATCGGTTTTCAAATTTGTGTGATTTTCTTAGGGACCTAAATTTTAAGTGAATTTTAAAGGATAATGAGCCATATAAGGGGCTAAATTTTAAGAGGTTTGATAGAGATGCTCCAATAGGTCATTGCCTGTAAACCGGTCAACAAAGATGATTGCGTGCATCAGTCGATAATTTTATGAGTATCATGTTGGCTTAAGCCTTTCCATTTGGTGCTTATTATCAACACTTGTGACTTGTCCATGGACAGCCTCCGACAAAAGAAAGAAACAGAGAGAACGGAAAGGCTTGACCATTGCTGTGATGGGGACTGCCGCTTGTGGTGCAGTGCAGCGCAGCACGTGGTGTGTGCCTTGCAATTTGATGCCTCTCACACAGACACGGAGAAGACCGACCGTGCCACCGCCCACGCTTTGCTCGCTTTTTGACGTGGTTCGCTAGTCCAAAACTCTTCCAAACCTGTACGTTTGTAACAGAGAATATTAGTAGATTCCTCAGACGACGTACATGTCTCTCGTTTAAGCAGTCGGTGAAAATGCGCTGGTATAAAATGCTGACTCAGCTTCTGCCAACTGCCAGTTAAAATGACAGCACCAACAGCAACACTATCAGGCGTGCAAGTTAGAACTGCAGTCAGCTGCTGGGGTCAAAACCAAATCTCATGAAACCATTAATCAAAACCGCACGGGTCCATTTCATTTTCATCACACGTATGTGACGTATCTACTCCAGTACACATTGAGCTGTTCCCTAATTAAAATACATCACATCTGATGTAATGTTATTACTTGTTAGTGTCTCGATTAATTTAATAGTAACCGCAGCTTAAGAAGATCTTTCCATGATCTTGTAGTCAGGTCGCCTGCAACAACAGTGTGTCACTAAACTAATGGACGATGACGTGGGCTTCATGCCACCTAAGTTACTCCACCTTGGGGAGCAGAGGGGCAGCTGTCTCGCTCCGATTCGCCAACGAATACTTTACGGTCCAAGTGACTTGTCCTATTGGCACACGTGTCCGATCCTTGCCCCAATTTCTAAACTATATTAACAGTGATTGTGTGACACGGGTGAAGATTTGGACAGCACGTGCTCGTGGCAAAAATTCAGCAAAAAACTAGAGAGACGTATCTTAATAGATGCAGAGGCCGGTTTTTTTTTACCACCTCTTTTCGAAAGAAAGTTAATTAACTAGCCTACAGTTGGACAAAACCAGTCGAAAAACAAATCCGAAATGACAAGACCAGTTGAATTTGTACTGCAACAAAGTTCTAGAATTTTCATAAATTTTCACTATTTTTTATGGTGATATATCATGCATGTAATATCATTTAGCAGTTAACTGTATCACTGAATATGTTCGCAAGAGAATATTTGGGGAATGTAGGTCGTCCTCTTGACTTTGTTACGCTACAACATGTCTAACCCCACATTATCCCACTTTATGATGCAGTTCCTGATGACCTGATTGATTAGGTTAATTAACAAGGTACCTTTTTGAACGTGTCTTTTGGACGGCGCCACTTTTCCTGTTCTGTGCTCCGGCACGGCAGCAGATGAGTCATTTTCCACACAAATCTAGTTCCGGGACAACAACTAATACACCTACTTAGCTTAGTTAAGCATATCTTCCCAACCTCAGATAGCGAAAGCTAGAAACCGTGTATGACCGAGTTGCACCCGGAGGTTAATATGGAGGATATACACGTATGATGCCTTGCATAATTCACTTCCTTTCATGAAGAGATAGTGAGTATATGGAGTAGTAATTAGTAATCAGCAAATGCCACTCCCGTCGTGTCGAACCTAGGTCTTTCATTTCCCAATGTGATAATTCAATTTTTTACATGAT
>NC_041388.1:30186064-30272945 GCF_002162155.2 Triticum dicoccoides
AGAGAGAGAGAGAGAGAGAGCCTAGTCCCCAGCTCATATACTCCCTTATGAACAGTAAAAAATAGTAAAACAATTCTGATTTTTTTGGTCCAAACCTTGACAAATGTTCTTAGTGATTGCAAATTTTCTTCCGAAATAACATTCTTGGAAGTCGTGGTAAAATCGACACTCCAAATATGCTATTTTGAAAAGAATTTTGGAATGCTGATTTTTTCCATGACTTCCACGAATGTTATTTCAGGATGAAAATTTGCAAGCACCGAAAACATTTGTCAAAGTTTACATATAAAACAACTGAATTTTTTTTTAATATTTTGAATCCACTGTTCATCCCGAGCTCAAATGTTCTCGGGAGTAGAAAGGGACTTTCGTATTTTCATGTCCTTGTGTTTTTCAGCATTTCGATAGATTATGACGAAGATGGCAACACACAATAAAATACATATATCTTGTAGTGAATGCTTTAGTTTTTTAGGGTCCAACCAAAGATGATATGCCATCGAAGGGGCTTTATAGTTCTAACATGGTTATCGCACTTGATCCTAAGCGCAATGCCATCTACATCTTGTCCTCAGTGGAATCAAGTTGTTTTAGTTAATATTTTGTTGGATCTCATGTTTCATCCATTTGTGATCTTGCTCTTCTTCGTCTGCATTTAACAAGCAGTTCGTCACCTTGCCTTGTGAGATGCTTCACGAACAGCGAAAACTATACTCCATAGTTTTACGTCCACATATCTTTGATTGTGTGGTTTATACAGCTTTTGAAAACCTTCAAGTTTAGCGACGACTTAAGAAAACTTTGTTGTAAATTAAGTTTAAGCTGGCATTCCATTATCTAATTAGCAAGTGTAGTAAAAAAAGACTAATAAAAGATCGTAGTCTCGTACACACACTAACCACTAGGGGATGTCGGCATATATATATATATATATATATATATATATATATATATATATATATATATATATGATCAAAAGAAATTGACATCTTTCCTTTGTTGAGCTTAATTTACTTACAATTTGCTCCTTCTATATCTTCTATTGGGTTAAAAAATATTGACACTTTGATTAGGAACAATGGTTGGAGCACATTCAATCGATCCTACGTATGTCAACCAACGTGCACCCAACAGTTGTTTCGCGGGTGTAAAAAGGCACACCAAAAAATCACTATTGTAGAATGGAAGTGGTAGTCAAATGAAACAGCAAATTTATGGCAGTGGCAAGAGCACTTCGATGGTGACCTCACCTGGGACACGTGGCAGTGACTGGTACAATAGCCAATCATATAGCACCACGTATTAGAGCATCTCTAGTGGATGGTGTATATGGAGGTGGATGCTAAATTTACACTATCAAGATCAAAAAAGCCTTCCCAGTGGATCGTGTATCACGTCGTGCACATTTAGACGTCGCTACCACGAGCGTACCTGGCATGGGAGTAAACACGACCGAGCCACGCTCGTGGGCTCGCGCTCCCGCTCCCACGACCGAAAAAAACACCCGCTCCCGCTCCCGTTCCTCTCCGGCCGCCTCCCGAAGGTCGCCGTCGCCCCTCTCCGGCCGCCGTCCAAGGTCGCCGTCGCGTCTCCTCTTCGGCCGCTGCCCAAGGTAACCATTTTCCCTTCCTCGCGAGCGGGAGCAGAGGGGCGGCGGCCGCACGCCCTGCAGCCCGATCTGGCGGCGGTGGGGCGGCGTGGGGCGGCGGGGCAGCGTGGGGCTGGGCGGCGGAGCTGTGGTGGGGGAGGGGGGAGATGCAGGGGCGGCGGGGAGGAGATGCAGGGAGATGGAGGAGATGCAGGGAGATGGAGGAGATGCAGATGCAGGGGAGATGCAGAGCCGTGGAGGAGATGCAGGGAGATGGAGGAGATGCAGATGCAGGGGAGATGCATAGCCGTGGAGGAGATGCAGGGGAGACGATGCAGGGGAGATGGAGGAGATGCATGGGAGATGCATAGCTGTGGTCTAAAATTGTCAATTTGATGCCAGATTGTGGTCTAAAATTGTTGTGCATTGGTTGCTTGCAGATGGATACTGACCAAAGCTTCTTGGACACCCTTGGTTTTGGTTACACGCAAACACAACTAGAAAGTCCAATTGGAGAGCAGGCAACTCCATCAACGCAGCATCATTCTGCAATAACAGAGAAAGGAAAATCCAACAAAGGCAAAAATTGGTCTAGTGATGAGGACAAGGTTCTCATAGCAGCATGGGCAAATACAAGTTTGGATATTGTTGGGACAGATCAAAACCGGGATGCTTATTGGGATAGAATTTCAGAGTACTACAACACACACAAGGAATCATCATGGCCGGAGCGTAATGCTAATGCAATCAATTGCCGTTACACAACGATTAATAGAGAGACCTCTAAATTTTGTGGTTGCCTTCAGCAGATTTTAAATAGGGAAGAAAGTGGAAGGACTATACAAGAAAAGGTATGCGCCTTTCTTGTAATTCTATATGTGATGTGCAATATTCTATATGTGTTGTGCTTATTTTAACAACATATTTATATGTGCAGACAAACGATGCACACATTTTGTTCAAGGAAATAGATCTTAAAAAAAAGAAGCCTTTCACACTGATGCATTGCTATGTAGAGTTTTCGAAGTATCCAAAGTGGCAGACAAGAGAAGTTGAAACTACTCTTAAGAAACAAAAGAAGACCATTGATGCAAGTCCAGGCACAACCACCAGTGATCCGGCTGATGCATCCTCGGTACGTACTGATGCTACCTCGATACACACTGATGCTCTTGAACATGAGAAAAGACCTGATGGTGTGAAGAGGGACAAGAGAGGTAAAGCTGATGACAGTGCTTGCAAGCTGTCATTAGAAACTGTGTGGGCAGCAAAGCTAGAGAAGGATGAGATCAAAGAGGCGGCAATAAATGCTCGCTACACACAGCAATTGGAATTGCGAAAAGAGGAGATTGCACTCAAAAAGAATGAGGATGCACGAAACGAGAGGGAGGATGCACGGAGACAGTTTGAATTAGATGAGAGGGTCATGCTCATCGACACAAGTGGTATGACTGATGTTCAAAAGCAGTTCTACCAAGCTAAGCAGAAGGAGATCCTTGCTCGCGGCCTAGGGTAATGTGAGCTATATGTTGTAGTTGTAAGAACTATTTATTGCTTTCTGCTAGTTGAGGACATGGATTACATCACTCATTGCATAAATATTTTTATTGATAGCTGCATTACAAAGACATGGATTACATCACTCGTTTCCAAACTTTTGCTAGACATGGTCAATTAGATCAAGTTTAAGCTGATCATGTTCATCGAAATTTCTAATCCGATTAGTCATCTGAATAAAAGAGCTCAGTTCTTCCGCATGAGTACGAGAGACTGTGACTCTTTCTCCCATTGCCTCAAAAGTGCAGCTTTGCCGACCAGTTTGCCGCTCCTCTTCAACTATCATATTGTGCATTATGACACAAGCTTTCATGACATCAGTGATTTCTTTACGTTTCCATCCTTTAGCCGGTCCACGAACAATGGCAAAACGGGATTGCAGAACTCCAAAGGCTCGTTCCACATCTTTCCTAGCCCCCTCTTGCTTCTTGGCAAAAGTTTTATGCTTTCTGCTAGTTGGAGCTGGTATGCTCTTCACAAATGTTGCCCACCGTGGATAGATACCATCTGCAAGGTAATACCCCATTGTGTACTGATGGCCATTGATGCTATAATTCACTGGAGGAGTTTTGCCTTCGGCTAGCTTTGTAAAAACAGGAGAACGTTGAAGAACATTTATATCATTCAGAGACCCTGGTAAACCAAAATAAGCATGCCAAATCCAAAGATCTTGTGAAGCAACTGCTTCCAAGATCATAGTGGGCTCGCTCACATGGCCTTTAAACATGCCATGCCATTTTTTGGGGCAATTTTTCCACCCCCAGTGCATGCAATCTATGCTCCCTAACATACTGGGAAATCCTCTTTCCTCCCCTATTGCAAGTAACCTAGCAATGTCTTCTTCATTTGGAGATCTCAGGTACTTTTCCCCAAAAACTTCACAAATTTTGATCACAAATTTCTTGCAAGACTCTAAATTAGTAGACTCAGCGGACCGGATGTACTCATCAACATAATCGGCTGCTATTCCATATGTTAGTATCCGCATCGCCGCGGTCATCTTTTGCAAAGGATGTAACCCAAGAGCTCCAGAAGCACTTCTTTTTTGCGTAAAATAATCATCATAGTCATGCTCAAGTATACCATCAGCTATGCGGTTGAACAAAGTACGCGACATCCTAAATCTGTGCATAAAAATTAAATGAGACAGGGAAATGAAAAAAGGACCAAAGCAGAGAAGTGTACTAATTACGAACCTTCATCGAAACAAATGTTCGGGAAAGCGAGGAACTTCTTTGAAGTAGTCGTCCCACAGAAGAAGAAATCCGGCATCTCTTCCTCGGTCGATTGACTGACGTCCATGCTTGGAACCGCCATGGCGTCGACCGTTCTTCCTCTCTTCCTCCTCCCGCTCGGCGAATGCTGCAAGTATGAGTTCATCGTCGCCAGATGAAGATGACGAAGAACTCATGTCCCAAGTGGATGTGTTCATTGTGTTGCGTGACAAACGATAGAGAAATCTAGGTGAGAAGAGAAGTCACAGGTAGAAGTGTGCTGGAAAAGAGGTGGTAGGGGTGGTTTATATAGATCGGAAATATGGCCGTTGGAAATATAGTCGTTGGAAATATAGCCGTTTGAAAATATAGCCGTTGGAATATACACGTCCTAATTTACACGTTCCACTGGAAAACTGGGAGATGTATAATTTAGCAAGGTGTATATGGACGTGTATATAGAGATATACACGTCCAAATTTACACGTTCCACTAGAGATGCTCTTAGTTGTTGAGAGTATTGATATTCACCGTGTGAACTAGCACGTTCCCACTTATCAGGTATACGTCTAAGTGCCTTCAGAATTCTAGACTAATAACCGTTTATATCATACTCTCTCCGTCCGTGAATAAGTGTATATCTAGGTTTTGTCCTAAGTCAAACTTTTAAAATTTTAATCAATTTTATAGAAAAAAATAGTAGCATTTATGACACTAAATTAGTATCGCTAGATTCGTTTTGAAATGCGCTTTTATAATATATCAATTAGATGTCATACATGCTACTATTCTTTTCTATAAAGTTGGTCAAAATTTTAAAACTTTGACTTAGAACAAAAACTAGATGTACACTTATTCACGGACGAAGGGAGTACGTTTGGATCATTTGGGGCCGAGCTTGGTGTTTATAATGAGGATATTTAATTACTAATTTACATCTGACACCTCTTTCAATCTAGAAGGAGATTGTGATGCAAATAATCATGGACAATTTACATATGTGCGTGTGGGGTGCCTTACGTGCTACTAGTTACGCTTTCACATCATCCATCACATCTCAAATAAAATTTTGCTCGCAAACAAGGGCAAATAGCGGCTCGTCGAGGCCCTGACACGTGCATTCAGACGTTTACGTGGCCCATGCATGGCTTCATCGAGAAGTGCAGTTCACCTGAAAATCATCAGCAAAGTGCCAACAATTATGGTGACTAGCTAGCTAGCAATATATAGTGCCCGATGACGCAAGTATGTCCTAGCTATACATAAAGGGAAACAGTGTTCGTTGTCTACCTACTTTAGCATGCGAATTGTCAAAATATATTGGGCTAGTAGCTAGCAACAGTGCCGTCATATATAACACGTCGCTAAAGCATGTCGTTTGCTTTGTTTTGTTTCGTTATATATGTGGATGCAAAATTCTTGGTTATATATGACTGATTGATAGGTGTAGTGTTCGTTCAGTGATAGCGTAGCAGTTGGTGTCTAGTTATATACAGGCTGACATTTTATACCATGCTGTTTTTTCAGGAAAGTTGATCAGTTGATAGAAACTGACAGGCAATTGTAGATATTTGGCCATAATTGGCTGCGTGCACTTGTATGAGCCGCGTACACAGAGTGCTTCTTAGAAACAATTATGACACGTTTTGGTGCCATCTCTCTTTTTGGACAGTTTGCATATTTGTCTCAGTTCAGCCTGACTAAGGAAAATAGGCAAACAATTATCATCTACACATCGTTTAGCTACCTGCGTGTAAGCTGCTTGCATTAGGGGAGCAATTTTGCCTAGAGTTTTGGTTGCTTGCATTGGCTGGGCTGATACAAGTGTGTGGTGTTTGGTTGCAGACACACATAGTAACAGTAGAGTGCCTTGGCAGTGTGCTCGCGATGGTGACGCCAGTGTAGGCCGCGGGCGAGGAGGCCGACTTCCTGATGCCGGCGCGGCGCCGGGCACAACATGGCGTCCATCCAGCAAGGTTGACGATGATTAGTGAGAATAGAAAGAAGCCATTTCGTATTTTGTCTAAACCACAAATCATCACATGACCATGTTAGTACACTATAATGGGAAGACACACATACATCTACGACCGTTGAAATAGAAAACGTACAACATGAAAGTCATGTAAAACATTGAAATGAAGCTACTGGGTAAAAAGGAATTTCAAACGGTCGACCGTTTGCGAAGAGTTTGATGAAATTCGATTAAAATATTTTCAAACATGAACACGAAATTTAGCATTTAAGGTCAACAAAACTACGAACCGATCATCTGGATGGAACCACGACATCGATGTGCATCTTTTTTGTGTAAACCTTATCTCGAATCGACACCGTTAACTGTGTAGATTAGAAGGGACTGGAAGAGATTGAGAAGTCTCGTTCAAACAGGCCACACATAGACATTCCTATAGTAACCCAGAAAGATATAGATCTACTCATCTACAACCATCAAAATAGAGAAAGACAACACGAAAATCACGTGAAACGTCGAGATGAAGCTATTGGTCAAAAGAAATTTCAAATAGTCGACCATGTGGGACGAATTTGATGGAATTCATCCAAAATAGCTTCAAATATGAACACAAAATTAAGCATTTATGATCAACAAAACTACGCACCAATCGTATGAATGGAACCACAACATCTAAGTGCCTCTTTTTCATGTAGACCTTATTTAAAATCAGAGCACAGTTGTGCAGATTAGAAGGTGAAATAGATTTAGAGGGAGTTTAGACTAAACACGTGTAAAATCATGTACAGGGTGCACCCAGCGAGCAGGAGCTCACGCGTAACTGCACCACAACAGGCATCCACCTGTGCTCTATTACATCGCTGGAGCCTGGCTCGTTGGAAACGGCCAAATCGAGCGTTCCCAGCGATGCATGCTCAGAAGTGCTTTAAACTTCGTGATATGCAGGGTCAAACTCTTCGCACGCAGATTTGGTTGGGCTTGATGTGGGCAACCAAACGCATTATTGGGTTTCAAAATTACACATAAAAAAGTTTAAAATTATGGCGACGCCTAAATAAAAGGTATCTAAAGAACCTAGAAAAATATAATTACGCTAAATGAGGGATAATCAATTATTAACTAGATGTATATGTGCTTTCAGGTCATAGCGAGGAACACATATCTCTCAAATCTCATCCAGAGCCTCAAGTTAGGGCTCTGTCTTGGATGGACAATGGTAAACCTATTTCCAATCCTAAATGATTTCAATCGTCGAAAGGGATCTCTCTTTTGTTGTTCTCTTTGAGTCCGCTTTTATATTTCTTTCTTTGAAGTCGGGTTCTTAAGATGGGATTGGAAATCGGGTTTTCTGAATATATCTCTTCCGGTGAAGTAAGTTTGTTCGAGATCGAAAGAGTGCTACTAATGACTAATGGATGCAAAGGATTCCACAAATCTTCTCTTTAATGTGTTTCCATGGGAAATGGGATAAAAGAGAAGAAATCACGTGTGAACATGAAAAGGAGTGAAGAAGGAGATAGAAGAAATCAAGTGGAGGCACACCCGAAGAAACAGAGCAAAAGACGACATTCCATATGATTGCGACCGCTCGTATGAGCGGGCGAATGACGTGGAAAATGAGGCATCTCGTTCACCTAAACAACTTTTATAAAGGGGCCAGGTCGAAATGTGAACGGAACATCCGCAAGCGAAGCCATAACAAAGTCATATTCATCCCCGTTCATCAACCCTAGCCGCTGCCATTTCTCATCTCCATAGCCACCATCACCATCATAGTTCATCTTCCTCTAGTTCATAATTCTAATCGTGCATCGCATAACACATGCATTGTAAGACATATTATCAATCAATCAATCTTCAAGATGTGTTCTTCGTGCGATCTGATCTCCATGTTTGAGTAGTTCGGTAAGGTATGCGTTGAGGCATAGGCCTTGCAACCCTCTATACTTGTTGTGGGGATCAATGGAAGTGCTTTGAATTAACATTCCATACATATGAAATAAAATTGTTTCGTTGATTTCTCTTGTCTCGTCCACATTCTCCATCCCTGCAGGTACCCAGGATCATGGAGAGCGAGCCATAGAGATGCTAAGGACAGGGAGAATGTGAAGTGTTATTCTGAACACTAGTTACACAAGGGTTTAGTACGGTAACGCGGATGCAATACTTGGGGATCCATGAGGTGTAGTCACTAAATGTCCAAAGATCTTGTCTCATTATTATAATCTTAGTTATCGAGGCAACCCCATGCGACGGATAGGGCCTTCGGAAGGAAAATTGATTGAAATGTGCCGGTCAAGATGTTATTTGGACTCATCCCCCACTTCGGTTCATAACAAACACATCACGGTGGGTGACTTCCAGCGCACAAATTAAGATCATATCTCGTCCCAACACAAATATATGGTTGTAAGCATTAAGACCTCATACCCGTACCTCTTTTTATTATTTGTGTTTAATCAAAATTAGCTTGATTGATCTGGTCAAAAGATAGATTTATTTCTTTGATAGAAGCTTGCTAGAGGCCATCACTTCAAGGGAACCTTCCTCTCGCGGGTTCGATAACCCAACGTCACCTCTTGGGGAAATAGGTGTGGGGTGTTGGGGAACGTAGCAGAAATTCAAAATTTTCCTACGTGTCACCAAGATCTATCTATGAAGAGACCAGCAACGAGTAGAAAGAGAGTGCATCTACATACCCTTGTAGATCGCTAAGCGGAAGCGTTCAAGTGAACGGGGTTGATGGAGTCGTACTCGTCGTGATTCAAATCACCGATGATCCTAGTGCCGAACGGACGGCACCTCCGCGTTCAACACACGTACAGCCCGGTGACGTCTCCCACGCCTTGATCCAGCAAGGAGAGAGGGAGAGGTTGAGGAAGACTCCATCCAACAGCAGCACAACGGCGTGGTGGTGGTGGAGGAGCGTGGCAATCCAGCAGGGCTTCGCCAAGCACCATGGGAGAGGAGGAGTAGGAAGAGAGGTAGGGCTGTGCCAGAACTTCGTGTATAGCTCCCATGCGCCTCCCCACTATATATAGGGATGGAGGGGCTGGTTTCTTGCCCTCCAAGTCCATTGGGGCGTTGGCCAAGGTGGGAGGAAAGAAATCTCATTATTTCCTTCCCCACCGATTGTTATCCCCCCTTTTTAGGGATCTTGATCTTATCCCTTCGGGATATGATCTTATTCCTTCTAAGGGGGGATCTTGGTGCGCCTTGACCAGGGGTGTGGGGCCTTGCCCCCACCACCCACGTCCATGTGGGTCCCCCCATGCAGGTGGGCCCCACTCCGGAACCTTCTAGAACCTTCCCGGTACAATACCGAAAAATCCCGAACATTTTCCGGTGGCCAAAATAGGACTTCCCATATATAAATCTTTACCTCCGGACCATTCCGGAACTCCTCGTGACGTCCGGGATCTCATCCGGGACTCCGAACAACATTCGGTAACCACATACAAACTTCCTTTATAACCCTAGCGTCATCGAACCTTAAGTGTGTAGACCCTACGGGTTCGGGAGACATGTAGACATGACCGAGACGTTCTCCGGTCAATAACCAACAGCGGGATCTGGATACCCATGATGGCTCCCACATGTTCCATGATGATCTCATCGGATGAACCACGATGTCAAGGACTTAATCAATCCCGTATTCAATTCCCTTTGTCTATCGGTATGTTACTTGTCCGATATTCGATCGTCGGTATCCAATACCTTGTTCAATCTCGTTACAGGCAAGTCACTTTACTCGTTCCGTAACACATCATCCCGTGATCAACTCCTTGGTCACATTGCGCATATGATGATGTCCTACCGAGTGGGCCCAGAGATACCTCTCCGTTTACACGGAGTGACAAATCCCAGTCTCGATCCGCATAAAACAATAGATACTTTCGGAGATACCTGTAGTGCACCTTTATAGTCACCCAGTTACGTTGTGACATTTGATACACCCAAAGCACTCCTACGGTATCCAGGAGTTACACGCTCTCATGGTCGAAGGAAGAGATACTTGACATTGGCAAAGCTCTAGCAAATGAACTACACGATCTTTTGTGCTAGTCTTAGGATTGGGTCTTGTCCATCACATCATTCTCCTAATGATGTGATCCCGTTATCAACGACATCCAATGTCCATAGCCAGGAAACCATGACTATCTGTTGATCACAACGAGCTAGTCAACTAGAGGCTCACTAGGGACATATTGTGGTCTATGTATTCACACGTGTATTACGATTTCCGGATAATACAGTTATAGCATGAATAAAAGACAATTATCATGAAAAAGGAAATATAATAATAATACTTTTATTATTGCCTCTAGGGCATATTTCCAACAGTCTCCCACTTGCACTAGAGTCAATAATCTAGTTCACATCGCCATGTGATTAACACTCACAGGTCACATCGCCATGTGACTAATACCCAAGAGTTTACTAGAGTCAGTAGTCTAGTTCACATCACTATGTGATTAACACTCAATGAGTTTTATGTTTGATCATGTTGCTTGTGAGAGAGGTTTTAGTCAACGGGTCTGAACCTTTCAGATCCGTGTGTGCTTTACAAATCTCTATGTCATCTCCTAGATGCAGCTACCACGCTCTATTTGGAGCTATTCCAAACAACTGTTCTACTTGGAGCTATTCTAAATTATTGCTCCATTATATGTATCCGGTCTCTCTACTCAGAGCTATCCGGATAGATGTCAAGCTTGCATCGTCGTAACCTTTACAACGAACTCTTTTACCACCTCCATAATCGAGAAAATTCCTTAGTCCACTAGTTACTAAGGATAACTTTGACCGCTGTCCTGTGAGCCATTCTTGGATCACTCTTGTACCCCTTGACTGACTCATGGCAAGGTACACTTCAGGTGCGGTACACAGCATAGCATACTGAAGAGCCTACGTCTTAAGCATAGGGGACGACCTTCGTCCTTTCTCTCTATTCTGCCGTGGTCGAGCTTTAAGTCTTAACTTCATACCTTACAACTCAGGCAAGAACTCCTTCTTTGACTGGTCCATCTTGAACACCTTCAAGATCATGTCAAGGTATGTGCTCATTTGAAAGTATTATTAAGCATTTTGATCTATCCTTATAGATCTTGATGCTCAATGTTCAAGTAGCTTAATCCAGGCTTTCCATTGAAAAACACTTTCAAAATAACCCTATATGCTTTCCAGAAATTCTACGTCATTTCTGATCAACAATATGTCAACAACATATACTCATCAGAAATTCTATAGTGCTCCCACTCACTTCTTTGGAAATACAAGTTTCTCATAAACTCTGTACAAACCCAAAATTTTTGATCATCATCAAAGCATACATTCCAACTCCGAGATGCTCACTCCAGTCCTTAGAAGGATTGCTGGAGCTTTGCATACTTATTAGCATCTTTCGGGATTGACAAAACCTTCTGGTTGTATCACATACAACCTTTCCTCATTAAAATCGTCGAGGAAACAATGTTTTGACATCCTATCTGCAAGATTTCATAAATAATGCAGTAATCGCTAATATAATTCCAACAGACTCTTAGCATCGCTACGAGTGAGAAAATCTCATCGTAGTCAACTCCTTGAACTTGTCGGAAAACATCTTAACGACAAGTCGAGCTTTCTTAATGGTGACATTTACCATCATTGTCCGTCTTCCTTTTGAAATCCATCTGTACTCATTAGCCTTACGACCATCGAGCCGTTCTGCCAAAGTCTACACTTTGTTTTCATACATGGATCATCTCTCGGATTTTATGGCCTCAAGCCATTTATCGGAATCCGGGCCCACCATCGCTTCTCCATAGCTCGTAGGTTCATTGTTGTCTAGCAACATGACCTTCAAGACAGGATTACGTACCACTCTGAAGTAGTACGCATCCTTGTCATCCTACGAGGTTTGGGAGTGACTTGATCCGAAGTTTCATGATCAATATCATAAGCTTCCACTTCAATTGGTGTAGGTGCCACAGGAACAACTCCCTGTGCCCTGTCACACACTAGTTGAAGAGACAGTTCAATAACCTCATCAAGTCTCCACCATCCTCCCACTCAATTCTTTAGAGAGAAACTTTTCCTCGAGAAAGGACCTGATTCTAGAAACAATCTATATTGCTTTCGGATCTGAATTAGGAGGTATACCCAACTGTTTTGGGTTTCATATGAAGATGTATTTTATCCGCTTTGGGTTCGAGCTTATCAACCTGGAACTTTTTCATATAAGCGTCGCAGCCCCAAACTTTTAAGAAACGACAACTTAGGTTTCTCTAAACCATAATTCATACGGTGTCATCTCATCGGAATTATGTGGTGCCCTATTTAAAGTGAATGTAGTTGTCTCTAATGCCTAACCCATGAACGATAGTGGTAATTTGATAAGAGACATCATGGTACGCACCATATCCAATAGGGTGCAACTATGATGTTCGGACACACCATCACATTATGGTGTTCCAGGCGGTATTAATTGCGAAACAATTTCCACAATGTCTTAATTGTGTGCCAAAACTCGTAACTCAGATATTCTTCTCTATGATCATATCATAGACATTTTATCCTCTTGTCACAATGATCTGCTACTTCACTCTGAAATTACTTGAACCATTCAATAATTCAGACTTGTGTTTCATCAAGTAAATATACTCAACATTTACTCGAATCATCTGTGAAGTAAGAACATAATGATATTCACTGCATGCCTCAGCACTCATTCGACTGCACACATCAAAATGTGTTACTTCCAACAAGTTGCTATCTTGTTCCATCTTACTGAAAATGAGGCTTTTCAGTCATCTTGCCCATGTGGTATGATTTGCATATCTCAAGTGATTCAAAATCAAGTGAGTCCGAACGATCCATTTGCATGGAGTTTCTTCATGCATATACACCAATAGACATGGTTCGCATGTCTCAAACTTTTCAAAACGAGTGAGTCCAAAGATCCATCAACATGGAGCTTCTTCATGCGTTTTATACCATTATGACTTACATGGCAGTGCCACAAGTAAGTGGTACTATCATTACTATCTTATATCTTTTGGCATGAAAATGTGTATCACTACGATCGAGATTCAATAAACCATTCAGGTTTAATACTAATCTTGATGGTAGAGGGAGCGTGCGATGTTTGATAATATCAAACTTGGAAACACTTCCAACACATATCGTCAGCTCACCTTTAGCTAGTCTCCGTTTATTCCGTAGCTCTTTATTTCGAGTTACTAACACTTAGCAACCGAACCGGTATCCAATACCCTGGTGCTACTAGGAGTACTAGTAAAGTACACATTAACATAATGTATATCCAATATACTTCTATCGACCTTGCCAGCCTTCTCATCTACCAAGTATCTAGGGTAATGCTGCTCCAGTGGTTGTTCCCCTTATTACAGAAGCACTTAGTCTCGGGTTTGGGTTCAACCTTGGGTTTCTTCACTAGAGCAGCAGCTGAATTGCCGTTTCATGAAGTATCCCTTTGTTCCCTTGCCCTTCTTGAAACTAGTGGTTTCACCAACCATCAACAATTGATGCTCCTTCTTGATTTCTACTTTCGCGGTGTCAAACATCATGAATATTTCAAGGATCATCATATCTATCCCTGATATGTTATAGTTAATCACGAAGCTCTAGCAGCTTGGTGGCAATGACTTTGGGGAAACATCACTATCTCATCTAGAGGATCACCTCCCACTCGATTCAAGTGATTGTTGTGCTCAGACAATCTGAGCACAAGCTCAACGATTGAGCTTTTCTCCCTTAGTTTGCAGGCTAAGAAAATCGTTGGAGGTCTTATACCTCTTGACGTGGGCACGAGCCTGAAATCCCAATTTCAGCCCTCGAAACATCTCATATGTTCCGCGATGTTTCGAAAACGTCTTTGGTGCCTCTACTTAAACCATTTAATTGAACTATCACGTGGTTATCAAAACGTGTATGTCCGATGTTCGCAACATCGACAAACGACGTTGGGGTTCAGCACACTGAGCGGTGCATTAAGGACATAAGCTTTCTACTGATCGCATAATCGCTACTATCAACTTTCAACTATATTTTCTCTAGGAACATATCTAAACAGTGGAACTAAAGCGCGAGCTTACGACATAATTTGCAAAAGGTCTTTTGACTATGTTCAGGATAATTAAGTTCATCTTATGAACTCCCACTTAGATAGACATCCCTCTGGTCATCTAAGTGATCACATGATCCGAGTCAACTAGGCCGTGTCCGATCATCACGTGAGACGGACTAGTCATCATCGGTGAACATCTTCATGTTGATCGTATCTACCATACGACTCATGCTCGACCTTTCGGTCTCCATGTTCCGAGGCCATGTCTGCACATGCTAGGCTCGTCAAGTTAACCCTAAGTGTTTTCGCTGTGTAAAACTGTCTTACACCCGTTGTATGTGAACGTAAGAATCCATCACACCCGATCATCACGTGGTGCTTAGAAGCGACGAACTGTAGCAACAGTGCACAGTTAGGGGAGAACACTTCTTGAAATTTTGTAAGGGATCATCTTATTTACTACCGTCGTCCTAAGCAAACAAGATGCATAAACATGATAAACATCACATGCAATCAAATAGTGACATGATATGGCCAATATCATTTTGCTCCTTTTGATCTTCATCTTCGGGGCTCCATGATCATCATCGTCACCGACACGACACCATGATCTCCATCATCATGATCTCCATCATCGTGTCTTCATGAAGTTGTCACGCCAACGACTACTTCTACTTCTATGACTAACGCGTTTAGCAATAAAGTAAAGTAGTTTACATGGCGTTCTTCAATGACACGCAGGTCATACAATAAATAAAGACAACTCCTATGGCTCCTGACGGTTGTCATACTCATCGGCATGCAAGTCGTGAATCCTATTACAAGAACATGATCAATCTCATACATCACATATCATTCATCACATTCTTCTTGGCCATATCACATCACATAGCATACCCTGCAAAAACAAGTTAGACGTCCTTTAATTGTTGTTGCATGTTTTACGTGGCTGCTATGGGTTTCTAGCAAGAACGTTCTTACCTACGCAAGACCACAACGTGATATGCCAATTGCTATTTACCCTTCATAAGGACCCTTTTCATCGAATCCGTTCCGACTAAAGTGGGAGAGACTGGCACCCGCTAGCCACCTTATGCACCAAGTGCATGTCAATCGGTGGAACCTGTCTCACGTAAGAGTACGTGTAAGGTCGGTCCGGGCCGCTTCATCCCACAACACCGTCGAAACAAGATTGGACTAGTAACGGTAAGCATATTGAACAACATCAACGCCCACAACTACTTTGTGTTCTACTCGTACAAAGAATCTACGCAATAGACCTAGCTCATGATGCCACTGTTGGGGAACGTAGCAGAAATTCAAAATTTTCCTACGTGTCACCAAGATCTATCTATGGAGAGACCAGCAACGAGTAGAAAGAGAGTGCATCTACATACCCTTGTAGGTTGCTAAGCGGAAGCGTTCAAGTGAACGGGGTTGATGGAGTCGTACTCGTCGTGATTCAAATCACCGATGATCCTAGTGCCGAACGGACGGCACCTCCGCGTTCAACACACGTACAGCCCGGTGACGTCTCCCACGCCTTGATCCAGCAAGGAGAGAGGGAGAGTTTGAGGAAGACTCCATCCAACAGCAGCACAACGGCGTGGTGGTGGTGGAGGAGCGTGGCAATCCAGCAGGGCTTCGCCAAGCACCATGGGAGAGGAGGAGTAGGAAGAGAGGTAGGGCTGTGCCAGAACTTCGTGTATAGCTCCCATGCGCCTCCCCACTATATATAGGGGTGGAGGGGCTGGTTTCTTTCCCTCCAAGTCCATTGGGGCGTTGGCCAAGGTGGGAGGAAAGAAATCTCATTATTTCCTTCCCCACCGATTGTTATCCCCCCTTTTTAGGGATCTTGATCTTATCCCTTCGGGATATGATCTTATTCCTTCTAAGGGGGGATCTTGGTGCGCCTTGACCAGGGGTGTGGGGCCTTGCCCCCACTACCCACGTCCATGTGGGTCCCTCCATGCAGGTGGGCCCCACTCCGGAACCTTCTAGAACCTTCCCGGTACAATACCGAAAAATCCCGAACATTTTCCGGTGGCCAAAATAGGACTTCCCATATATAAATCTTTACCTCCGGACCATTCCGGAACTCCTCGTGACGTCCGGGATCTCATCCGGGACTCCGAACAACATTCGGTAACCACATACAAACTTCCTTTATAACCCTAGCGTCATCGAACCTTAAGTGTGTAGACCCTACGGGTTCGGGAGACATGTAGACATGACCGAGACGTTCTCCGGTCAATAACCAACAGCGGGATCTGGATACCCATGATGGCTCCCACATGTTCCACGATGATCTCATCGGATGAACCACGATGTCAAGGACTTAATCAATCCCGTATTCAATTCCCTTTGTCTATCGGTATGTTACTTGCCCGAGATTCGATCGTCGGTATCCAATACCTTGTTCAATCTCGTTACCGGCAAGTCACTTTACTCGTTCCGTAACACATCATCCCGTGATCAACTCCTTGGTCACATTGTGCATATGATGATGTCCTACCGAGTGGGCCCAGAGATACCTCTCCGTTTACACGGAGTGACAAATCCCAGTCTCGATTCGCATAAAACAATAGATACTTTCGGAGATACCTGTAGTGCACCTTTATAGTCACCCAGTTACGTTGTGACGTTTGATACACCCAAAGCACTCCTACGGTATCCAGGAGTTACACGCTCTCATGGTCGAAGGAAGAGATACTTGACATTGGCAAAGCTCTAGCAAATGAACTACACGATCTTTTGTGCTAGTCTTAGGATTGGGTCTTGTCCATCACATCATTCTCCTAATGATGTGATCCCGTTATCAACGACATCCAATGTCCATAGCCAGGAAACCATGACTATCTGTTGATCACAACGAGCTAGTCAACTAGAGGCTCACTAGGGACATGTTGTGGTCTATGTATTCACACGTGTATTACGATTTCCGGATAATACAGTTATAGCATGAATAAAAGACAATTATCATGAACAAGGAAATATAATAATAATACTTTTATTATTGCCTCTAGGGCATATTTCCAACAGTCTCCCACTTGCACTAGAGTCAATAATCTAGTTCACATCGCCATGTGATTAACACTCACAGGTCACATCGCCATGTGACTAATACCCAAGAGTTTACTAGAGTCAGTAGTCTAGTTCACATCACTATGTGATTAACACTCAATGAGTTTTATGTTTGATCATGTTGCTTGTGAGAGAGGTTTTAGTCAACGGGTCTGAACCTTTCAGATCCGTGTGTGCTTTACAAATCTCTATGTCATCTCCTAGATGCAGCTACCACGCTCTATTTGGAGCTATTCCAAACAACTGTTCTACTTGGAGCTATTCTAAATTATTGGTCCATTATATGTATCTGGTCTCTCTACTCAGAGCTATCCGGATAGGTGTCAAGCTTGCATCGTCGTAACCTTTACGACGAACTCTTTTACCACCTCCATAATCAAGAAAATTCCTTAGTCCACTAGTTACTAATGATAACTTTGACCGCTGTCCTGTGAGCCATTCTTGGATCACTCTTGTACCCCTTGACTGACTCATGGCAAGGCACACTTCAGGTGCGGTACACAGCATAGCATACTGAAGAGCCTACGTCTTAAGCATAGGGGACGACCTTCGTCCTTTCTCTCTATTCTGCCGTGGTCGAGCTTTAAGTCTTAACTTCGTACCTTACAACTCAGGCAAGAACTCCTTCTTTGAATGGTCCATCTTGAACACCTTCAAGATCATGTCAAGGTATGTGCTCATTTGAAAGTATTATTAAGCATTTTGATCTATCCTTATAGATCTTGATGCTCAATGTTCAAGTAGCTTAATCCATGCTTTCCATTGAAAAACACTTTCAAAATAACCCTATATGCTTTCCAGAAATTCTACGTCATTTCTGATCAACAATATGTCAACAACATATACTCATCAGAAATTCTATAGTGCTCCCACTCACTTCTTTGGAAATACAAGTTTCTCATAAACTTTGTACAAACCCAAAATTTTTGATCATCATCAAAGCATACATTCCAACTCCGAGATGCTCACTCCAGTCCTTAGAAGGATTGCTGGAGCTTTGCATACTTATTAGCATCTTTCGGGATTGACAAAACCTTCCGGTTGTATCACATACAACCTTTCCTCATTAAAATTGTCGAGGAAACAATGTTTTGACATCCTATCTGCAAGATTTCATAAATAATGCAGTAATCGCTAATATAATTCCAACAGACTCTTAGCATCGCTACGAGTGAGAAAATCTCATCGTAGTCAACTCCTTGAACTTGTCGGAAAACATCTTAACGACAAGTCGAGCTTTCTTAATGGTGACATTTACCATCATTGTCCGTCTTCCTTTTGAAATCCATCTGTACTCATTAGCCTTACGACCATCGAGCCGTTCTGCCAAAGTCTACACTTTGTTTTCATACATGGATCCTCTCTCGGATTTTATGGCCTCAAGCCATTTATCGGAATCCGGGCCCACCATCGCTTCTTCATAGCTCGTAGGTTCATTGTTGTCTAGCAACATGACCTTCAAGACAGGATTACGTACCACTCTGAAGTAGTACGCATCCTTGTCATCCTACGAGGTTTGGGAGTGACTTGATCCGAAGTTTCATGATCAATATCATAAGCTTCCACTTCAATTGGTGTAGGTGCCACAGGAACTACTCCCTGTGCCCTGTCACACACTAGTTGAAGAGACGGTTCAATAACCTCATCAAGTCTCCACCATCCTCCCACTCAATTCTTTTGAGAGAAACTTTTCCTCGAGAAAGGACCCGATTCTAGAAACAATCCATATTGCTTTCGGATCTGAATTAGGAGGTATACCCAACTGTTTTGGGTTTCCTATGAAGATGCATTTTATCCGCTTTGGGTTCGAGCTTATCAACCTGAAACTTTTTCATATAAGCGTCGCAGCCACAAACTTTTAAGAAACGACAACTTAGGTTTCTCTAAACCATAATTCATACGGTGTCATCTCATCGGAATTACGTGGTGCCCTATTTAAAGTGAATGTGGTTGTCTCTAATGCCTAACCCATGAACGATAGTGGTAATTCGATAAGAGACATCATGGTACGCACCATATCCAATAGGGTGCAACTATGATGTTCGGACACACCATCACATTATGGTGTTCCAGGCGGTATTAATTGCGAAACAATTTCCACAATGTCTTAATTGTGTGCCAAAACTCGTAACTTAGATATTCATCTCTATGATCATATCATAGACATTTTATCCTCTTGTCACAATGATCTGCTACTTCACTCTGAAATTACTTGAACCATTCAATAATTCAGACTTGTGTTTCATCAAGTAAATATACTCAACATTTACTCGAATCATCTGTGAAGTAAGAACATAATGATATTCACTGCATGCCTCAGCACTCATTCTACTGCACACATCAAAATGTGTTACTTCCAACAAGTTGCTATCTTCTTCCATCTTACTGAAATGAGGCTTTTCAGTCATCTTGCCCATGTGGTATGATTTGCATATCTCAAGTGATTCAAAATCAAGTGAGTCCGAACGATCCATTTGCATGGAGTTTCTTCATGCATATACACCAATAGACATGGTTCGCATGTCTCAAACTTTTCAAAAACGAGTGAGTCCAAAGATCCATCAACATGGAGCTTCTTCATGCGTTTTATACCATTATGACTTACATGGCAGTGCCACAAGTAAGTGGTACTATCATTACTATCTTATATCTTTTGGCATGAAAATGTGTATCACTACGACCGAGATTCAATAAACCATTCCTTTAGGTGCAAGACCATTGAAGGTATTATTCAAAAATAGAGTAACCATTATTCTCCTTAAATGAATAACCGTATTGCGATAGACATAATCCAATCATGTCTATGCTCAACGCAAACACCAATCTCGGTGGTAGAGGGAGCGTGCGATGCTTGATCATATCAACCTTGGAAACACTTCCAACATATATCGTCAGCTCACCTTTAGCTAGTCTCCTTTTATTCCGTAGCTTTTATTTCGAGTTACTAACACTTAGCAACCGAACCGGTATCCAATACCCTGGTGCTACTAGGAGTACTAGTAAAGTACACATTAACATAATGTATATCCAATATACTTCTATCGACCTTGCCAGCCTTCTCATCTACCAAGTATCTAGGGTAATGCTGCTCCAGTGGTTGTTCCCCTTATTACAGAAGCACTTAGTCTCGGGTTTGGGTTCAACCTTGGGTTTCTTCACTAGAGCAGCAGCTGAATTGCCGTTTCATGAAGTATCCCTTTGTTCCCTTGCCCTTCTTGAAACTAGTGGTTTCACCAACCATCAACAATTGATGCTCCTTCTTGATTTCTACTTTCGCGGTGTCAAACATCATGAATATTTCAAGGATCATCATATCTATCCCTGATATGTTATAGTTAATCACGAAGCTCTAGCAGCTTGATGGCAATGACTTTGGGGAAACATCACTATCTCATCTGGAGGATCAACTCCCACTCGATTCAAGTGATTGTTGTGCTCAGACAATCTGAGCACAAGCTCAACGATTTAGCTTTTCTCCCTTAGTTTGCAGGCTAAGAAAATCGTCGGAGGTCTTATACCTCTTGACGTGGGCACGAGCCTGAAATCCCAATTTTAGCCCTCGAAACATCTCATATGTTCCGCGACGTTTCGAAAACGTCTTTGGTGCCTCTACTTAAACCATTTAATTGAACTATCACGTAGTTATCAAAACGTGTATGTCCGATGTTCGCAACATCGACAAACGACGTTGGGGTTCAGCACACTGAGCGGTGCATTAAGGACATATGCTTTCTACTGATCGCATAATCGCTACTATCAACTTTCAACTATATTTTCTCTAGGAACATATCTAAACAGTGGAACTAAAGCGCGAGCTTACGACATAATTTGCAAAAGGTCTTTTGACTATTTCAGGATAATTAAGTTCATCTTATGAACTCCCACTTAGATAGACATCCCTCTGGTCATCTAAGTGATCACATGATCCGAGTCAACTAGGCCGTGTCCGATCATCACGTGAGACGGACTAGTCATCATCGGTGAACATCTTCATGTTGATCGTATCTACCATACGACTCATGCTCGACCTTTCGGTCTCCATGTTCCGAGGCCATGTCTGCACATGCTAGGCTCGTCAAGTTAACCCTAAGTGTTTTCGCTGTGTAAAACTGTCTTACACCCGTTGTATGTGAACGTAAGAATCCATCACACCCAATCATCACATGGTGCTTAGAAGCGACGAACCGTAGCAACGGTGCACAGTTAGGGGAGAACACTTCTTGAAATTTTGTAAGGGATCATCTTATTTACTACCGTCGTCCTAAGCAAACAAGATGCATAAACATGATAAACATCACATGCAATCAAATAGTGACATGATATGGCCAATATCATTTTTCTCCTTTTGATCTTCATCTTCGGGGCTCCATGATCATCATCGTCACCGGCACGACACCATGATCTCCATCATCATGATCTCCATCATCGTGTCTTCATGAAGTTGTCACGCCAACGACTACTTCTACTTCTATGACTAACGCGTTTAGCAATAAAGTAAAGTAGTTTACATGGCGTTCTTCAATGACACGCAGGTCATACAATAAATAAAGACAACTCCTATGGCTCCTGCCGGTTGTCATACTCATCGACATGCAAGTCGTGAATCCTATTACAAGAACATGATCAATCTCATACATCACATATCATTCATCACATTCTTCTTGGCCATATCACATCATATAGCATACCCTGCAAAAACAAGTTAGACGTCCTCTAATTGTTGTTGCATGTTTTACGTGGCTGCTATGGGTTTCTAGCAAGAACGTTTCTTACCTACGCAAGACCACAACGTGATATGCCAATTGCTATTTACCCTTCATAAGGACCCTTTTCATCGAATCCGTTCCGACTAAAGTGGGAGAGACTGGCACCCGCTAGCCACCTTATGCACCAAGTGCATGTCAATCGGTGGAACCTGTCTCACGTAAGAGTACGTGTAAGGTCGGTCCGGGCCGCTTCATCCCACAATACCGTCGAAACAAGATTGGACTAGTAACGGTAAGCATATTGAACAACATCAACGCCCACAACTACTTTGTGTTCTACTCGTGCAAAGAATCTACGCAATAGACCTAGCTCATGATGCCACTATTGGGGAACGTAGCAGAAATTCAAAATTTTCCTACGTGTCACCAAGATCTATCTATGGAGAGACCAGCAACGAGTAGAAAGAGAGTGCATCTACATACCCTTGTAGATCGCTAAGCGGAAGCGTTCAAGTGAACGGGGTTGATGGAGTCGTACTCGTCGTGATTCAAATCACCGATGATCAAGTGCCGAACGCACGGCACCTCCGCGTTCAACACACGTACAGCCCGATGACGTCTCCCACGCCTTGATCCAGCAAGGAGAGAGGGAGAGGTTGAGGAAGACTCCATCCAACAGCAGCACAACGGCGTGGTGGTGGTGGAGGAGCATGGCAATCCAGCAGGGCTTCGCCAAGCACCATGGGAGAGGAGGAGTAGGAAGAGAGGTAGGGATGTGCCAGAACTTCGTGTATAGCTCCCATGCGCCTCCCCGCTATATATAGGGGTGGAGGGGCTGGTTTCTTGCCCTCCAAGTCCATTGGAGCGTTGGCCAAGGTGGGAGGAAAGAAATCTCATTATTTCCTTCCCCACCGATTGTTATCCCCCCTTTTTAGGGATCTTGATCTTATCCCTTCGGGATATGATCTTATTCCTTCTAAGGGGGGATCTTGGTGCGCCTTGACCAGGGGTGTGGGGCCTTGCCCCCACTACCCACGTCCATGTGGGTCCCCCCATGCAGGTGGGCCCCACTCCGGAACCTTCTAGAACCTTCCCGGTACAATACCGAAAAATCCCGAACATTTTCCGGTGGCCAAAATAGGACTTCCCATATATAAATCTTTACCTCCGGACCATTCCGGAACTCCTCGTGACGTCCGGGATCTCATCCGGGACTCCGAACAACATTCAGTAACCACATACAAACTTCCTTTATAACCCTAGCGTCATCGAACCTTAAGTGTGTAGACCCTACGGGTTCGGGAGACATGTAGACATGACCGAGACGTTCTCCGGTCAATAGCCAACAGCGGGATCTGGATACCCATGACGGCTCCCACATGTTCCACGATGATCTCATCAGATGAACCACGATGTCAAGGACTTAATCAATCCCGTATTCAATTCCCTTTGTCTATCGGTATGTTACTTGCCCGAGATTCGATCGTCGGTATCCAATACCTTGTTCAATCTCGTTACCGGCAAGTCACTTTACTCGTTCCGTAACACATCATCCCGTGATCAACTCCTTGGTCACATTGCGCATATGATGATGTCCTACCGAGTGGGCCCAGAGATACCTCTCCGTTTACACGGAGTGACAAATCCCAGTCTCGATCCGCATAAAACAATAGATACTTTCGGAGATACCTGTAGTGCACCTTTATAGTCACCCAGTTACGTTGTGACGTTTGATACACCCAAAGCACTCCTACGGTATCCAGGAGTTACACGCTCTCATGGTCGAAGGAAGAGATACTTGACATTGGCAAAGCTCTAGCAAATGAACTACACGATCTTTTGTGCTAGTCTTAGGATTGGGTCTTGTCCATCACATCATTCTCCTAATGATGTGATCCCGTTATCAACGACATCCAATGTCCATAGCCAGGAAACCATGACTATCTGTTGATCACAACGAGCTAGTCAACTAGAGGCTCACTAGGGACATATTGTGGTCTATGTATTCACACGTGTATTACAATTTCCGGATAATACAGTTATAGCATGAATAAAAGACAATTATCATGAACAAGGAAATATAATAATAATACTTTTATTATTGCCTCTAGGGCATATTTCCAACATGGGGTACTTTATGTTCTTCTACTGGATCACTAAAAAGGAAGTATCAAGCCCTTCTTCTAGCGCCATTGCCGAGGAGGAGTTGAGTGTTTCTAGTCTTTGTCTTTAGAGTTTTTGTTAAAGTTTAATTTTAGTTTTAGTTTTAGTTTTAGTGTTATTTTTGTTGCAAGTCTTTTAGTTGAAACCCCACCAAGAGATTACCATGGCTTGTTATCTTGGAAGTTTTGCTACTCCCAACAATAACTTCATGCGTGAACCAATAGCACACCTCGAGGTTGCAGCCGCTAAGTATGAGATCAAACCTAACTTAGTTTCCAAAGCGTGGTGGCTAGCATCGCGTCGTACATAGGTTTATTTTGCATGGTTTGTATGGATCTAGGTGATGAAATATGGGAGACTCGGATGCGTAGCACCGAGTTTGAGGCATGACCTTTTATAGCCCACGGACACGCCCGGTCGCATACGCGGGCGTCTGAGGGGTCGGAGTAGCCAGCTCCGGCTTTAGACGCTCTTACCTCACGTGAATTGTGTCTCCCTTTCCTACATTGGCATCCCGCACGCTTGCTGCACGCGAGCCTGTGAGGTGGTTTCAGCCCGAGCCCGGGACACGATTTCTCCTATAAACCATGCTAGGCTACACGCCTTCCTGGTTAATCTACGTCGAGCGACTCTTCTGGTTCGCATGATCCTTTCCTGGTTGTACTTTTTACGACGCTGTCAAAACTTTGGTCGTACTTTCTTTTTTACGTGCTTATTTGGCTTATGTGTGATGATGAGTGGCCCTCGTTGGCCTTTGGGATCCAGGGAATAGGAGGTCGGTTTGCTTTTTTCTACGTGGGGAATTATTTTACTGACTAGATAGAGGAGAACATGTGGGGTGGGGAGGGTGAAAACCTAGCACAACGAACATCCAATCCTATTGTGTCTTCAAGCCTCACCCCCTTCTTCTTCCTCTCCATGTTGCTCCCGCACATCTAATGCCTCTTCACCCGGCGTCCCATTCCTGCCTCGTCACCGACCACTCTTCTACCCCTGATACGTCAATTTTGCACCATGTTTTCCTATTGTTTTTATACAGTTTTATGCATAATAATGCTTTACATAGTAATTCTAATGCCTTTTCTCTCATAATATGCCAGGTTTACACAAAGATGGAGAATACCGGCAGCTGGAATTCTAGGCCTGAAAAAGCTATGCTAGAGATATCTATTCTGCACATCTCCAAATTAGCTGAAATTTTATGGAGAATTATTTTGAAATATAAAAAAATACTGGGGCCAATAACCACCAAAGGGGGCCACCTGGTGCCCACAAGACACCAGGGCGCGCCAGGCCCCCCGAGCATGCCCTGGTGGATTGTGGGCAGCCCATCCCACTTCCAGTGCCCATCTTCTGGTATATAAGTCATTTGGACCTAGAAAAAAATAAGGATGACTTTCGGGATGGAGCGCCACCGTCTTGAGGCGGAACTTGGGCAGGAGCACTTTTGCCCTCCGACGGAGCAATTCCGCCGGGGTAACTTCCCTCTCGGAGGGGGAAATCTAAGCCATTGTCATCATGAACAACCCTCTCATTTTTGGGAGGCCAATCTTCATCAACATCTTCAACATCTTGTGTTCAATCTTTGTACCAGAAACTTAGATTGGTACTTGTGGGTGACTAGTAGTGTTGATTACATCTTGTAGTTGATTACTATATGGTTTATTTGGTGGAAGATTATATGTTCAGATCCATTATGCTATTTAATATCCCTCTGATCTTGAGCATGAATATCATTTGTGAGTAGTTACTTTTGTTCTTGAGGTCATGGGAGAAGTCATGTTGCAAGTAATCATGTGAATTTGAATCTGCTTGATATTTTGATGATATGTATGTTGTGATTCCCTTAGTGGTGTCATGTGAACGTTGAATGCAAGGCACTTCACCATCTTTGGGCCTAAGGGAATGCATTGTGATGTAGTTATTAGATGATGGGTTGCTAGAGTGACAGAAGCTTAAACCCTAGTTTATGCGCTACTTCGTATGGGACTGCTTTGGATCCATATGTTTAATGCTATGGTTATATTTTATCTTAATACTTTTCTCGTAGTTGCGGATGCTTACAAGGGGTTTAATCATAAGTGGGAGGTTTGTTCAACTAAGAACAGCACCCAAGCACCGGTCAACCCACATATCAAATTATCAAAGTAGCGAACGTGAATCAAACCAACATGATGAAAGTGACTAGATGAAATTCCCGTGTGCCCTCAAGAATGCTTTGCTTATTATAAGAGACCGTTTTAGCCTGTCCTTTGCTACAAAAAGGGCTGGGCTACCTTGCTGCACTTTATTTACCATTACCTTTACTTGCTCGTTACAAATTATCTTGCTATCAAACTACCTGTTACCGATAATTTTAGTGCTTGCAGAAATTACCGTGCTGAAAACCACTTGTCATTTCCTTGTGCTCCTCGTTGGGTTTGACACTCTTACTTATCGAAAGGACTACGATTGATCCGCTATACTTGTGGGTCATCAATACTCTTTTCTGGTGCCATTGTCGGGGAGTTAAGCACTCTTAGTAAGTGGAAATCGGTAAGGAAAAATTTATACTACATGCTGAAATTTATTGCCACTTTTTACTATGGAAAACCATCCTTTGTGGGGTTTGTTCGGGGTCTCTTCACCTCGATCGGAAACACAAAGAGTTGCCCCTCAACCTACCGCACCTACTGAAAATATTGGTTGTGAAATTCCTTCAGGTATGATAGAACAACTTCTAGCTAATCCTTATGCATGAGACGGAACTGAACATCCTGATATGCATTTGATCCATGTGGATGAAATTTGTAGATTATTTAAGCTTGCAGGTTTACCTAGAGATGAAGTTAAGAAGAAAAGTTTTCCCTTCATCTTTGAAGGCAAAAACATTGATATGGTATAGGCTATGCGATGATATTGGATCTTGGAACTGGAATCTACTGAAATTGGAATTTCACCAAAAAAATTATCCTATGCATCTAATTCATCATGATCGGAATTATATATATAATTTTTGGCCTCGTGAAGGAGGAAGTATCGCTCTAGCTTGGGGGAGGCTTAAGTCAATGTTATATTCATGCCCCAATCATGAGCTCTCAAGATAAATTATTATTCAGAATTTTTATGCTCGGCTTTCTCATGATGATCAATCCACACTTGATATTTCTTGTACTGGTCTTTTATGAAGAAGACTATTGAATACAGGTGGGATCTCTTAGAAATAATTAAACGCAACTCTTAAGATTGGGAACTCCACGAAGGTAAAGAGTCATGTATTAAGCTTGAGTTTTGTTGTGTTAAATCTTTTATGAATACTGATGCTTTTTACAAGTTTAGAAATAAATATGGACTTGACTCTGAGATAGTAGCCTCTTTCTATGAATCATTTGCTACTCATGTTTACCTCCCTAAGGAGAAGTGGTTTAAGTATCATATCCCGATTAAAGAAGAAATTAAAGAACGGGTTATGGCTAAAGATGAAACTATCATTTAAAATGTTGATCAAGTTGTGCCTACTTCTTATATTGAAAAACCATCTTTCCATATTAGGATAAAGGAATATGCTAAGGTATCAACCGTGGTCCACAAAAGTAATATTAAAGCACATAAACCCTCTGAACAAATCAAAGTAGAACCTAGTGTTGCTATGGTAAAAGATCTCTTGGTCAAAAACATTGATGGGCATGTTATTTATTTTTATGTTGAAGCTACTAGAATTGCCAAACCCGATGAAAAAGATGAACCTATTGTTGGCATGCCTGTTGTCTCAGTTAAAATAGGAGATCATTGCTATCATGGCTTATGTGATTTAGGTGCTAGTGTGAGTGTTATTCCTTTTACCTTATACCAAGAAATTATGATTGATATAGCACCCATTGAAATAGAAGACATAGTGGTCACTATTAAACATGCAAATAGAGACACCATCACACCACTTGGGATTGTTAGAGATGTTGAAGTCTGGTGTGGGAAAATAAAATACCCTACCGATTTTCTAGTACTTGGTTCCCCACAAGATGATTTTTGCCCCATAATCTTGGTATACATTTCATGAACACTGTCAATGCTACGATAGATTGCCATAAAGAAACGGTCAGTGTTAGCTTTGGTGATGAGTCTAATGAGTTTAATTTTTCTATGCTTCGTAGACAACCTCGTAATAAAGAATCACCTAGTAAGGATGCAATAATTGGTTTTGCTTCTATTGCCATGCCTCCTACTGATCCACTAGAACAATATTTGCTAGACCATGCAAATGATATGCACTTGCGTTAAAGAAATGAAATAGATAAAATGTTATTTTAACAACAATATTTGCTTGACCATGCAAATGATATGATTTATTACTTCTCTACTAAATATTTCCCCGCTCATAAGAAACAAGCTGCCTTGAGGGAAATATATAATTTTGTGCAAATTGAAGAAGATAGTCTCCCACAAGCTTGGGGGAGGCTTCTTCGATTACTTAATGCTTTGCCTGATCATCCTCTCAAGAAAAATAAAATACTTGATATCTTTTATAATGGACTAACCGATGCTTCCAGAGACCACCTGGATAGTTGTGTTGGTTGTGTTTTCAGGGAAAGAACAGTTGATCAAGCTGAATTGCTATTGAATAATATGTTGACTAATGAAAATAATTGGACACTTCCTGAACCAACTCCTAAGCCAACTTCAAAGAAAAGGGGTATTCTATTTCTCAGTCCTGAATATATGCGAGAGGCAAATAAATGTATGAAAGAAAAATGTATTAAACCTGAAGATGTTAAGAATTTACCACCTATTGAAGAAATACATGGTCTTGATAACCCGACACAGGTAGTAAAGGTAAATTCTCTCTATAGATTTGATGAAGGTGATATTCCTCGTTATAAGTCTGCTAGCCAATGCTTAGATGAGTTTGATAATTTTATTGTTAAACAAGAAAACTTCAATGCTTATGTTGGTAGAAAATTGAAACACAATGCTGATATGCTTGAACACTTGAGTGATTATATGTCTAATGTTAAAAGTGAACTTAAACTTATTATTAAACATGCTTCTATGGTTACCACTCAAGTAGAACAAGTGCTTAAAGCTCAGAATGATTTGCTCAATAGAGACTGGAAAGGTCCCAACTCCATGTTGGAGGCCCTTTTCTCATTAAATTGATTAAACTATAATCTTAGTAACAAGTCTACAACATATACTCAGATTGTCATGATAACTTTTTCTATTTGAGTTTCTATGTTTACTTGATATATTAAAGTTTGCATCTTCTCCTATGACATGTGCTTATGCAGTTGAGTCCATTGTTATATGTATCAAACACAGTCTCTCCAAATGGTGGACCATAATTTATCTCCCTTTCTCGACCCTGCATTTGTAAGCATATACAAGTCACACATCGATCACATGATGTGTTCATGTTTCTGTTCATGCATGAGAAAAAACTAATTGTTGGTTAGATATTCATTCTCCTTCGGTGCAATGTTTACTTTACATCATGAAACCTCGGTACAAAGATAGATGCTTGAGATGGAAGTAATGTCGTCAACTGATGATAGCCTCGCCTCATGATATTGTTGCTACAAAATAAGTAACTTCCAATATTGGCCTTTGTTAATCTGCATGTGGAAAATAAGAGGAAAACAAATATCATGCTACCACATATTTTTCTCATACATGTGGGGAAAAGTTACTAATTGTTGCTCAAATACCTCGGTTAAGTAGTCAAATTGAGAAATAATCATTGGAATCTTTTATGTTGAGACAAAAAGGTCAATGGAAACATTATTGTGATGTGGTATGAAGGTCTTACAAAACATATATACTGTAGTGCTCTGGATAGAAATAAATATGTTATTCAGGTCCTTTGTTCATTCCTTTTTTCTTTTCCGTCTAGAATAAATTTGGATGATCCGTCTTTTGACCTTAAAATCTCATTTGTCTATATTCATTAGAAAAATAATGTTCTATATTCATTCATACACGTGTGATGCGATGGAACTTACCAAGTTTGATGAAGTAACAATCAAAGTGGATTTCCATCTAAATATCAACCTTTAGATCATTTTGGCTTGCACATACAATAGCTCCAGTGCTTGGTTTGCTTTGGCTACGTGCTCCAAGGGCACAACCGGAAAACCTATGTCTCAAAGGGAAGATTTGGTAAATAATATTAATTATTGAAATATTTTGGACTTTCATTATATTAGTGTGGTATTTCAAATTTTGAGAGCATCGTCAATATTTTTTAAACCCAGCAACGCATTTTTTTAAAGGACACCAAATGAAGGTGTTGCTTGGTCGAATAATGTCCAGTCCATTTACACTGCTTACTTTCCTTTTACCTAAATTTTACAGGGTTTGTGCAATTTTACTCTGTTGTACTTGCACATCCATGGATGTGGAAGTATTGTGGGAGATCCCATGATGGACAATGATGAGAAAGGATTTCTTGTTGCCTTTGTGATGCAAGGGTACTAACTATATGTCTCTGGTGTGATATGCTCCACATTGGTTTGTATTTCCTTGTGGATTGCCTCTAACTATATGTATTATGGAAAGTACCAACGTGGAAGCTTATCTTTGGTTCTCTTTCAATCGATTTAATGTTTTCAGAGATCCCTACACTATCTACATATGATTGACCATGTACAAATATGCTATCTAAATATCACCCTTTGTATCATTGTTGCTTGCACATCTAATGGTTCACAACTTTCTTTCGGGCAATCATGCACTACAAGAAATATGTCAACTTGTGACCACCACTATTGGTCATTGAATGGTCACAACTTTCCATTTGTGACCTTTTTGTGACCAAAAACATAAGGTCAAAAGCTGGCCGTCATAAACTGACTATAGCGACCTTTCTTCTGGAATGGTCGAAGACGTTTATGACCAAAATACGTCTACTGTTTTGTTTTGGTCACTAGCAACCTCCCCAGGCCAGTAGGCATCCAGCATGGCAATCTGACGTGGCACAAAATTCAGCCCGGTCCAATTCGGTGTTTATATGGGCCGAGCCCATTAATTCAGCCTTTTTTATATATTTTTTCCTGTGAATTTTTGGTCGACTTCATGGGCCAAGCCCAACAATTCGGCCTTTTAATTTTCTAGGCCATGGCCCTTTTGCGGACCATTTCGTTAAGCCTTTTTGTTCAGGTGTCCCAGAAGTAAACAATGTTCTAGTCCACTATTATTTGGGCCGTAGCCTTTTTAGAGCCCATATATTATTTGGTCCAATAGACCATTTGGTCTTTTCATTCACTGATTTCCAGTTTACACACTTGAACAGCAAACACTCAATAATTCTCTTGATTAAATGATTAAATTTAGAAATCATTCAGCCAAATACACACAACAGCGCATACAATCCGCACGTCCAACATCAACTAAAACAAGCAAAAACAGATACACAAGCACATACAAGTGAGCTTACAAGCAAAAACAGATACACAAGCACCAAAACATGGTGCAACATCAACTAAAATGGTAGTGCGCATCTCCAGGCCTCTTCTGATCTTCTGTCACAGCAGCAGCAGCCTAAACAACATTAGATCCTGATCCAAATCACCAAAAAGAAACATTATTAAATGTTTAGAGACAATGCCATCAACATGAGGCGGTAATCCAACTTAACACTTTGTCAACATATTTTACATGTGCAAAGGTATTGAGACAATGACATCAACAAGAGAATGCCTCTTGTAATTGTTGTACGCAGCTCTATATGTACCATGTACTGAACACTAAGGAAGTACCAACTACAGTTTCAGTAAAACTATGTTGATCAAAGGGACCAGGATAAACAAATACTTGAGAGCTCTTTCTTTTTGTTTGAGCAGTCATGGGCTCGCAGAGAAGGTATAGCTACAGAAGTAGAATATGACCAGTTAATATATTGCAGACAAGGTTTTTGTGCATCAGCACTGAATCAAAGAACATATTCTCAATAATTTAGACACATCGTTTCCAGCTGTTGCAACATCAGCTTGAGGCTGCTTCTCTATTCTTAATAATTTGTGCATCAGTCATTTCTACAGTTTCAGTAAAACTATAAGAACACAAAGTAAAACTACAAAAACTATAGGTTCAGTCAAATTATATGTACCATGTACGCATAGATTCAAGTATGATACTAAGTGAGCAGGTAGAATCATCCAAGCATGGAGGCAAGTGTCTCACCTGCGGCAACTGACCAGGAGCGAAGTTGAGCATGGCCGGGGCAGGAGCAGCTGGAGTAGCACGGCCGGCCTTGAGGTCTGGGGCATCCACAGCCTGCCTGGCATCGCGTGCCCAGGCCGAGGGGAGCATCGGGGCGTGCCTGCACGAGGAAGGAAAGCAGCATCAGAGAGTTGAAGGGAAGAAATCAAAGATGAGGGTACCTTGAGGAGCAGAGCAGAGCATAAGTACTATAAATTAACAGGGCAAGGGTCATTGTTATCCTGGTGGCATTGACAGGCTGCAAAATTGCCTCTACAGTTTATTGTTTAGCTATGATAAATAAGTTGGTACAAGAATGATTGTGGCAACAGTAGATACAGTAAGAATGCAAAGTACATTTAGTGAGAATTGTATTCTTATAATTAAGCTACTAGCAGAGAAGCAGAAAACTGCCGAACAGACTAAGGCACTGACTGTAGTACAGAAAGCACTCCAAATTCAGATGTGCTGGACCAATTCAGAACTTCAGATCAGCTCAGAACTGTTTCCCTGATCAGTTCATCCATTGCTAACAAATCTATATAGAAAGTAATAAATTCTACCCCCTAATAGAGACCAGGAATTGGGCCAAACAGCTCGTGTCAACTGGCTACCATTCGAATTATTATTGTAACATGGCATAGAAAAAATTCAGTAACCTCACTTCTACAAATTAACCTTGTGCTGTTGTACTCCTACACCATTCAAGCTCATGGTCGGATAAACAATACTAATAAGTAATAACCCATAGATAGCATGGTGCAAAAGCAAGCAACCAGTTAATACTAGCTATCTGAAGGATCGGCAAACAGTGACAATTGACAGCAGCTGAAGAAAAATACGATCCTACTACTACTCTCATCCATTAAACTGACATCATATAATACAAGCTATCTCAAGGAAGGAGAGAAGGGAATATGGGGTTGGCGTCGGTGAGGAGGTGTATGATCTTCATGGTGTGCTTGATTATGCGGGCCGGCATGACATTCTTCCTGTTTTGCTTGGCCTAGTAGCGCCCCGCCAGGACAAAATTAAATCAGTAACTGATGAGTCAAAGACCAATCAATCTTAATATGTCGACTGACGCTTCTGAATTTACTTTAAAAAACGTATTCTCACTTACAGATTTTCTCCATCAAGTACAGGGACGAAGCTGCTGTAAATGGCCTTGACGAGAATGTTCGCCTTCAATGACGTGACAAACATGATTTGAGATGGCAAGTAGTTTCTCAGCAAGGTAAGATAGATAGATGCCACTCCCTCCATCCCATAAGAAAAGATGTTATTACATAAAAAATACTGAAACAACATGGCGCAGTACACTATAATTGGAAGCGCGTGCAGATTTAAGATCGATGTGTGCATACCTGAAGGCGTCTTGGCAGAAGTGAGTGCTGAGCTTCCCGTCCGCACCCTTGACCAGGTAGAAGTAGACAGCGGTCTGCTCCGACAGGCCGTCGTCGACCAGCACGAGTAGCCCGAATGGGCCGAGCAAGCCCCGCCCCGCCGCGTCGGCGCTCGCGCTGAAAAAGAGAGGATAAATGAAACTGAGAAACTTGTCCGAGTAGAACTAGATAGAACAATACTGAATGTCTATCTAGGATAAATTTCACAACGATTTGAGCTGGATTTTAAGAACCGAGAAAGCTAAGAGCTAAGAAAGCACAACCATGTAAGCTGCAGTTTGAGAGCTAAAGAAAAAACATGTGGCTGTACTGAAGAAAAAGAAAGGTGCTTAGCTACAACACCAACTGTTGTATATGTGAGCTACAATTTTCAAATCAAAGAACAAAAGTCTGTAGGAATGATCCGACTACTCATCACAGAAATCTCATATTATACTGAAAAATGGCAACTCTTGTTTGGATAGGGAAGTTCTAAGCAATTCAGTTCAGACAACCACCCCCAAAAAAATCATGTGTTTTTTGAAAATTCTAGTGCAAAGAAACATGACTGAGTGCGCCACACCAACATAAGCAACTTACTACAGTACCAACTAATCTGCCACTTTGCCCCTCAAAAAGAAACAATCTGCTACTTTGGCCCCTATTTTTGTAGCATTTCAGTTATAGAAACTGCAACTTTAATTGCTAAAACATGTCGCTAGTACATTGAAAACTGGTTTATACACAGGTAGTAACCGTGGTGAATGTACACTTGGAGCTATACCATGATGTAAAAGGTTCTTAACAGTAACCGCAGTCAGTAACCAAGCCATGCCTCGCTTGTCTACTCGCAGCTAGTTGGGTAGCCTCGGCAGTTCAGAATCTTCTTAGGAGCGCAATGCATTCGTCTCGTTCATCCACCACTCTAAACATTCAAGTAAACGGAAGTGAGAGCTGGGAGCTAACTTAAGAGAGATTGCAGCGAATGAAATTAACAACTAGTTTTTTAATGGCTAGGGGTACACACAGCACATATATAAAGTTAGAAAAATTGAGCAGCTGGAGGGGGGGATTAAGTGGAGATGCTACATCCTCTTCATAGGAGACAATTCATAGGCAGCACTCAAGGTATTTTTGGTGGCAATTGGTCTCGATCTAATTGTGAAAATGAATTCAAAACATCAAATGGATTGCAAATGAATTGATTCTAGGATGCAAATCAAATCATATAAAGATGGACACACAGAGCATCTCTAAAGACAGACACACAAAGCATGGCAAGGACCAGATGCTACGCAGAGCTACCACCTAGGCAGATGGGATCGAGCGGGAGGCAAAAAGAGAGAGTGGGAGGTGGATGACCGACGACCTAAAAACGCGCCAGGCAGCGGAGCCGGGACCTGGAGGTCTCCGTGACGATAACCACGACGCTCTGCGTGAGGAGGGAGGGAAGCCACAATGCATCAGGTAAGGGAATTGAAGAGAAAGGAAGAGCAAATTGGGAGAATATCTTACCTCGACGAGCAGTAGAAGGACGCGGACGACCGAGCGGAAGCAGACGACGCCATGGAGATGGAGCACCAGGTCCAACCCATGGGGCGCGGATCTGGAAGCCTACCCCATGGAGGAGATGGAACTCCAGGTCCAGGCCCATGGCAGACCTGTCAACCGCAGCCGCCGCCACTGCCATGGGATTGGAGCTCCAGGTCCAAGCCCTTGCGGATCTGGGAGCCGGCGCCGCCGCCTGACCTGCTCGCACGCATGATCTCCGTCTTCTCTTCCGATGAGGTGAGGGGAGGTGAGGGAGGGGGGAGAGGGCGGGAGCACCGGCGGCGAGGTCGGAGGAAGACGCGGCAGCCAGGATCTGGCACCGGAGGTGGCGGCGGCAAGGGAGGAGTGCAGCGCTAGGATTAGCGCGAGAGAGAGAGGAGGGCTTGCTGCCGTGGGTGGGGTTCGCGCGAGAGAGAGGGGGTTGGGTGGGGTTCGCAAGAGAGAGGGGGGTTTGCTGCCGTGGGATGGGATGGATGGATGGACGGATGGACGGATGGATGCCAGGTCATCGATCCAAGCCACAAGTGATTCCACCAATCAGAATTAAGCTTAGGTAGTTTTGTTTTTTTTCTTTTGTTTCTCTTATATTTTCACCCTCTAATTCAGGGTAAACATTCAACATATTAACCACTTATAGTTTGCTAAAATGAACAAATAGTGTGCACATGTGTGTATCTTGGGATGACAAACAATGTTGATTTGGGGGTTTTTCACTTTCATTGCACAAAAGAGCCATTTTCCATTTTTCGAGTGCCCAAAATGAGTTTTTTTGTGAAGAATCTACCATATATTTGTTGCAAAATTGGACCAAATCATTTTTATAAAATACTAGGCCATGTTTAATGCACAATTAACACAACGGTTGGGTGTCAAAAGCCTTGATCCACCTCTGGTGAAAAAGACAAATTCCCGCCGATTTAGCTGGAAGCGGGTCAAATTTGAACTGCAGCTGCCTCATAATTTGCTATTTATTTTTTCCAAAAATCATTTCTAGGTACATAAGTACCTATTTAATCAGAGAAACAGCAAAAAAATTACAAGATTCAACCACTAGCTAGGAACGGTCATTCCCGCCGTTTTGACCGCATTCTGAAACGGGCATAAAAAATTAAAAAAAATCAAAAAATTGGGAAACCTTCACATTGTGTCATCATATGTGACCAAGTTTTCAGGAAAAATAACAAACTTGTAATACGGCAATTATTTAAAAAAGTGTTCTCAGAAATGAGCTATCATGGGTGAAGATTCATGGCTTTCAAGCCAAATGATCAATCTTATGGCCACATTCATGGCATAGTTTGTTTAAATGATCTCATATTGTGCACAAGGGTGCATATTGGAATGTCAAACAATGTTGCCTAAGGAAGTTTTCATTTTCTTTGGACGAAAAAACCATTTTCCATTTTCCGAGTGCCTGAAAGGAGGTTTTTTGTGAAGGACCTCCCAAATAATTGTCGCAAAATTGGACCAAATCAATTTTATAAAATACTAGGACATATTTAATGCACAATTGACAAAATGGTTGGGTGTAAAAAGGTTTGATCCACCTCTTGTGAAAAAGACAAATTCCCGCCGATTTAGTTGGAAGCGGGTCAAATTTGAACTGCAGCTGCCTCATAGTTTGCTATTTATTTTTGCCAAAAATCATTTCTAGGTACACAAGTACCTATTTAATCATAGAAACACCAAAAAAAATTCAAGATTCAACCACTAGCTAGGAACGGTCATTCCCGCCGTTTTGACCGCATTTTGAAACGAGCATAAAAAATTCAAAAAAAAATTAAAAAATTGGGAAACCTTTGCATTGTGCCATCATATGTGACCAAGTTCTCAGGATAAATAACAAACTTGTAATACGGCAATTATTTTAAAAAAGTGTTCTCAGAAATGAGCTATCACGCGTGAAGATTCAGGGTTTTCAAGCCAAATGATCAATCTTATGGCCACATTCATGGCATAGTTTGTTCAAATGATCTCATATTGTGCACAAGGGTGCATCTTGGAATTCCAAACAATGTCGCCTAAGGGAGTTTTCATTTTCTTTGCACGGAAAATTCATTTTCCATTTTCCGAGTGCTCGAATTGAGTTCTTTTTGTGAAGGACCTACCATATATTTGTTGAAAAATTGGACCAAATCATTTTTCTAAAATACTAGGCCATAGTTGATTCACAATTTACCAAATGGTTGGGTGTCAAAAGTTTTGATCCACCTCTAGTGAAAAAGACAAATTGCCACCAATTCAGTAGGAAGCGGGTCAAATTTGAAGTACAGGTGCCTCATAGTTTGCTCTTTATTTTTCAAAAAATCATTTCTAGGTACATAAGTATCTATTTAATCATAGAAACATCAAAAAAATTCCAAGATTCAACCACTAGCTAGGAACGGTCATTCCCGCCGTTTTGACCGCATTTTAAAACGGGCATAAAAATTCAAAAAAAATCAAAAAAATTGGAAAACCTTCGCATTGTGTCTTTATATGTGACCAAGTTTCCAGGAAAAATAATAAACTTGTAATACGGCAATTATTTTAAAAAAGTATTCTCAGAAATGAGCTATCATGTGTGAAGATTCATGGCTTTGAAGCTAAATGATCAATCTTATGGCCACATTCATGGCATAGTTTGTTCAAATGATCTCATATTGTGCACAAGGGTGTATATTGGAATGGAAAATAATGTTTCCTAAGGAAGTTTTCATTTTCTTTGGACGAAAAAACCATTTTCCATTTTTCGAGTGCCCAAAAGGAGGTTTTTTTTGTGAAGAACCTTCCAAATAATTGTTGCAAAATTGGACCAAATAAATTTTTTAAAATACTAGGACATATTTAATGCACAATTGACAAAATGGTTGGGGTGTTAAAAGTTTTGATCCACCTCTCGTGAAAAAGACAAATTTCCGCCGATTCAGCTGCAAGCGGGTCAAATTTGAACTGCAGCTGCCTCATAGTTTGCTATTTTTTTTTTCAAAAAACATTTCTAGGTACATAAGTATCTATTTAATCATAGAAACACCAAAAAAATTCCAAGATTCAACCACTAGCTAGGAACGGTCATTCCCGCCGTTTTGACTACATTTTGAAACGGGCATAAAAAATTTAAAAAAAATTAAAAAATTGGGAAACCTTCGCAATGTGTCATTATATGTGGCCAAGTTCCCAGGAAAAATAACAAACTTATAATACGGCAATTATTTTAAAAAAGTATTCTCAGAAACGAGCTATCATGTGTGGAGATCAATGGCTTTCAAGCCAAATGACCAATCTTATGGCCACATTCATGGCATAGTTTGTTCAAATGATCTCATATTGTGCACAAGGGTGCATATTGGAATGGCAAACAATGTTGCCTAAGGAAGTTTTCATTTTCTTTGGACAAAAAAACCATTTTCCATTTTTCGAGTGCCCAAAAGGAGTTTTTTTTGTGAAGGACCTCCAAAATAATTGTTGCAAAATTGGACCAAATCATTTTTCTAAAATACTAGGACATATTTAATGCACATTGACAAAATGGTTGGGTGTAAAAAGTTTTGATCCACCTCTCGTGAAAAAGACAAATTTCCGCCGATTCAGTTGAAAGCGGGTCAAATTTGAACTGCAGCTGCCTCATAGTTTGCTATTTATTTTTTCCAAAAATCATTTATAGTTACATAAGCACCTATTTAATCATAAATACATGGTTTGGTGGCGATACATCGAGGTTTGGACGGTGGCCGAGGGCTCCAACTCTAGAGCGCGTAAACTCGCATGCCCGCCGTGTGGTCACCGCGTGACCGTGGCGTTGCCATGTGTTCTGGGTGGCCTAGGCATGTCTAGTGGGTTGGGAACTCCCCAGGTAGGTGCTAGGCAGAAAATTACAAGATAAGATTCTCACGAGGAGACCGATCGATGCTTAAACATGAATTAGCAGCCAAGTGTTTGATTAGCGGTACAGTAAATGTACATGGCTAATGGGCGTGTGTTTTGGCTGAGTATGATCATTTACTAAGAAGACCGTCTTCACAAATTTTCAGCTCAAAAGGAGGAGCCTAGGTGGTACTTGCTTTGCAAAGTACCACACTGGACATAAATACGAATGTTGAAGCTCGGCTCAAAATAATGAATGGATTGAGCTGGCATTTGGTGGAGGATGGTTATTTGGGCATAGGAAAGCACTGTCGAAAATGGATACTATTTGGACATGTCAAAGTGGTACTTCCTTCACAAACTATTGTTGTGAACAGAATAGGAAAATGAATATTTTCGAATTATTTTTGAACTAGGCAAGGAAGGTTTTTACATATGTGACGAAGATATGACCCAAAGAATTTATGAGATTTTTTTGGGAATTTTGGGAATGACAGAAATATAGGTTGCTCCACAACCTAGGGCAAAAACTGCCACATGGACATGACACATAGGCAAAACTGATGAGGTGGCGCCTAGTCATAGCAACCCACCACAATTTACAAGGCTATGACCATCTATATTGGTCGTTAACAACTAGAAATAAGGCAGCGGACTAGCGCTGTTTGCTTTATGACCATTTCCTTTAATGAAATTATGACCTTTCTGACCAAAATGGTCGTTATGGTTTAGGGTTTAGAGCCCCCCAGACAGCTTTTGACCAATTGGTCTAAAATGGTCATAAATTTATGACCAATTCTTCGAGGGTCACTGACAGAAGGTCATAAGTTGACATATTTCTTGTAGTGATGCTACCATGCACTGCAATATAGACTGCTATGCATGAAGACGCTACCTAAGTATCTACTTCCTTTGTGTTCAAACCCGCTACATATGCCTCATGGATTTCATTATCAGTCTTCAGACCACTCTAATTTGCATGGTTCCAATACTTGGTTTGCTCTCGCCTTTTGCGTCAGGGGCACAACGGGTCATTTAAGTACATGAAAGCCTCTTACAACAAAGTGTTGTAAGGCAGAACGCAAGGACCGTTGGTCTTGAGGCAACCGTTCAGTTCTATCCATCTGAGTACCAACTAAGCAATGGACTTCCAAAGAAATCAATATCCATCCATCTCTATGGAAACTCGAAGAGGCTGAAGATCGTCTAGCAAACGAAGCTCTTAAGTACATGGAGGCCTCTTACAACAAAGTGTTGCAAGACTTCAACTTTTTTGCGAAAAGCAAGACTTCAACTATGAAAAGCTGCAGTTGGTTTAACAAAAAAACTCTGAATATCAGCAGAAGGAAAAATGAACGAATAATAGATATCTAAGAAGTAGCTCGCGCAGTGGTCTGGGTGGAGATCGAACTTTACCATATAATAAATACTAGCTTCACAACATGATCAACGCTCGAAGACAGCGATCTGAACCATAGTCTATCACAGATAAGATATTTTGCAGATTGCCTTGACGATACAACCTTAGATTCAGAGGACATTCTACAGAAAACAAACAAGTATTATTGGGGATTGGACAACGAGGTCACAAACACACCGACCATGGAGAGCTGGTTAAACGATGAGGTCATCTATGCTACCGATGACACATGTAGCGATGATTCTACATGATGTTCAACACTTCGTACCTTATTGACCATAAGCTGAATGACCAAAGAGTTATCTATATGAGGACGAAATCACTGTTCTGACCTTGTCAACGTTTATAGTCACAAACTGAACTCGACGCGAAAGTATTTCACGATTTGACCCTTTTAGAAACGCCAGAGTCCGCGGCGTTTCCACCCAACATAGAAACGTCGAGCAAGCTAGTGTTCCCTTCCAACACGAAAACGCCGGGGCAGCTAGCGTTTCTGCCCTGGCCCACAGTCAGTCTGAACCCGCTGTTTTCGCTGACGTGGCACGCGTGAAACACCAAGGTCCTTGGCGTTTCTGAACTGGATTAAATAACGGGCGTGGGCCGCGGGGGCCTAACCCAGCCCACTCGCAGGCGCAGCCTCGGTCGAGCAGTTCTTCCAGGATGAACTGGCGGCCGCCCCCTTCCTCTTCTTCGCCAAATCTCCCCCAGATCTGCTATTTTGATCATCAAAACAAGTAGATCGGAGCATCCCCGAGTTGCTTGAGGTATTCTCTTCCCAATCCTCCATTTATTTTCAGTCAAGATTGGCTATTGTAGATGCATTTTTTCAAACATGGTGGAACCCTAAGATGAGTTATTAGTGATTTGTTTGATGAATATTTTGGTTACATTATGTTTAGAAAGAAGACATATACTCCTTGTGTTTAAGTATTCTTAGTTAACTTGGTTAGTATTAGATTTAGAGAGAGACCATTTTTTTGGATTAGGTTGAACCTACTATTTGTTAATAATTAGTTGTGATAGATTCTTTAGGATAAAATAGGTTGAAAAGAATTGGTGTTGGTAATGTCGTTCGTGATTTGTATCTTTGGGATAAATTGTAGTAGTTCTCACACGATTTTGTTTATGGTGCGGTCATAATTTTAAGCATATATCATAACAAATCCATTGACCTTATTTTGTAGGATGTTTGAGCCGGATAAATATCCCGTCCTTGATGATTATTACGAGGAGAAGCATCGTGTTGTGCTAGTGGAGAGAGGGGAGGTAATTATGTATCTACATTGTTGATTCTCATATTGTGAGTAGTTTAGAGAAGTATATAAATTGTGCGTGTGTTATTTGTAGTTTCCTCCAATACTTCGTTTGAGAGGCCACAACCCACGTGAGTCCTTGAGGTATGACCGTCGCTACGAGCCTTATTTTAGAAGAATGGATCTTCTCTAGTTTGTGCTCAACTTTAAAGGCACACCACCATGGCTGAACTCGACGGCCATTACCGCCCTTACGGACAGTTGGAGGCCGAAGACGCACTCTTTTCACCTTGCTCTTGGTGAGATGGCCGTCACTTTGTAGGATATTGCGATGATCTCCGGTCTTCCGATCAAGGGCAGGGCTCTTACCGGGAAGGTGAGGTCTGAGGGGTGGCGACAAAGGGTTGCAGGTTTGGTTGGTTTTGAACCTCCCCCGTGGATTCATGAAACAAAGAAGGATCCTAGGCCATCTGGTGTTTCGTTCTCGTGGCTACAAGAACATTTTTACAAGTGCCCAGGGAATGCCAGTCCGGCTGTTGTGGAGAGGTATGCCAGGGCTTACTTATGGAATCTTTTGACCCAAGTGGTGTTTCCTGACGGCACGGGAGACACAGCCTCGTGGATGTTTGATGTCTACTGCACAACCTTCTTCTTGTACATGTTGTTGGGCCTCCAAGTGTAGAGGTTTGTAGGACAGTAGCAAATTTCCCTCAAGTGGATGACCTAAGGTTTATCAATCCGTAGGAGGCGTAGGATGAAGATGGTCTCTCTCAAGCAACCCTACAACCAAATAACAAAGAGTCTCTTGTGTCCCCAACACACCCAATACAATGGTAAATTGTATAGGTGCACTAGTTCGGCGAAGAGATGGTGAAACAAGTGGTATATGGATGGTAGATAAAGGCATTTGTAATCTGAAATTATAAAAATAGCAAGGTAACTAATGATAAAAGTGAGCGTAAACGGTATTGCAATGTGTGGAAATAAGGCCTAGGGTTCATACTTTCGCTAGTGTAAGTTCCCTCAACAATACTAACATAATTGGATCACATAATTATCCCTCAACATGCAACAAAGAGTCACTCCAAAGTCACTAATAGCGGCGAATGAACGAAGAGATTATGGTAGGGTACGAAACCACCTCAAAGTTATTCTTTCCAATCAATCCGTTGGGCTATTCCTATAAGTGTCACAAACATCCCTAGAGTTCGTACTAGAATAACACCTTAAGACACAAATCAACCAAAACCCTAATGTCACCTAGATACTCCAATGTCACCTCAAGTATCCGTGGGTATGATTATATGATATGCATCACACAATCTCAGATTCATCTATTCAACCAACACAAAGGACCTCAAAGAGTGCCCCAAAGTTCTACCGGTGAATCACGACGAAAACGTGTGCCAACCCCTATGCATAGGTTCATGGGCGGAACCCGCAAGTTGATCACCAAAAAATACATCAAGTTAATCACATGATATCCTATTATCACCACAGATACACACGACAAGACATACATCAAGTGTTCTCAAATATTTAAAGACTCAATCCGATAAGATTACTTCAAAGGGGAAACTCAATTCATTACAAGAGAGTAGAGGGGGAGGAGAAACATTAGATCCAACTATAATAGCAAAGCTCGCGATACATCAAGATTGTGCCAAATCAAGAACACGAGAGAGAGAGAGAGAGAGAGAGAGAGAGAGAGAGAGAGAGAGAGAGAGAGAGATCAAACACATAGCTACTGGTACATACCCTCAGCCCCGAGGGAGAACTACTCCCTCCTCGTCATGGAGAGCACCGGGATGATGAAGATGGTCGCCGGAGAGGGATTCCCCCTCCGGCAGGGTGCCGGAATGGGTCTAGATTGGCTTTCGCTGGCTACGGAGGCTTCTGGCGGCGGAACTCCCGATCTAGTCTCCGTTCTGGAAGTTTTACAATACATAGGTATATATGGGTACAAGGGGTACGTCGATGGAGCTTCAGGGGGCCACGAGGCAGGGGGCGCGCCCTAGGGGGTGGGCGCGCCCCCCACCCTTGTGGCCAGCTCCCGTATCTTCTGACGTAGAGTCCAAGTCTATCTGGTGGCTTTCCTTCCAAAAATAACTTCTCCAGTTGATTTCGTTCCGTTTCGACTCCGTTTGATATTCCTTTTCTTTGAAACACTGGAATAGGCATAAAACAGCAAATCTGGGCTAGGCCTCCGGTTAATAGGTTAGTCCCAAAATAATATAAAAGTGGATAATAAAGCCCAATATTGCCAAAACAGTAGATAATATAGCATGGAGCAATCAAAAATTATAGATACGTTGGAGACGTATCAAGCATCCCCAAGCTTAATTCATGCTCGTCCTCGAGTAGGTAAATGATAAAAAAGAATTTTTGATGTGGAGTGCTACTTGGCATAATTTCAATGTAATTATTCTTAATTGTGGTATGAATATTCAGATCCATAAGATTCAAGACAAAATTTCATATTGACATAAAAATAATAATACTTCAAGCATACTAACTAAGCAATTATGTCTTCTCAAAATAACATGGCCAAAGAAAGTTATCCCTACAAAATCATATAGTCTGGCTATGATCCATCTTCACCACACAAAATATTTAAATCATGCACAACCCCGATAACAAGCCAAGCAATTGTTTCATACTTTTGATGTTCTCAAACTTTTTCAATCTTCACGCAATACATGAGCGTGAGCCATGGACATAACACTATAGGTGGAATAGAATGGTGGTTGTGGAGGAGACAAAAAGGAGAAGATAGTCTCACATCGACTAGGTGTATCAACGGGCTATGGAGATGCCCATCGATAGATATCAATGTGAGTGAGTAGGGATTGCCATGCAACGGATGCACTAGAGCTATAAATTTATGAAAGCTCAAAAGAAACTAAGTGGGTGTGCATCCAACATGCTTGCTCATGAAGACCTAGGGCATTTTGAGGAAGCCCATCATTGGAATATACAAGCCAAGTTCTATAATGAAAGATTCCTACTAGTATATGAAAGTGACAACATAGGAGACTCTCTATCATGAAGATCATGGTGCTACTTTGAAGCACAAGTGTGGTAAAAGGATAGTAGCATTGTCCCTTCTCTCTTTTTCTCTCATTTTTTTATTTTTTTATTTGGGCCTTCTCTTTTTTTATGGCCTCTTTTTTTGGGCTTCTTTGGCCTCCTTTTTTTCGTCCGGAGTCTCATCCCGACTTGTGGGGGAATCATAGTCTCCATCATCCTCCTCACTGGGACAATGCTCTAATAATGATGATCATCAAACACTTTTATTTTCTTACAACTCAAGAATTATAACTCGATACTTAGAACAAGATATGACTCTATATGAATGTCTCTGGAGGTGTACTGGGATGTGCCATGAATCATGAGTGATATGTATGAAATAATTATGAATGGTGGCTTTGCCACAAATACGATGTCAACTACATGATCATGCTAAGCAATATGACAATGATGGAGCGTGTCATAGGAACGGTGGAAAGTTGCATGGCAATATATCTCGGAATGGCTATGGAAATGCCATGATAGGTAGGTATGGTGGATATTTTGAGGAAGGTATATAGTGGGTGTATGATACCGGCGAAAGGTACGCAGTACTAGAGAAACTAGCAATGGTGGAAGGAAAGAAAGTGCGTATAATCCATGGACTCAACATTAGTCATAAAGAACTCACATACTTATTGCAAAAATCTATTAGTTATCGAAACAAAGTACTACACACATGCTCCTAGGGGGATAGATTGGTAGGAAAAGACCATCGCTCGTCCCCGACCACCACTCATAAGGAAGGCAATAAATAAATAAATCATGCTCCGACTTCATCACATAACGGTTCACCATACGTGCATGCTACGGGAATCACAAACTTCAACACACATATTTCTCAAATTCACAACTACTCAACTAGCATGACTCTAATATCACCATCTCCATATCTCAAAACAATCATCAAGCATCAAACTTCTCTTAGTATTCAAAACACTCATAAGAAAGTTTTTACTAATCTTGTATACCTAGCATATTAGGATTTTAAGCAAATTACCATGCTATTAAGACTCTCAAAATAATATAAGTGAAGCATGAGAGTTCATCTATTTCTTCAAAATAAAACTACCACCATGCTCTAAAAGATATAAGTGAAGCACTAGAGCAAATGACAAACTACTCCGAAAGATATAAGTGAAGATCAATGAGTAGTTGAATAATTATGCAACTATGTGAAGACCCTCTAACATTTAAGAATTTCAGACCTTGGTATTTTATTCAAACATCAAGCAAAACTAAATAAAATAAAATGACGCTCCAAGCAAAACACATATCATGTGGTAAATAAAAATATAGCTCCAAGTAAAGTTACCGATGAGCGAAGACGAAAGAGGGGATGCCTTCCGAGGAATCCCCAAGCTTTGGCTCTTGGTTGTCCTTGAATATTACCTTGGGGTGCCTTGGGAATCCCCAAGCTTAGGCTCTTGCCACTCCTTATTCCATAGTCCATCGAATCCTTACCCAAAATTTGAAAACTTCACAACACAAAACTTAACAGAAAACTCGTAAGCTCCGTTAGTGAAAGAAAACAAAACACCACTTAAAGGTACTCTAATGAACTCATTATTTATTTATATTAGTGTTAAACCTACTGTATTCCAAATTTTCTATGGATTATAAACTATTTTACTAGCCATAGATTCATCAAAATAAGTAAACAACACATGAAAAACAGAATCTGTCAAAAACAGAACAGTCTGTAGTAATCTGGATCAAACATATACTTATGTAACTCATAAAATTCTAAAATAAATTTCTGGACCTGAGTAATTTATCTATTAATCATCTTCAAAAGAATTAACTAAATATCACTCTCCAAATAAAAATGGAAGCAATTCTCGTGATCGCTAAAGTTTCTGTTTTTTATAGCATGATCAACAAGACTTTCCCAAAGTCTTCCCAAAAGTTCTACTTGGAACAAACACTAATTAAAAGCATAAAACCACATCCAAACAGAGGCTAGATGAATTATTTATTACTAGACAGAAACAAAAAGCAAGGAATAAAAATAAAGTTGGGTTGCCTCCCAACAAGCGCTATCGTTTAACGCCCCTAGCTAGGCATGATGCTTTCAATGATGCTCACATAAAGGATAAGAATTGAAACATAAAGAGAGCATCATGAATAATATGACTATCACATTTAAGTCTAACCCACTTCCTATGCATATGGATTTTGTGAGCAAACAACTTGTGGGAACAAGAATCAACTTGCATAGGAAGGTAAAACAAGCATAACTTCAAAATTTTATGCACATAGAGAGGAAACTTGATATTATTGCAATTCCTACAAGCATATGTTCCTCCCTGATAATACTTTTCAGTAGCATCATGAATGAATTCAACAATATAACCAGCACCTAAAGCATTCCTTTCATGATCTAGAAGCATAGAAAATTTACTACTCTCCACACAAGCAAAATTCTTCTCATTCGGAATAGTGGGAGTATCATAAGAGACTTGAATACTATAAATTGTTTCCACATTAAAAGAGTAATGTTCAGAAAAGGGGTAACCATAATCATGACAAGTTTTATAAATATAATCACTAATTTTTATAGCATAAGTATTATCACAATAATCATCATAGGTAGGAGGCATGCTATCATCATTATAAATTTGCATATCAAAACTTGGGAGACTAAAATATCATCTTTATTAAATGTAGGATCCCCAAGCTTGGGACCAACATTAATTGCAGCAAATATATTCTCAAATATGTCATCCTCATCAAACATATCTTCCCCAAGCTTGGGCCTTTTCATATCATAAGCATAATCACTCTCATCATTAATAGTATGGATAGCACCAATAGTATAGCAATTATTATATCCTTCCAAGCAAGTGCCAAAAATATTTTCAAGATCATAAGAAGTATCATTATCTTCCCAATCATAATCATCACAACAAGCAATAGGCATAACGAGATCATCATCAAGTGTATCATCTTCATTTTCATGAGGCACAGCAATAATAGGAGCAACTTTATTTGGGGCGATACCTTTTTACCTCTCTTCCTTTTTCTTTTCTTCTTATTCACCTCATGTGTGGGTTCAATCCTCTTTTTGGAGCTCCTTATTAATGAGATTGGTTGAATAGAAGGCTCCTCCTCGTTACCTGATTCATCATAAGAAATAATAGGAGGATATTGGGAAGTCTCTTCCCTTTCATTAGTATTCTCTTCATCTCCTATTTGTTTTCTTTTCTTTATGTAATTGGCAATATAAGGATTTTCAATGCAATTCACCGCACAATACATATAGATCTTCTCTAGATCAAAACCAAGAAGTTTATCGAGATTAAATTTTGGAATACCCTCAGTTATACGTTTCATTTCTTCATAACCCAAGAGCAAACTAAGTTCATTATGATGTGCAAGGGAAATCAAGTCATCACAATTTTTGGACACGATACGGTCATGAAACAATTTGCATTTGATATTTAAATGGCCATGTTCATTGGAAAGTTCGCAAGTATGGGTGAGATATCTTAAATTTTTAGCACATTCATCTAGCTCTTCTTGCAACAGTTTGGTTTCTAAGTACTTATGCCCCTTGCAATATCTATCTTCCCTATTTGGTGTGTACTTGCAAACATGCACTCCACAAAAATTGACATGTTTATAGGAGGCATTTTCATCATAACTAGTGCAATCATCATTAGCATCATGGGTATTCAAAGAATTCATACTAACAACATTGCAATCATGCTCATCATTCAAAGATTTAGTGCCAAACATTTTATAGATTTCTTCTTCTAGTAATTGAGCACAATTTTCCTTTCCATCATACTCACGAAAGATATTAAAAAGGTGAACCATAGGAGTTTCACCCAATTCCATTATTTTTTTGTAGTTTTCTTTTATAAACTAAACTAGTGCTAAAACAAGAAACAAAAAGATTCGATTGAAAGATAAAGATATAACTTCAAGCGCTAACCTCCCCGGCAACGGCGCCAGAAAAGAGCTTGATGTCTACTACACAACCTTCTTCTTGTAGACGTTGTTGGGCCTCCAAGTGCAGAGGTTTGTGGGACAGTAGCAAATTTCCCTCAAGTGGATGACCTAAGGTTTATCAATCCGTAGGAGGGGTAGGATGAAGATGGTCTCTCTCAAGAAACCCTACAACCAAATAACAAAGAGTCTCTTGTGTCCCCAACACACCCAATACAATGGTAAATTGTATAGGTGCACTAGTTCGGCAAAGAGATGGTGAAACAAGTGGTATATGGATGGTATATAAAGGTATTTGTAATCTGAAATTATAAAAACAGCAAGGTAACTAATGATAAAAGTGAGCGTAAACGGTATTGCAATGTGTGGAAATAAGGCCTAGGGTTCATACTTTCGCTAGTGTAAGTTCCCTCAACAATACTAACATAATTGGATCACATAACTATCCCTCAACATGCAACAAAGAGTCACTCCGAAGTCACTAATAGCGGAGAACGAACGAAGAGATTATGGTAGGGTACGAAACCACCTCAAAGTTATTCTTTCCAATCAATCCGTTGGGCTATTCCTATAAGTATCACAAACATCCCTAGAGTTTGTACTAGAATAACACCTTAAGACACAAATCAACCAAAACCCTAATGTCACCTATATACTCCAATGTCACCTCAAGTATCCGTGGGTATGATTATATTATATGCATCACACAATCTAGATTCATCTATTCAACCAACACAAAGGACCTCAAAGAGTGCCCCAAAGTTCTACCGGTGAATCATGACGAAAACGTGTGCCAACCCCTATGCATAGGTTCATGGGCGGAACCCGCAAGTTGATCACCAAAACATACATCAAGTTAATCACATGATATCCCATTGTCACCACAGATACGCACGACAAGACATACATCAAGTGTTCTCAAATCTTTAAAGACTCAATCCAATAAGATTACTTCAAAGGGGAAACTCAATTCATTACAAGAGAGTAAAGTGGGAGGAGAAACATAAGATCCAACTATAATAGCAAAGCTCGCGATACATCAAGATCGTGCCAAATCAAGAACACGAGAGAGAGAGAGAGTTTCTTGTATCATATGTTGATCAATGTGTAACCACGGAAAAATGAAAAAGATGCCGATACTTCTCATGCTTTGTAGGACGAGCCGGCAACACAACAAGAATGTCATTAATTGGGAGGATCACCATCTTATGTGGGTGGACATGTGGAATGCTCAGAGGAATGCCCAAGTTGAAGATGATCACACACCTGACAACGACGAGGGGGCATATTTAAGGCATTTGGAGTGGCTTCGCAAAGAGTACAGAGTTATCCTTAAGGGTGCTTGGACTCATGTCGATTGCTTGGAAGTAATGCCAAGTGAGGCTGCTGATGGTGCATTCAACAACTCTATTAGGGAGACCATTGGAGCGCACCTAGATTATGGCCCTCTGCATGACCGAGTGGTATGTATTTTTGTCTCTTTTTTGAACATGTGACATTTCTTCATGAGTGGTGTGTCACTTAAGTTTTATTCAGGGCACGGAGCTATGGAGATGTATCAATGACAGTAATGTGGTGCTTGGCCGCGCACCTGGTAGAGAAACAAACGTTCTCGTTAGGAGTACTCTACTGGTTAGAGGCCCTCTTAATATGAACATGTGTCATGTGAACTATTTTTGCATATTTACATGTCAATGTCTTTGCCTCTGTAGAAGGTGGTGAATCATTGCCGAACACTAGCCGCTTTACTTTCTTGCCATGGCGGTTCATCCACGGATGTGCGTGCACGTGCTCAGTATAGAATGGATGTGTTGTCTTCCGCTCGTCCATCTTCGAGCCAAGCACGTGCTTCTTCTGCTCGTCCATCTTCCAGCCGAGCAGGTGCTTCTTCGAGCCGAGCACGGATTGATGAACAGGAAGATGAAGAGGAGGAGATAGACTACGATGCGGCTCCGGACTATGTGGAGCTTGGGGCTTCGCAGATGGAAGATGCTCCACCGCCAACTCAACCTTCTCAGCCTTCTGAAGAAGCACACCGAGTTAGCTCAAGAACCATCTGACGTCCTGGATGGCAGAACACTCCAGAGGGCTACTTTAACAGGGGGAAGATGGCTACAAAAAGAGGCAATAAGTGAAGTGATGGCTAATGCGAACTTGTTAGTTATATATGTGGTGAACTAGAAATGTAGTTAGCGTTTCAGATGGAGCAAACTTGTTAGTTCCATATGTGATGAACTTGTTATGTTTTATGTCTGATGGACTTGTTAGTTCTGTGTTAGCAAGACTTGGTAATTATTATGTAAGCTGGATCATGTTAAGTTCGTTGCCGAAAATATGTCTCATTGCTATACTATTGCTGTACTTGGCATTATATTTTGAAAACTATTGTTGTACCTCTGCTACCTGTGATGGAATGGACATGGGCAGCAGGGTTTGCTGTGATCTGCATAACAGGGCAGAAATGCCAAGGACAATGGCGTTTATATGTGGCTAGGAAATGCCGAGGGTGGTTGGTGTTTCAGGTGTGAGCGGCAACGTTTCGTGAACATGTCCCAGCCAGCCTCTGTCTTAAAGAAACGCCAAGCCACGTAGAGCGTTTCGTTGTTGGGTGGAAACGCCGGGGTCATTGGCGTTTCTGGGGTACAGAGAAACGCCCCTTGGTTTGGCGTTGCTGTTAGAACAGGGTGTCAAAACAAACTCCAAAGCCTTTTGTGGTACACATAGTTCACCACATAACATAAAGGAGTACACATAGAGGAGTCCAAAGCAATTGTGACATCACATAAAGGAGTACACATAGAGGAGTCCAAAGCAATTGTGACATCACATAGTTCACCACATAAAGGAGTACACATAGAGGAATCCAAAGCAATTTAGAGTACACATAGTTCACCACATAAAGGAGTCTAGGAAACAAGAAGGTTCAAGATGAAATGCACACGAAGGACCAAAGCATGGCACAGTTCACATCATTGCTCTATTGTGTAGAGCAAGGCCCCTTTCCCTTCTTCTTCTTCCTCTCTTCTTCTTCTTCCTCCTCCCTTTTCCTTATGATGTGATCCTCCTTGACCACCCTCTCCATGAATATCTGATTCTCCCTCTCTCTTTTTTCATCTGCAATTGCCCAAAGCTTCAAGGTTCTTTCTTCAAAATCCTTTTGATGCTTTTTCTGTGCCTCTTCACATTTCCTCACCAACGCTTGCTCCCTAGCATACATCTCATGTCTCGCTCTCTCTAATTCCTTCCTCTTCTTCTCAAGCTCCTCTTCCTTCTTCTTCTTTAGCTTGGCTGCATCCTCCTTTCTAAGCTTCTTCGCAGCCTTCTCACACCATCCCTCCATCTCACCTTCGCCATCCTCAAGCCCCTTCATTGTTGCCTTGTTGGGTTGAGAAGCCGCCATACCTATGAAAAATTGCAAGACATTAGTTAGTAAGGACAAAAACAACATGAAAATAATATTGGGAGACATGAAAATAATTATGAAATGTAGCCACGTACGGAAATGGTCCATCTAGGTATCCAAACATTCCTCTAGCATTACCAGGGCCTCTACCCATGAAACCTCCTCTACCACCACCCGAACCTCTACCCCTACCACGAGCACCATCACTAGTAATTCGTCCTCGACCACGACCACCCCTGGATCCTCGGCCACCACCAGAACCTCAGCCACCACCAAGGCCACCACCGGAACCTCGGCCACCACCAAGTCCATCACCGGAACCTCGGCCACCACCAAGGCCACCACCGGAACCTCGGCCACCACCAAGTCCATCACCGGAACCTCGGCCACCACCAAGGCCATCACCGGAACCTCTGCCACCATGAAGTCCACCACCGGAACCTCGGCCACCACTTGAAGAAGCATTGTGCCCTTTTGAAGTTTTGTTTGTTTTGCAAGTCCTTTTGTTGTGTGTCGTTTCATTGCAAACACCGCATTGGTTCCTATCACGTGGCTCCATGAAATGTCCACTACCAAACTCTCTGGTGCTCATGAGGTCATCCATATCATTCCTGTATCGCTTTGTTCTCCTTCTACCCTTGGGTTGTACCATCATCTCTGGATCGGGCCTAATGTTAGGACCGTGATACTCTGGTCACTGCGATGCGTCCAGAAAAGGGTGGAATCTAGACGCCCATGTTTACTTATGATCTTGCAAATTGAATTCATGCAACCTCACAACTACTCCATCGGAGATATCCACATTCCTGATGCGGGCCGCCGACATCATGTGCGAGCATGGCCAGTGGTACTTACTAGGCCGCTCACAAGTGCAATGTATTGTCCTAAGAGCCACGTTAAATGAGCGACCACCATATGATTGTCCATCTCTAGTTATCCCACCTGGCTCATCCACTTGGTATTTCATTTCTACATTATCGAAACAAGTGTCTCGCTCGATGGCTGACTTGTCTCTCTGAAACTCCAGCCACTCGGCAACCTTCTTCGGATAAATTTCATTGGGAGGCTTCTCACTATCAGCAATCAACTTGTCGATTTCATCGGAGTGCTTCAAAAATACTCATTTAGCTTGTAAAAGGTATATTCCGCTATTGCCGTCACCGGCAACTGACGGGCACCCTTCAAGACAAAGTTGAAGCACTCAACTAGATTGCTTGTCATGTCACCATATCTCATGCCTCCTTCGTCACATGCCCGTGACCACTTGTGTCTCTCATCAATATTCCTTTCTAAGAAATCTTTCCCACCTTCGTTTGCCCTCTCATAGATTTTGTTCAAGCGTGTCGTGAATGACTTAACGGAGAAGGCTACACATGCGGAGTTAAGATCCTTGCAAAGATCCTTGTTCTTACAAGCCCTGTAAAAGTTTGCAACGAAGTGCCTCATACACCATCGGTGGTGAAGCCTCGCATGCCCTGGAATATGAATATCCACGGCCTTCTATATGCCTTGGTGCCGATCGGATATGATGCATACCTCCCTATTCGGAGGAATGACCGTGCTCCTAACAAGTCTCATGAACCATTCCCAGTTGTCTTGGTTCTCCACGGAGACCAAAGCAAATGCCACAGGCAACACCTGATCGTTAGCATCATGTGCCATTGCTATCATGAGTGTGCCCTTGTATTTCCCTGTCAAGAATGTCCCATCTATCGACAAAACCGGTCGACAATGCTCAAAAGCTGCAATGCATGGGCCAAACGTCCAAAAGGCACGACGGAACACTCCCTCAATATCTTGGACATAGTGGTAAAATCCCGGGATTCTGTACGACATCGCTCCCAGCAACCTGGGTAGCATGTTGTAAGCCTCTTCCCATCCACTGTACAACATTCTGAGAGCGACTTGCTTGGCCTTCCATGTCTTTCCATACTTGACCTTATATCCGAACTTATCTTCAATCCAACTCATCAACAACTTCACTTTAATGTTTGGATCCTCGGCTATATGTTTCTGGTATTTATAACCAATGAATTCTGAGGTTAGTTGACGGTGTGTCTTCCGTGCTTCTACGGCCGGCGGTGTGCATTGGTGAGTGGCTTTGCAACTAGTTATCTTCCACCAACCATCTTTCGTGAGTCTTCCATTGACTTTCCATTTGCATCTTTCTACCTCACATTTCACGGTGTATCGCTTGTTGCAGTCCGAGTGAACAACTATGAAAGGCATGTGGTGTTTGACAGCATACTAACACAACCACATCCTAAATTCTAGCATGTGCTCGAACATCAAACCTTTCCTCATGTATGACATCGAAATCGCGTCGGGTGTACTACTTGGGAACTGTCTATCCTCAATTGTCTTGCTCATGCCACCGTCGACTATAGCCTTGCTCATGCCACCGTCGACTATAGCATCACAAAACAAGGGAACTTTGTGATCCCTACCGGTGATTTTTGTGTACCACTCTGCTTCTTTCGCAGTCAAGCCATCCTCGTCCAACTCATTCACCGGGCCTTCATCATCCGAGTCATCCACACAAGCACGCTGATAGATAATGTCAGGATCCATGTCCTGATGCCTTACTTCAGCCTCTACATCACCAACAATGTTGGGGTGCCTCTCATACTCTTCATCGGAGTCATCGCCAGCATCTTTCATTGGTGCACTACCTCCGAACTCATATTGGGGATACTCATTGGCTTCCGCTTCAACTTTATACTCAACAATAGGCGGCACACTACTAACCGGGCTCACATCATCTACTAAGGTTTGGTTCAAGTCAACATGATAGAGAGGAGACTTGACCACCTTACTTGCAAAGACTTCGAGTGACTTGACTGCCGAGGATGCACTACTAGGAAAAGGCAAGCTAGTGGCGCACCAGTTTTGCCTAATAATGGCGCACTACTAGTGCGCCACTAGCACCACGCCATTAGAATTAAATACTAATGGCGCACCACTGGTGCGCCATTAGTATTTGGTGTACTAATGGCGCACCATGCAGTGCGCCATTAGTATAGCCAACAGTGCGCCATTAGAATGCCTCCCAGGGGGCCATATGTACCCATGTGCTTTGGCATACTAATGGCGCACTAGTGGGTGATGCGCCATTAGTGTCATTTTTACAGTGCGCCATTAGTGTCTTGAGTGGTGCGCCACTAGTATGAATATTTGGGATTTTTTTTCTTTTCTGATATTTTCACTGGTTACAAATTATATTATTGGACTGAATTTAGACAACACCACACAACAACAGCAGATTCATCGAATACAATAGAAGATTAGTCTCCGAATACAAATCATCATATTAGTCTCCGAATTCAAAAGACCGAACAAAGATAGAACATTACAAGTCTCGAGACCGCGAGTAGCGAGTTTGTCTTCACATTACAAGTCGATATCGATCATCTAAACTACCATCACATAGAAGAGAGCTGCGGTCATCATGATGAGCATAATCGCGATGAAACTGGTCTTCATCCGGTTCCTCCAACGCTCCCTCCTCTCTCCCGCTAGATAGCACACGTATCTAGATTCCGCCTCCGCCCTAGTGGTGTACCCTTTGTAATTGTTACCGCTGGAACGGTGAACCTGTCTCCGACACTCCTCCCAGTCATCGTAGACTCCGGGAACCTTACCCTTGTACACGACATACGACGGCATCTCTATGCACTAGCCAAACAAAACGTTAGTAGGAATTCACAGACAATACATAAGCAATATATAAGTATGCAACAAAAGGATCATAAGAGAAAAGCAACACATTAATAGCATCGATTACAGCTAAGTTGAACGACTCTCCAAACCAAAGAGACATACAAGTTCATTAAGGTTTAATTACAACATGAGCCAATCAATGTTTCAGAACTACACATAGCATCACTACTTTCGACTCGACTCAAGGGACCGGAGCGTGGATGAAGCCGCCGTCTCTCGTGATGGTCACGAAATCGCGGGCGTTGTCAGCCTGCATTTGTAGCATTGTGTCTATCTCACTATTGGACGGTTGATTTCTGAGGTAGAACTGCCCCGAGGTACGAAGGACATCTTGATGGATGATTTCCGCAAATTCCGACTAGATGCGAAAGAATTCTTGTCTGATGTCCGTGTTCTGGATTGCCGACAAGCTCGCGGCCCAATCTTTGAGATTATTTGGTAGCAGAAGGTGATTATGGTCCCGTACGATCGCCCACATGTGATGGAGGGCGTAGTAGGCATCCTTCTAACTGCCAGGCGGCTGCTTGACGCAGCAGAACGTCGTATTATGGGCGAACACGTGCTTGTCGTACTTACGAACTGCGCTGGTGAAGGTGCCTCCAGATTGGGCGTAGCCGGGGAGAACATCATCAAGAACTTTCTTGATATTTGTGTAGTCTTTCTTCGACTGACGGTCCGCGTCGAAATACATAGCCTTGGAATATTTCGGGCTTAAGAGGATGAGTGTGCAATGTGTGTCACTGCACAAAACACAGAATGTTAAAAAATGATTGAAATCTAAGAAATCATACGTTATGGGGCGGTTGAGGGGACGACTTACTCGAGAAAGTAAGGCACGAAGAAGTTATCCTTATCTGGGTTTGCCAGAATGACGCCTTCGAGGTAAGAACTCGCGACTTGCCAGTCCCCAGCGCTGCCCAAGATCTTGGCACGCATGTAGAAGGGGTCGACTATCACGATGTCCGGGGTCTTGTCTCTAATGATCCACATCTCCATACTCAGCGAAAATAGCCGAACGAAGGTGTAGTGCAGCGGATGAAGGTTAAACATAGCGAAGATGTCATCTAACCGCAGGACGATCGTACCCCCGATGGCGTTATCCACAAAGCTCTTTCCCTCTGGCACCTTGGCCATGAAAACCGGGTATGCCACACCATTCTCTCTGAGACGCCACTTCTCTAAAGAAAGAACACTGTCATGCAGACTCCGCATAGCACCGGTTGCAGCATTGAGCATATTAGTCAGTAGCATCGGCCTACCTGCCACATGCACCCTCCTCGAGATATCCTTAGGTGAAGGTGGCCCGTCCTGAGCACGAATCGTACTCGGTGCCGGCTGGCTTGCACCCTTGTTACTCTCTTTTTCCACCCCTTCTTCTTCTGCTGTAATGGGACCGAGTTCTGCTCACAGACCGCCTTCTTGAGTGTGTTGGGGATGATAATATTTCGCACCTCGGCTATCTGAGGCTCGGTGAAGTCGGCAGCTGGAGGCGTCTCCTGAGAACTGAACGCCAGACGACGCCTATTACAATTGGGTTTCTCCGTGGTACCAGCTAGATCGCGATCGTCTTTTGTAGGGTTGTGTTCTTGAGAAGGAGGCCCCAAGAATTCCTCATCGTACCCATGTTCGGCAAAGTACTTATCAACGTTGGTAAATGTACCATCGTCGTTGTCGTCGTCGTCCGGATCCTGTGCCATATGCATGTTCGGATCCTGTGCCATAGGGATGTCCGGCATGTCCGGTAGCGTTGCGGCGGTCTTGCCATGGCTTGGCACTAGCACGACTGGTGGTGTTGTCTTTGGGGTGGTGTCCCCCGCCCCCAAACGAATCTGGCTCTTCGGCCAAAGCAGGGGCCAGCTTAGGCAGGCGCTGAGGGTCATCAGATCATCTTTGTCAGCCCCGGCGGGTCGAATCAGAGGTAACAACTCGTCGCAGCCTGGCAGCACCCGAACCAGTTGAACCCTATACACGATGGGTGGCATCGGATTGCCGTGGAACACGGGGTTGCCCGGTTGAATGATTTTTCCCTTGGCGACATCGACCAACTCATCGTTCACGAAGTGCAGGGGAGTGCACGGAATGTCGACGGCGCCCTGCGAAAACATGTAGGGCGTTAGGGATGCCCAGTCAAAGGCAAGCAGGTGAAGTCCTTGGCCGAGAGGCTTAATTAGTTACCGTGATGATGGCGTCGAGCTCGGCTAATGTCGAGGCACCGCCAACGGCGGGCGTGCAACTGACGGAGGGGCCGCTTGCTGCCGAGGTGCCGGCCAGCGTACACCCGGGTGCATTAAGCTCCAATGCCCGTGCCGGCGTCAGAGACACCAATACCGCCTCCGCCGGAGACACCAATGGCGCCGCCTGCGCATTGTGCGAGTTGCTGGCCGTGAAGCTGGGAATCGGGGGCGGCCCCTGTTGGCCGCTCACAATCCACGTCGTCAGCCCATGAATCAAGGTAGGCATAATGCCATTGAGCGTCGATCCCAGTTGTTGTTGCACTTGCTCTTGGACAATCTCCGGAATCCCGCAACTTGTGCCTTGAGTTCTTGAACCTCGCGCGACTGGCTGTCCAAGCTGGTCTTTCTCTCCTTTCGCCCACCAGCGTTATAGTATGACGACCATTTTATGGACAAGCCTTGCCGGCCACACGACCAGTTGACGACGGCTTACTGAGCTTATCCTTGTTTTTCATTACGTTCAACGCCCTATTTAGAGTGCTGTCCCAAGGGGTGCTCTGAGATGACCCCGCTCTACTGCTTTCAGTCTCCTGCGCTAGAACAAGCTCAAGCGCCCTGGTCTTCTGATCCGTGGTAAGCTCCTTTGTTACCGGGTCCTCCTTGTACCAGGCCCTGACATAGTTCCTGGTCTGCTTGTCACGGTATTTCTCGAAGCGGGGTGGTAGGCCTTGCTCGACACGCTCCGTGTCCTCCTTGTCCCATATAGGCTCCGCTACTCTGTAACCGCCGGGACCAAGTTTGTGTTCCCCTAAGTTCAACTCCCGCATTTCTTTCCCCCACTGACTTGATTCGGAGATTGCGCTGCTCTCACACTTGATCTTGAACTCCTTGTAGTCATCTTCGCTGATCGAAGGATTTTTTGCCTTGATCTTCTCATAACTATCACCTTTGTCAATCATTCTCTTCACTGCGCTTTTCCAAGTAGACAGGGCCATGCTCATCCTCGTGAGGGCGGCACTGTGCACTTTATTCCCTGAGAGGCGTGTGTTTTCAAATTCAGCGGGGAACTTGTATCGTTCGTGCAGCTTCGTGAAGAGGAGGTTGCGCAAATTCCCTCGGTCATTATGCCTTAAGTTCTCGGTGTTGATCGAGACGGTGCTCCGGAGAATGCACCCGAGCTGAACCTAGTACCCCTTGACTATTTGTTTGGGCTCCGTTGGATTCCCGTCGGAGTCCACTTGAGTAAATTCCTCCTTGACGGTGCGGAGCGCGTTCGGGCACCGGTCCTTCCGTTGCCTCTTCGGTTGGCTACCATCTGTGCGTGCGCTTCCATCATCAGTGGTGGCATCCTCGGCGGCAGCATCAGTGCTGGCATCCTCGGCGGCACCATCAGTGATGTCATCCCCGATGCCACTAGGGGTTGTGTAGTCAGGATCGGTGTCTTCCACGGCGTCCTCATAGCGGTGAGATTGTTCCTCCATCTCTTGGGACAGCTCCCAGAATTGCTTGCCGCCCGAACCGCTGGCCTCATCATTGTGGGCCATGTTTCGCTCTAAATAGGAAAAAAGTTTGGTCAAAAAGTTGGTTATTGTCAAGGAACAAGATCATGGTCTCATCATTTAGGGGTTGTCTACACCGAGGCATCCTAAAAGCTAAGCTTTTATCATTTAGGGTTTATCGACGCCGAGGCATCCTAAAAGCCTAAGCTTTCATCATTTAGGTTCTTATCGACACCGAGGCACCCTAAAAGCCAAGGTTTTATCATTTAGGGTTTGTCGACGCCGAGGCCCATGCATAACACAAGAGGCAGTTGATCCTACTTAATTAAGTACTAAGATACCCCGACCCATGCATTAGTAGCAAGTACCCCATATGTCCGATTTTTAGCAAAGTCATGCCAAAATTCACGGAAAATTTCAGCATGACCTTTGCTGAAAATAGGACATATGGAGTACCCGAATTTGCCGGAACGGAAGTTAATCGACATTCTGGCAAAATCAAGGGCCTCTCGGGGTACCTGCAAAATCATCACGACACGATGGTCGGAGACAAAACCTAGCAAACTCAAGGGCCTCTACTTTCATATGGATGAAAAGGCCACAGACCATATGGTCCTCTGCTTTCATATGGATAAAAATCAGCTCAATTTATGTGAGCTTCCATTCCAGATCTAATAGGTCACCCAACAAAAAATCATCAATAGTTTTAGCTAAAAAATCATGGATTGCTGTTAACTGAAAATTAGTGAAAGAAACTGTTGCTGATCATGGATTACTGTTAATTAAAAATAGAGCATCTGGCTTGTCTTATCATGTTCACTAAGTCCACAAAAATGAATAGGTTCAGTAAACTTAAACTCAGAGCAAGTGTACATCTTATTGTAAGATGACTTCCGTTCCGGCAAAACTGACTTAATTCTAGATGCCATAATCAGATCAAAATTTCAAACCACACACTTATTTTAAGCATGTCATTATCATGGCACATTATGACCATTTTCTTACATGATGCTAACTGTACCTAACTGAATTTTTTGACAGTAGCTCAAGTTTTTGACAGTAGCTCCTAGCTGTACCTAACTGAATTTTTTGACAGTAGCTCAAGTTTTTGACAGTAGCTCCTAACTGAATTTTCTGCTTAAAGGGAAGGCTGACTTAAGTGGCAAGATGATACAATTTGCGTAACATAACAATATATGCATCTTAATATAACACCATCTCCTAACAGAAATAGTATCCCAGGTTTCCATCTTAATACCAGAAAGAATACCCCAAGACTTCCCAACAGAAGCAATATAGTGCCAATCAAAAAAAAATCCAGGATCATTTTTTCTAGAGAAAAGCATCATTATATTTCCTCTTTGTAGCCTCTTTTCTAAAAAAATCCAGGAACCTAATTGAACCTAGGCAATACTCCAACTGAATGCTGGACCATGCATGTTCTATCTCACTACTAAACCCCAAGAGAAAAATTCAGTAACAAATGGAGTAACAGATTAACAAATTACAGTACACAAGAACTAAACTTTGGTTAACTGAATCCAAACTTTGATTGTCTGTCTAAACCTAGGAACACAGTCGAGGGGAGTGAGGGATGGAGTGGGGAGGAAGGGTGGAGAGGGAGGAAGGAGGAAGGATGAGAGGTACCTGGGCAGGCGCGGTCGGTCGCCGGAGGGGTCGGGGTCGGGGTTGGGGTTGCGGCGGCGGCATCGAGGGCGTCCGAGCTCGTCCGGGTCCTCGTAGTCGAAGAGGAAGAGGGCAAGGGGCCGACGCGGGGAGGCTGTCGGCGACGGCGAGGTCGCGGAGGCATCGGCGATGGCAGAGCTGCAGTGGTGGGGGCGCGGGGGCGGCGACGCAAGTAGGGGCGGCGGCGTCGTGGGTCGGGGCAGCATGCGGGGGGGACTGGATCTGGCGAGAGGGAGGGACGAAGGGGTCGGGCGAGTTAGAGCTAGGGGAAGATTATTAATGGCGCACCCCCGAGCGGTGCGTCATTAGAATGTTTTTTTAGATAGCAATGGCACACTACCAGAGCGGTGCGCCATTAGAATGTTTTTTAGATAGCAATGGCGCACCCCCGAGCGGTGCGCCATTAGAATGTTTTTTAGATAGCAATGGCGCACTACACGAGCGGTGCGCCATTAGTATGTTTTATTATTATTATTATTGTTGCTATTTTTAATATTTTTTTGATAAAAACAGAATAATTTTTTTATGAATATGAAAAAATATCATCAAATTTGTTATTTGAAAATATCATCAAATGGGGGTGCTCGGCGGCGGTGGAGCGGGCCGGGGGAGGGTGCGGTGGGTCGGCGGCGGCGGTGGAGCGGGGGAGGGTGCAGGGGGTGCTCGGCGGCGGTGGAGCTAGCGGGGGAGGGTGCGTGGGGGATCGAGATCGAGATGGAGGGGGATAGCAATCGAGATTTAAAAATATTCATCAAATTTGAAAAAATATTCATGAATTCAAAAAGTGCCCATGAAATTTAAAAATATTCATGAGTTCAAAAAGTGCCCATGTAATACAATCGATAAATGAAGACTACGATTTAAATACAGTCGATCTTAGCTAGCTAGCTATCTGTTCACAATCTTCTTTCCCTTCTTTTTTGCAAATGGAGTTCTTCTGTGGAACGGACATCCTTTAGGTAGGGTGGTCCTGCTTCTTCTTATGGTGTATGCTGTTACTTCATCGTCGTCGTCATGTTCGATCTTCGGGTCGCCGTACTTGTCGAAGTCTTGCTCATTGGCTACTCCATCCATTCCGATGATCTTTCTTTTGCCTCTCCTCACGACAACACGACTTGGCTTTGACGGGTCGGTAATGAAGAAGCACTGGTCCACTTGGGAAGCCAGTACTCATGGCTCATTTTTCGCGGTGACGTTTGCGCCCGCGGTCTTGGATTTGGCTTCGGGTATAACCATGGTGGCGAAATACCGGTCTTCTTTTAGGACGCTCTTGGCCCATCTGACACGGAACATCGGGACCTTCTCTCCGGTGTAGCTCAGGTCTCAGATCTCCTCGATCCTTCCGTAGTATCTTTCCTTGTCGTTACCGGTGTAGGATTCCATCGTTACCCCGGAGTTCTGATAACCATCGCTCTTCATGTCCTTGTCCTCGGTGTAGAATGTGTAGCCGTTGATATCGTACGCCTCATAGGTCATCAAGTTGTGCTCGGCGCCCTGTGACAAGGCGAATATGAGTTGTTCTTCCGCAGAAGAATCCTCATGTAAAGGGTACGACAGAAGCTTCTTCTTGAACCAACGTGTGAACCATGAGTTGTGCTCTTTGATTATATCTTCGTCCGTCCTCTGTTGGCCTTGGTCACTGTACGTCTTCTCAATCAAGGTTTTGTGCTCTACCACCCATGGATCGACCACGTCTATGTGTTGTAGCGCGACTAGGTTTGCTCTTTCAAAGTCGGCGAGTCGACCCTCGAAGTCGACATGCATTTCGCGGCGACCCTCACGGTGACCCCATCCAGCGAGCCTGCCGAGGTGCCTGTTGACGGGCAGACCAACGGGGTTCTCGATGCCTAGATAATTCGTGCAGTAGGAGATGCACTCTTCGGTCAGAAAGCCCCTGGCTATACTTCCCTCTGGACGTGACATGTTGCGAACGTATCCTTTGATGACACCATTCATCCTTTCGAACGGCATCATGCTGTGCAGGAACGTCGGCCCGAGTTGGATGATATCCTTCACGATATGGACTAGCAGATGCACCATAACATTGAAAATGCGCGCGGGAAGTACATCTCAAGCTCGCGTAGTATCACCACGATCTCTTCCTATAGCCGTCTGAGTTGCTTCACGCCAACTGACTTTCGAGAGATGACGTCGAAAAAGTTGCATAGGCCAAATAGCATTTCACGGACGTGCGCGTACATGATTCCACGGATTGTAACTGGAAGTATCTGCGTCATCAGCACGTGACAGTCGTGAGACTTCATCCCGCTGAACTTCTGCTTCACTGGGTCTAGGTATCTGCTTATCTTCCCTGCGTAACCGTAAGGAAGTTTTACTCCTACGAGGCAGGTGAAAAACTGCTCGATCTCCTCCTGATTTAGAGTGAAGCACGCGGGAGGGTAGTCATTTCCGGTCTTCTTGGCCTTTTTGCCTTTGCGATGACTTTCCGTGTCCTGCTTCGCCTCATCATTATCATCACTAGCGTGAAACTCCTCCCTGATGCCCATTGATTTCAAGTCTGCCCTTGCTTTCGACCCATCTTTTGTCCTCTCTGGCATGTTGGGCAGGGTACCAAGCAGACTCTCGCACACGTTCTTCGTGATATGCATGAAATCAAGGTTGTGAGGCACACGGTGGATCTTCCAGTATGTTAAGTCCCAGAAAACAGACCTCATTTTCCATACCTTCAGCAGCGGCTCTGGCGCCTTTCGCTTCTTTCCCGGCTCTGGCGTCTTTTGCTTCTTTCCCGGCAGTGGACAATCTTTCCAATTTTTCAACAGCTCGTCTATTTCATCGCCGCTCCACGTACGCGGGCGTCTTCGGGGTTCGGTTTCACCATCAAACATATCCTTGCGTTTTCTCCACGGGTCATCATCGCGAAGCCACCTTCGATGTCCCATGAACACGGTTTTCGAAGACCCGGGATCTCTATCTAGCTGGCGATACGTTGTTTCATCCATGCACCTGACGCATCTAGAAAATCCGTGGACCACCTGCCCCGCGAGATATCCGTAACCAAGATAGTCATGCACCGTCGTGAGCAGTGCGGCTCTCATAGGGAAATATTCTTTCTCTGCGGCGTCCCACATATTGGCTGGCGTTTTCCACAGCGTGTCTAGCTCCTCTTTCAGCAGCCCCATATACAGATTGATGTCGTTCCCTGGTTGTTTCGGCCCTTCAATTAGCATACTCATGTGAATGTACTTCCTCTTCATGCACAACTAGGGGGAAGGTTGTACATCCACACAAACACAGGCCAGGTGCTATGTGTGCTTCTCTGGCTGCCAAACGGATTGACTCCATCGGTGCTCGCGCCTAGCACGATGTTCCTTGGATCGTCCCCAAATTCTGGGTGTTCGAAATTCAACACTTGCCACTGGCTCGCATTCTTAGGGTGACTCAGCATCTTGTTTTTTATTTATCTTCGGATCATTTCCGTCATCTTCTTGCTTCTTCTCCTCCCTATCCGCATGCCAACGCAGGAGCTTTGCTACCTTAGGGTCCGCAAAATACCGCTGTAGACGAGGAGTGATCGGAAAGTACCACACCACTTTTCGAGGAGCTTTCTTCTTCTTCTTGTATCGAGTGACGCCGCACACGGGACATATGGTAGACTCCGTGTGCTCGTCCCGATAAATGATGCAATTGTTCATGCACACATGGTATTTCACATGCGGTAAATCCAGAGGACACACGATTTTCTTCACCTCCTCGAAACTGGTCGGGCACTTGTTCCCCTTGGGAAGACGTTCGTGCCAGAATGACATGTTCTCGTCGAAGCATGCGTCGGTCATTTTGTGTTTTACCATCATCTCTAGAGCCATGAGCGTTACTTTCAGGCGGGTATCCTCGGGCCTGCATCCTTCATACAATGGAGTAACCGCATCTATATCCAGTTGATCCAGCTTGGCTTTCTCTCGGGCGGCAGTTCTTGCGTTATCCGTCTGCTTGAGAAGCAGCTCTTGAATATGAGGGTCCTGCACCCAGCCTCCATTGTCGTCTGCTCCGGCATCTTCATCTTCATGATCATGCCCTTCGTCTTGATCTTCCTCATCATCATGTTCGGCATCTTCTACATGATGACTGTGTACAGCATCACCGTCGTGATCATGTCCTGGAGATTCTTCGTCTTCTCGCCCGCCCTCGCCGCGGTGGTTGTCTTGCTGCCCTTCCTCATTTCTTGCCCGACCCCCATGAACGACTTCATAGTCATCTTCATCACCTTGCCACTGATAGCCATCCATGAAACCACGCAAGAGCAGGTGGTCCCGCACCTGCCCGAAATCCGGGCCCGCAATAAGGCTCTTCAGCTTGCATCTTCGACACAGACATCTTATCTCCGTCTCGTTCTTTTGAAACATCTCGCCCTTCATGGAGCTCAAAAATCTATTCACGATGCCTTTGGTCATCGTGCGGACCATGGTCGCCTGCGGGGTAGAGCAAAACGATATTTTAGAACCAAGAAAAAATTTGGCAGGACTTTCCCTAAAAATAGGACCAAAAAGAATGCATAGTGCCAAAATTCTCACCGAAACGGAAATGAATCAACATTCGGTAAAATATTGGCAACTATCGCATTTCAAATACCGGTACATGAAAACACAAACATATGCAACACCACAAACATACATAGATCTAGCAAGGCCATAAAAAGTGCATGTGCACGTTGTTTGAGCGAGCTAGGGAGAAAAAAAGTAGATCTACAACATAAAGATAGCTTTCCCGTTACTTACCTATCAAAAAAAGGTAATTTAACCACTTAATTTTGATGAATCTATGGTGCAAATGAGGTGAGGAGGAGGAGGCAGCCGACACAAGCTTGGAGGAGGAGGTGGAGAGAATGAAGTGGGGAAAGTGGGTGTGTGGGTGTGGCTGTCCAAAATATCTAGCTGGTCCAGGTTACTAATGACGCATCATAGACAGATGCGCCATTAGTAACCCTAGTTACTAATGGCGCACCAACTTGAGATGCGCCATTAGTAGTTTTACAAAAAAAAAGTAGTGGCGCACTGGGTTGGAGGTGTGCCATTACTAGTTAAACTAGTAATGGCGCACTCTTCCCTGGTGCGCCATTAGAATTTTCGGCAAAATAAAAAAAGAAAATTTATTACTAATGGCGCACCGTGGGTCTGGTGCGCCATTAGTGTCTACCACACTAATGGCGCAACGACTCATGGTGCGCCATTACTATATAGTAGTGGCACACCACATGTCTGGTGCGCCATTAGTGGCCATATCATCTATAGCTCTTTTCCTAGTAGTGATGCAACAACCTCCTTATATGCATCCCAATGCAAATTGGACTTGGTAGGCATTGTCTTCATTCGACACTTGTGTGCCGACCCAACATCATATCTTTCTACTAATTCAACTTGATCACTTGCATCCACCCACTTTAATCTTATCCGTGTTTGTTCCACGACCTCTTCATAACTAGGAGTCTCAAGAAATATCAACACTTCCTCATACTTGTCAACAATACTCACATTCATGAATGCCTCTTTGTCAACATAATGAATATTCACAATCTTGTCCATCTAAAAAATGGTAACATAAGTATAAGAAATGTACAATGCTAAATATACCACATTACTAACAAAACCCCTAACCCTAACCCTAAATATTAACATTAGCCATAACCCATAATAAGGTATGCTCAACAACATCAAAATGCAACACTATTGGAACAACAATACTCAAAACATCACATTATAGATCCATGCTCAAAACTAGGGTTAGGAACAACAAGAAAAAATCAATCCAAATGGACAAATCCAACCAATACAAATTTGTGAGATGAAGGAGGTTACCTCAACGAACGAAAATGACACCGGATCCACGGACCAACCCAATCAATTTGCAAGGATTTGTGAGGGGCTAAGTGAGGGACACAAAGGGGGAAAAGGGCAAGAGCTCAGAATAGGCCAATGGGGGAGAAGAGAGTGAGTGGTGAGTGGTGGGTGAAAGCTCCACGGCCACCTAAAATATCTGCACCAGAAACGCCACTGATTGTGGCGTTTCCAGAAATGCTAGATGGGTCGGCGTTTCCAGCTTGCCACGTTAGCAAACAACACGTCCTCGGCCTGGCAGTGGGCCAGGGCAGAAACGCTAGCTTGTTCGGCGTTTCAGTGTTGACTGGAAACGCCATGGGCCCTGGCGTTTCTAAAAGGGTCAAATCGTGAAATACTTTCACGTCGGGTTCAGTTTGTGACAATAAACTCCGACAAGGTCAGAACAGTGATTTCGGCCTCTATATGATGCCTCGCTGCCTATGTAGCTTGCTTTTCAAAAGCAATGTAAATAAGATATCATGAGTTGATCTCATGTGTTTCTTATAACGCTATGCATGAACATCATACATAAATATCTATTTTAATGCTTCAATGATGAACGGTCTCTAAATATTCTTATGTGTAGGTTTTGAATACTTGGTTCACTCTCACCTTTTGTACCGTTCACGCAACGGGTCATCTAGTCTCTTCAAACGGAGCACTTGGATTGGGAATCGTCCTTTCCTGTTCCTCGCTTGTCGTCATCACACAGACACTGGTCACCAGTTTTTGTAGCGTGACTAGAGATCATAGGTCAGTCATACGAAACCACCGCCACCACCACCACCTCACTGTGGTGATGGATGATAGGAGATCGCGGGGCGCTCATACGAAACCGTCCCAACTTGCAAACCGGCCGTTTGATCTCTCTTTAGTTTGGTGCCTAGAGATCATAGACTGGTCAGTAGCTTGATTAGGCGGCCGGTCAAGGTGCTCCGAGACCGATTTGCTGATAAATAATTGAGATTAGAGATTTTGGTTAATGATTGATTAGTTGTAATTATTAACTATCCCACACGTAGTACATCTGGTAGTTAGTTAATTCGAACAATAAACATAATGAGTCAGCAGCCGCTCAAGTCTGTTTAATCAGTGGTTACGAGATTAATTATACAATTAATAGGTACTCCCTCCGTCCGGGTTTATTGGGCCCCTGGGCGGAGGGAGCTCGTCCGCTCTTATTAGGCCCCTTAATCGATATGGCTGCCAAAAGCAGAAAACGCTTCGTTGCTTTCTCGATCTCCTCAGCCGCGGTTCATCTTCTGAAGCGCATTAAATTTCCAACCGCTGGCATGCAGAAGAAGCTGCTATACATTGAGCGGACTAGTACTCCTAGCACAACGCCACAACAGTAGTCCCAGGAAAGAAACCAGCGTCTCGCCGGCCGGATGCAGCGCCGTACCAGCATGTCGTCGCGACCGAAGGCGGAGCACAGCGTCGACGTTGATCCGGACGCGGAGACCCAGTCCGGGCTGGGCTTGGACGCGTCGCCGACCAACCTCGCCGCTGCTGGGCACGCAGAGCTCGGTGTCCATGGTGCGTCGCTGGCGGAGCACAGCGTGGACGTCGATCCGGACGCGGAGACCCAGTCCGGGCTGGGCTTAGGCGCGCCACTGCCAGACCTCGTCGCTGCTGGGCATGCAGACCTCGGCGTCCATGATGCGCCGCAGGCCGAGCACGACATGAAGGTCGCTCCCGACGCGGAGACCCAGGCGGAGCTGGGCTTGGGCGTCCAGGACATGCAGGTATGTATGCATGCCTTATCCAGGGATCATGGTGATGTTTAGTCGGTGCAGTTAGGCCGGCCATGGTACTTAGCTTTTGTAGGATGAATAGCAAACGATGCATGCTCCACCCTTGTCTTTACATGATGGCTACATGCAGGGCGGCGTGCTGGACGTGGGGCAGGGCATCCTCGCGCATGCCCACGACGTGCTCGACGTCACGCAGGGCATCCTCGCGCTCGCCCAGGAGGGTCCAGACCTTGGGGCGCTGCTGGACCAGGTGGAGGCTCTCATGGACACCGTCACGGCGCTCGTCGACGACGCCACTGCATTGGTGAACCAGCGACCGGGTGTGCTCGGCAGGGAGGAGGGATTCGTGGTGCCAAGGAGGACTGCATTCGGCCGTGCTCCTGCGTGGGTAGACATGCTAGATGATGAAGTAACAATACCGCCTCCATTGGTAGGTTCGTTCGCTAAGATGATGAGGTATATGGATAGAATGAACCGTGAGAAAGAGAAGGGAAAATGAGTGGTAGAGTTGCTCTGAAAAAGGAGAGGAGAAATTGCACCAGAGTTTCCATGTTTTTCATTTTGTTGGTGTTCTAAGTTTGATGATGTTGCATGCATGCACCTGCATGTTGAACTCCTGCATGTTGCATCAATGAACGTATGTTGCCTGAAGTATTTAAAGTTTAATTTTGTTTCGAGTTTTATGATGATGCAGCCAGTTTAAGATAACAAAAGGACATCATTGCATTATAAATTCAGGCTACAAATTCTTTTGCCATGGCTACAAAAATCTAACCTGAATTGACATATTCTAGTGCCGCGGCTACAAATTCGAGATCACAAGGTAGCCTACGTGGTAGTTTGCCCCTCCCAAAAGACTTTTTCTTGAGGTGAGGAAGATCATAGTCTATGGAACCCTTGTGTTTTATTATTTCCCGCATTACGGCTTGGTGGCTAAGGAACACACGGTTGGACTTGTCTGCATCATGCTCATTCCATGTCTCATCCACTTTTTGAAGAATATCTTGAAGATTCTTTGGCATCTTCTTCTCAAACGCGGACTGAAGAGAGTTGAACACGCCAAGATCTAGGGCGTTAGTGTCCGGAGAATTAGGTGGCTGCATCACAACCCTAATGTCCCAACCACCTTGAGCAGCTGCCGCACACACCGCCGGATCATCTGGTCGAACATGTGTCTTGGCTTTGTCCTGTTGGATGAAAATAGGCTTGTACCGATCCTCTTGCGGCCACTTCTCCTTGATTGCCGGCAACACCTTCGTGATCAAGTATTCCCGGATCTTCTCCATGCCGACTTTATCGCATGGCTTGAGCTCCAACGTTCCTCTAGGCCTGTTTGGGCTTCTCCTCTGTGCCGGTTTCCACTCAACATAGGGCCAAATTCCAATTTTACCATCAAAAGTACAATTGCCTTGCATATCATATCTTGGCCTAGCAACAGCAGCAAGAAACATGATCTTCTCAATGTGTCCCTTGTTTTTGGCGTGCCTCACGGGGTTCGGCTCGTTAATGCCCAAATAAACCCCCTGGGTTTTCCTTGTACGATAAAACCACTTTTCATCAATATGGACCACATTAAACGAATCCTTGAAAACAGGGTTCTCCGGCATACTAGCGGGTTCTAGGTTTGAAAGGCAATACATGACACGAGCTTTCTTGTTTTCTTCCGCTAGCATAGGCTTGAGCTCGTTGGTGTGTTTGCGTAACTCATGCTCCTTCAAAAGCCTGTGAACGGTGGTCTTCGCCATGTTCAATGCACCGGCAACATCTCTAATTGTTGTTCGATCATTCGGAGGGACGGCGGCTAAAGCATCTGAGTCCAATGTAACACGCTTTCTACCAACTCTGCCCGGCCGCTTGTTGATAACCGCATTCACACCACCTCCTCTCCTACCATTATCCCATATCCGCCGAAGAACCCTAACTGACACTTTATATAGAGCTGATATTTTCTTAGTCCACGGCCAGGCGATGAACCTATGGATGCAGGAAAACGCCCACACCGGCGTACACGCCCGGAAAGACCGAGGCGTAGCTGGCCTTGCCCGCAGCCGGCATGACCAAGACCTGGCCGGCCTTGCCCGCGGCCGTTGCTCCCTTCTTCTTCGCCATGAACTTGCAGCTCTGGTGGTATGTTAAGATCGAAAGGAAGCATAGCTCGATGACTTTGTGGTTGGAGGATGCTTAGAGCATGCCTATATTTATAATGGACACACAAGTTCCTTTCAAAGCAAAAACATGGCGCGAGCTCTACTAATCAAAAACATGGCGCGAGCTCAGAACTGCAAAAACATGGCGCCAGCTCAAAACTGCAAAAACATGGCGCGAGCTTGCTCTCCAAACCAAAACTGCAAAAACATGGCGCGAGCATGCTCTTCTGATTTTTCCGCTGCTACGTTTGTCTCCCAACCAGCCAATGCATGCGCTTCTAATCCTCCTTGATTGGCGCATGTATGCGCCATGCAGCGTCCGAGCGCACGCAAAAAAGTAGCGGCAGCACCGCGCGTGAGGTGGTGTCTGGTTCGGAAGCGCCAGGGAATTAAATTGAGCGTGGGGCTGCATGCGGGTGAAGTTGGATTTGTTTTGGGCAGTAAATCGTGCATGGAAACCGAAGGACAGCGCTTGTTTCCAGGGAATTAATCACGGTGCCTTGGTACCTGCGATTTGGTTGGGGGGCCTAATAAACCCGGACGGAGGGAGTAGCAGATAGGTATACTCCCTCCGTCATGGTTTAGAAGGCATCGTTAAATTTACGTGTGTTTCCACAATAGACAAGATTTAAGGCGCATTACATTTATTTCTAGTAGCTAATTAGTACTCCGATATACTATTTCTATATGCATGCATAGTGGGAATGCTATTTTTTAGTCCATCCAACAACCAATAGATAACCATCTAGGTCCTAAAAAATTTCTAAGCGCGCCTTCTAAACCGTGATGGAGGGAGTACTAAAAACAAAAGTAGTTTCATCTGGGCGCTAAATTAAGAAACTCAGGCTACAATACAACCGTAAGTTTATCCTGTAGTATGTCTTGTCTCTTTGCTTGTCGATCGATTGAACCGATCGAACAACCACCACTTTGCATGGTCTTCGGTTGAGATATTTAGAAATCTATACGGCCCTACTCCTACGATGTATTTTTGCAATGAAAATTGTTTACATGTTAGTTCAATGGAGTCCAACAATCAACGGCTATCAAACTCTCTCCGAAAAATAACAAATGTACTCCATCAAACAATCAACGGCCAACAATGAAAATTGTTTACATGTTAGCTCAATGGAGTAGTACAAGCAACGGCCGAGAGACGACCGATGGAGACACATCGATGTGTGTGTCGAACAACGCACAAATGCATGCATGCATTTTGTTGCGAATCGAGCTATAGGGAGGGGACCGTGCGGCGGCCGGCCGGCCGGCCGGCCGGACCCGCGCGCGCCAACCGACGACGGGCCGTCCGCCGTCCGGCAGATCGAACGCCGGCACGCGCGCACATGGAGGCACATGGATGCTATCTGCAACCACCTCTACATCGACCGGTCGACCTCGATCGACGATCGACCTCCGGTCCATGTCATGCATGGATGAGGACGGAAGATCTTGGCAACCTGCGCATCTCATTATTCTACGACTGCACATGTAGACGAGTCCACCACATGATCGACTTGTACTACCTGACTAGTGCCTTCATCATATCATTGAGCGGCAATAATCGCCCGCTAATGATCATCTAATCAGAATATCGTATGATTGCTTCGGATTAATCAACTCACAAACATGTATTACATATATCATGGGCATCATTTTCTTGCCCTCCATAAGATTCCTCTGTACATATAAATGCACGCCTGTTTTTTTTTAAAAAAATCCAGTTTGAAACCAAATGCTAGCTTATCGTGCTAGGTAGATAATTCTGATATTTATGTTTTCCCCTTTTGTTAATAACAGTATAAGTATGCACCATTTGTAGCAGATCGTGCATGTGGCAAGTGGCCCACAGAGCTACCTCAGTCTGGTCCCTGCTTTAGTTCAATCTTTCTTAGACATACGTACATCGCAAATTGGGCATATCGGCCTACCGAAATCAAGATTTTTGGAATCTTTCTCCCTTCATCAGATGGATTACCTACCTCTGATCTGTTGGTACCAGAAAAAACTACCAACTGCCATACAGTGTACCAACCAGTCCGATCTCACCTGCAGCTTGCCTCTTCTTTAATTGTAGTATCATGCACTGACCGGTACAATCATTATGGAAACCGTTGTGTGTGATGTTTACATGTGAGATCGATCAATGACAAAGAGCGTGTTAGAGGAGTCATTATGAGAGGAACTCCACTTGTACTAATTATATAGCTAGCAGCTATTGTCTGTTTGGAGAAATACCATGTTCTATACTTCCTCCATTCCTAAATATTTGTCTTTCTAGATATTTCAACAGGCCACAGGTAGTTAAACAAGTGATGCGGGTCTCCACCCGCCGGCGTCTGACCTTGGCGCCGGGGTGGTCTGCGCCGGCGCCTGCTGGATCTGGATCGCGCTTCTCCTGTCTTCGCGCTCAGGATGGCGAAGATGATTCCTCCACAGCCGTGACATCTGAGGCATCTCGCCGGCGCAAGACCGACGAGGAGCTGGCCGCCGAGTTCTGGGCGGATATCGGGTATCCTACTCCGGCCTCTCGTGTTTGGGAGCGACCGTCTTCTCGGCGAGTTTCGCCCCAGACGACCTGCGCTCTGGAGGCTAGCGGCCCCTCGACCTCGCCGGTTTCTCATTTGTTGGGGTCACCGGCGGCTGCTCGTCATCTCGTTAGGGCGCCGGCTACATCCAAATCTCTGGTTCGGCCATGGATCGGGCCTCTTCCTCCCCCCAGAATCTCTCCCACCCGTACCCTGGGCGATGCCTTGCCTTTGGCCAGTCTGGCGAGGGCGACGGCGTTCATGCAGCCCGCGACATCGACCTCGCCGTCGTCTGGTGTTTCGCCGGCAGAGTCGGCGCGATTGATGGGCCTGGGCCCTCTCCCAACCTCAGGTACGTCGCATCCTAAGCATTCGTTACGCATGGTTAATCTCAACCGTTGGCTGTCTCATATGTGGAACAGGGACAAGCTTCGATCCAACCCTAGTCTACCTCGTTCTTTCCTGGCCGCCGTCTGCTCGGGGATGGTCCGTGATGCGTCCGCACCGCCAGGCTCCGTGTTGCCTCGACCTGCAGCCGCCACGCCCAACCCCGCTGACGGTTCCTCGTCGGGCGGCGCCCCTGGCTTCGCGTCGGGGGTGTTCCCTCCCGTCATGCCTTCTTCCTCTTCTACAGGTCCTATGCCGATTCCCCAACAGCCTACAGCGCCAGGGCAGCAGCTACAACACATGTACCAGATGCCGGAGCAGTTTTTTCAGCAGCAGCCGATGTATCATGCGTCGCCGGGGTATATGCAGCAGATGGCACCGGTGTACCAATATCAACCAGCTGGACCTCCATTGCAACAGAACCAAGGCCCCAATGCTGTCTAGCCTATGGCTTTTAACGCCGGCTTGGCAAACTCGGCGACCGGAGTCCAGATAGGAACTATCCGTCCTAGGAACCGAAGGGTGGAAAAGGTAACCGGCCTAAGAACCGTGCCGGAAACGCCCCGATTATCGCTGCTCCTCCCACTCTTCCTTATCATGCTGTGCAAGGCGCTACGGCCTCGGTCCCGGGGACTATTGTGAATGCTGCTCCTTCTATGGCACCGTCTCAACAGCAACAGGACGTGGCTCAGGTTGCACCTGCTCCCGGGGCGAACACGGTACTGACCAAGTTATGGTGTACTAAGTGTCAGTCGGCTGGACATGTGGCTTCAGATTGTGTAACTCAGCAGTATTGCTTCATCTGCAACAAAGCGAACCACCCGATGACTACTAGGCGGTGCCCAGCTCTCAAGATGCCGAAGCCGGCGGCGATGCTTTGTGGCTACGGGACTGAGAGCATGGCCTTCTTTCAGATGCCTGACAACGTGTGCAGGGCAGACCTCACACCTCAATCCTCACCAACGGCCATCATTACGATATCGGGAGGCTCTATCTCTTCAAGCATAGTGGAGGCCGAGGTTGCTAAGATCGCTCAATATCAGCAACAATGGACGTGGGAGGCTATTCCGCATGGCCAGAATGCCTTTATCATGTCTTTTCCCGGCGACGAGGTGCTTCCGAGAGTTTCTGGTTTCACGGTCTTCATCAAATCGCACAATGTCACTTTGGAGTTCAAGGCTTGTCATTCCGAGGAAATACCGAATCGTTTTGAGCTTCTTCTAGTTTGGGTGCATGTACATGGAGTTCCTCATGCACTCCGGCATTTCTTGGGTCTCTGGGCAGTTGGCTCTGTCATTGGCGCCACCCTTGACGTCGACCTTCTATGCTTGCGCCGTCGAGGTATCGTGAGGATTCAGATTGGAGTGCTAAATCTTGATGCTTTTAAGATGAGCCCTGTTAACTCCCTCACGTCGGATGTGGTTGTTCAGAAGAAGGGCTATGAATTCCGGTACACCCTGGAAGATGATAATTTCTGTGTGGATGCTGACTTTGTGCCTCGTGTGTGGGAACATGGAGATGATATGGATGGGGACAAGGAGTTCGATCGAGAGGACAATTCTGGGGCTGTTGATAAGAGCAAGAGGCCGAAAGCGTCTTCGGCGTCCGCCAATGCGGCGGCATCCTCTTCCTCGGGAGGTGTGGTTCCGATGCAAACCACCGCTTCCGTGCCCGCTTATGCCAGCTCTCCTCCATGCTTGACATCGCGATGTTCGTTGGGGGAGCCGCCGGCGGCTTCGGAGCTTGAGTCGTCCCGCATCCCTTCCCCGCCTGCTGGCTTTGCACCGTCACCACCCTCTCAACCGGAGGCTATGCCCATGGCAGCTATTCGGACACGGGAGGTTGGGCCAGCGACGCCCTTGGCGCTGGGATCACCGGCGGACGATGCTATCGAGCACCTCACGACACCGACATCAGCTTCTTCCCGCTCTTCAGGTCGTCGGGGTGTCATCTTTTCTCCGGCGGTGCGTGCAGATCATGAGTCGGCGTTGGCGACGCTTCGGGCGATGTCTTCAGTACCGCCGTCGCAGGTTGAGCAGGCTGCTCCTCCGATCGTTGCCCTGGAGAGCGAGCTGCAGCCTTCATGGTCCCCTTCTGCATCGCCGGGGCCGGCGCTGTCTCAAGCGTCGCCACCGGGGGACGAGGAGGCTGCTCTTGCTACCCCTGTTTTGGAGGGCGATCGGCTCTGTTCTTCGATTACTGCTGTGTTGCCGGAGCCGTCTACTCCTCCCTTCCGGTCCTCTGGGATGCGGGCTGCTTCGGAGCTGTCTTCAACGCCTAGACGTAGCGGCCGCCACGTCGCGGGGGCTGATGGGGCCTCTGCCACCGATGAGGATTCCATGGAGAGGGCCATGCGTAGAACGGCATCGCGGAATCTCGACTTTGATGGTACGTCTTTATGCAAATCATTTCTATCTTTTGATAAAGCCAAAATGTCTTCAAATATTGCTAGTCTTGGTATATCTTCGGGTAAAAATGATGCTGTAGTTGATTTCTCAGTTAAAGCTCTTAAGCAAATGGAGGTCGACCGGTATACGGTTGCTCCTAAAACGCTTCTCACGACGGACCCATTAGTTTCAGATGAGGAGGATGAGGAGTCCGATGCCAACCCTGGAGGCAGACTCCTCTCTCATCTGGTTAATGATTCTATAGAGGTAGACTTTGAAGACACCATGCGTGATACGATGCTTTATGAGCTCGTTGCATCGGTTCGTAAGAACAAGTCTAACTCTGGCAGTAAAAAGGGTCGCCCTAAGAAGAAGACCAAAGTATCCAAACGTAACAAAGTTTCCCCATGAAAGGAATGTTTTGGTATAGCAGAGGTCTTGGGGACTTGGCTAAGTACAAACATATTTCCGATTGCGTTAGAGATCATGCCCTCGACTTCGTGGCAATCTCTGAGTGCAGTAAGCGCGACTTTCCATCGCGTGATTTGGACCATTTTTCATGTGGCAAAGATTACGAATGGCATATCCTGCCGCCTTCAGGGAGGTCCGGACGTATCCTTTTAGGAATACACTCTACTTTCTTGGAACTTCTGTCAACTTCAAAGGGGGAGTATCATATTAAATTCCACCTGAGAAATAAGTCTGATAATTTCATTTGGAGTCTGGTTGCCGTATATGGAGCCGCTCAAGATGAATTTAAAGCGGCCTTCCTAAAAGAACTTGTCAACACCTGCAGAGAAAATCCTCACCCTATGTTACTTGGGGGGGACTTCAATATTCTGCGGTATAGGCAGGATAAAAACAATGATAGGTTCGACACTCGACGGCCCTTTCTTTTTAATGCGGTCATTGACAGTCTTGATCTACGGGAACTCTCCCTCTCGGGGCGTCAATTTACCTGAGCCAACAATAGATCTACCCCGACTTTCGAAAAACTCGATCGGGTCCTAGTCACTACAGACTAGGAATTTAAATATCCATTAGCATCAGTAAGAGCTTTGGAGAGGATTGAGGCCTTATCGGACCATGCTCCTTTGCTCACTGATTTTGGCCAACCTGCTACCAAGTCGAGCCGCCATCAGTTTAAATTTGAACTGGGGTGGCTCACTAGAGAGGGCTTCCCGGATTTGGTTAAAAAGGTGTGGTTACGCCCAACACGGGGCGATACACCGATTCAGCGTTGGAACAATCGCATTAGGGCGTTGCGCCAATTCCTCCGTGGCTGGGCTAAACATACTGTAGGGATTTATAAGAAAGAGAAGCTGCGACTATCCGTATTGATAGACTCCTTAGATAAAACCGCGGAGGTGAGGCTTTTATCTGCGGACGAGATTGAACAAAAAAGTCATCTCAATGAGCAGCTAGCCCGCCTCTTACGTGAAGAGGAGATCAAATGGTACCAACGGTGCAAGACTGACTCGTTGGTACTTGGGGATGATAACACGAAGTACTTCCAAATGTTAGCCAATGGTAGACATAGAAAGAAACGAATTTTCACCCTGGATCAGGATGAGGGCCGCATTGAGGGGGACGGTCCGCTAAAGGACTTTATTACAAAATACTATAAAGACTTGTTTGGTCCGTCCTCGGAAACTACGCTGGAGTTGGATGAGTCTCTTTGTCATGACATTCAGCAAGTTTCGGCTGCGGAAAATGAATTCCTAACCTCTGCATTCACTGAGGAGGAAATTCGGACTGCGGTTTTCCAAATGGATCATAACAAATCTCCGGGACCGGATGGTTTTCCGGCGGAGTTTTATCAATTTTTTTGGGATATGTTAAAGTCTGATCTAGTTCAATTGTTTAATGAACTGCATGCTCATAGACTAGACATCTCCAGAATAAATTTTGGTGAAATTATTCTTTTACCAAAGACAAAGGATGCCAATCGGATTCAATAGTATAGACCGATTTGCTTATTAAACGTGAGCTTTAAGATTTTCACCAAGGTCGCGACCAACCGTCTGAATGGGGTCGCTGACCATGTAGTGAAACCTTCTCAGACGGCTTTCATGCAAGGACGGAACATTTTAGACGGTGTTGCTGTTCTCCATGAAACAGTTCATGAGCTTTACCGTAAAACGTTGAACGGTGTCATCTTTAAGATTGACTTCGAGAAAGCTTATGATAAGGTGAAGTGGCCTTTTTTGCTCCAAACTCTTCGCATGAAAGGGTTTTCTGACACTTGGTGCCGATGGGTTGAGAATTTTGTGTCTGGAGGTAGTGTGGCTATCAAGGTCAACGATGACGTAGGCAATTATTTCCAGACTAGGAAGGGGCTTCGTCAAGGCGACCCCGCATCTCCTATCCTTTTCAACATCGTGGCTGATATGCTAGTTACTCTCATCGAGAGGGCCAAACTAGCTGGACAAATCACCGGGGTCATTCCTCATCTAGTAGAAGGAGGCCTCTCAATTTTGCAGTACGCGGACGACACAATTCTGTTTTTGGATCACGACCTTGAAAAGGCCAGAAACCTCAAATTGGTATTATGTGCTTTTGAGGAGCTCTCGGGCCTGAAGATAAACTTTCATAAGAGTGAACTATTCTGTTTTGGCGAAGCCGCAGAAAATTCACAAGATTATGCGAAGATATTTGGATGCCATTTAGGCCAATTTCCGATTAGATATCTAGGTATTCCTATTCATTATCGGCGTTTGACAATCGCTGAATGGAAACATGTTGAAGAAAGACTGGAGAAACGGTTGGCGAGCTGGAAGGCCAAACTCCTGTCCTATGGGGGCCGACTAGTACTTATCAACTCGGTACTTACCAACATGGTTCTTTATATGCTATCTTTTTTTCATCTGCCAAAAGGTGTTCTCCAACGCCTTGATTATTTTAGATCAAGGTTTTTTTGGCAGAGTGAAAATGAAAAAAAAATATCGCTTGGCTAGGTGGAATATTATATGTCGGCCCAAAAGTCAAGGGGGACTCGGAATCCAGGATCTTGAGATCAAAAACATTTCATTGCTCAGCAAATGGGTATACAGATTACTCACTGAGGATGGTGTTTGGCAGGAGATCATTCGTAATAAATACGTTGGGTCCAAAGCAATTTCCCAGGTTTACTGGAAACCAGGTGACTCTCATTTTTGGAGTGGGGTTATGAAAGCTAAGGAATTCTTCTTCCAATTTGGCACCTTCTCGGTCAGGGATGGCTCCCAGATTCGATTCTGGGAAGACACCTGGCTAGGGACTACTCCTCTAAATGTGCAATACCCAAGCTTATATCGAATAGTTAGACATAAGTTTGTCGCGATTAAGCAGGTATTGGGACAAGTAAACCTGGATATTTCTTTTCGCAGAACGATTTCTGGACCTCGTTTGAATGCATGGAACGATCTGCTGACTCGTTTGGAAGCTGTCCAACTGTCGGCTGAATCGGACATCCTTAAATGGAACCTGCATCTGAACCGAAGATTTTCGGTTAAATCCATGTACGATGCACTGGTTCATAACGAGGTTCCATCTGATAATAGAAAATTGTGGAAGCTTAAGATTCCTCTAAGAGTGAAGATTTTCCTTTGGTTTCTCAACAAAGGTGTTATCTTAACTAGGGATAATTTAGCTCGACGAAGCTGGCAAGGCAGCAAAAAATGTGTTTTTTGCAATCATAATGAATCCATTAAACACCTATTTTTTGATTGCAAATTCGCTAGATCGGTATGGGCAATGGTCCAAATTGCTTCGAATCTATACCCTCCACGCAGCGTACGGAATATGTTTGGGAATTGGCTAAGGGGAATAGATAAACAATTTTCTAAACACATTCTTGCGGGGGCGGCTGCCTTATGTTGGGCGTTGTGGCTAACCAGGAATGATATTGTTTTTAATCATAACAGTGTTTCATCTCCTATGCAGGTAATTCATATATGCTCGTGATAGCTCCGTATGTGGTCTATCCTGCAGAGGCCGGAGGACAGAGACTTTTTTATGATGGCTTCTACCCGGTTGGAGTGCTCGGCCAGGGACATTTTCTACCCCCATGGATGGCGGTGTGACCTTCGGATAGGCTCGGCATCACCTTAGGCCTCTTTTATCTTTTTTCGCTATTGCTGGCGTTCCGCCTTTTTGTTTTGTTTTTTGGGATCTGGTACTTTGGCTGTGTGCATCTAGATATGCAGAGGCCGGGTTATCTTTGATGCGGTTGTATCAACTCGATAGATCAAATCAATGAAAAGCCCTTTATCAAAAAAAAAGTGACTACTTATTGAGTAAAATGAGTGAATCTATATTCTAAAATATGTCTACATACATCTGTATGTGGTAGTCCATTTGAAATGTTTAGAAAGACAAATATTTAGGAACAGAGAGAGTATATCACAATAAACACGTAAGATATATGTTGCTGCCGTCCTTTTTCAAATGCCAAGTAGGATATACTTCCTCCGTCCTACAATATATGATGTTTTTGCAAGTTAAAACAGTTTGGAAAAATGTCTTATATTGTGGGACAGTGGGAGTACATTGGAAGATAGTAGCAGTCTGTGTGCTCACATGCGTGAGCGAGTACAATGATACTGGACATAATCAAAGTTGACTCATCACCAGCTGCCATAGAAAAAGAGGAAAAAAGGACAAGAACATGAACACATGAATACACTTGCATGTCTATGGTACTATACACAGTAGATAAAGCTCACAACTTGCAAGAAATTAAAAGATGGAGTCACTAGCTAACATTGCAAGTTGTAATATTTTTCCTTTTCTAATGATCTAATCTAACACCCTCATGTAAGATTAAGATTTTTTTATGGATTAGTGGTCTGCATCAACCGGCCCACACAATAACTATACTAGATCTTATTTTTGCAGAAAAACAACTATACTAGATCGAGCAAACTGAGAGCATCTACAGCCGGACTCAGCAAATCCGGCCCCTCAAACACCCGCAGACGTGCTCGGGCGCGTCCGCGGACACTGGCCGGGTACTCCCTAAACGCGTCTGCGGACACTGACCGGGCACTCCCTATATCTGCGTCTCCACACCCACGTATCTCATATTCCATTCCCTATTTGCATACTAAACAATACAACGTTGATAAAAAATTACGTAGATCATGAGCCGACATACAAATGCACAATCAGTTCATCAAAAGATCACAGCCGGATGAATGGAAGATAGCCAAAGTTCACATAAATGCACATAATACGGCGGACAAGTTCAAACTACAACTAAAAACTTGAAATAAAGACGGATCTTCACCACTTCCTCGCCGGCCCTTTGCCCTTCCGGTCGCCGGCGCAGCTGTAGGAGTCCGCGGCAGGAGGTGGGTCCACGTCGGAGCTGTCGGACCCGTCGAAGGAGGAGGAATAGAAGATGACGATGAAGCCCTGCAAGCCCCGGACGACGTGGTCTTGCTGGTGCTTGAGCTTGGCCACCCTCGCCGCCTCCCGCTCGGATTGCTCAATGCCGAACCGGAGTTGTTTGGCATTGAGCCTCCGGAGCCGTCCGGCCTTCATCTCCGCCTCAGTTAGTGATCGGCGACACGCCCTCTCGAAGAGACGGTCCTCCTCGTCGGGCACCCATCGGCGATGGGCAGACTACGCAGACCCGTCGGGCACCCGGCGGCGGCAGGAGGACTGCGCAGACCCGTCGGGCACCCGGCGGCGGCGGGCGGACTGCGCAGAATAGCCCACCATCTTCATAGCCCTCTGCCTCTCGCGATAGGCATCTCGTGCCTCCGACTCCGGAGTCCGCATCCACAATGTCGCTTGAGCAGGCACTAGAACCCAGCGCTGCCCGCGCGAAGCAGTGTGCGGAGGTGAAGGAGGCCGTCTGACGGGAGGAGCAGATCTGGCAGGCCTCGCAGATCCATGCGCGGGGCGGGAAGGGCCGGCGCCGGTATCGGCGCTGGCGCGACGGGCGACAGGGGGCGTCACACTGGACCCGGAGCTGCTGCCCGTATCGACCCGCGAGCGCTCGAGCGCGATACGGAGCGCCGGCTCCTCCTCGTCTCTGAAGCTGCCGGCGGAGTGGCTGCCGGTGCTGGACATGCTCGCCAGCGCTAGGGATTTGGCAGATTGAAGAAATAGGAGCGCCGGGAAAGGAATGGGAGGAGAACGGAGCGGAGTGAGCTAGGGTTTCTGTCGGACGGGGGTTTTTTGAGGTCGGGATGGGCCAGCGGTGGGCCGGGCTGAGATGGCTGGTGTGCCCAGACCATCTCGTATCCGCCCTACATTTGAGACGGATATGAGATGTGCCAGTCAGGCCGGGCGTTTGAGACCCGTTTGAGAGTTCTAGTTGGGTCGGTATTTTGTGACCGCCTTGTGACTGAACAGCCTGCTCAGGCGTATGAAACCGATATAGGGCACCCGGCTCTAGATGCTCTTAGAGATGACACATGTTGTGTGGTGCGGGGTTGGTTCTTAAATCAATCTTAGCATAGTCGGAATATTTGCAGTGGCCATATAATACATATGAAGCGCACTCCATATGCATTTGAAGACTAGACAGGCGACGCGCAAACTCAAAGACGACATATCTCAGCCTCCAAATTCTATCCGCCTCGTGGGATCAATTTGTCAATGGAACATCCTTTTCCCCCAATCTCCGTTTCACCCCTGCCGTGACGTGTGGGACCACGTGAAGCTTCCTTCGCACCACACTACTTTTGCTGGATAGAGTGTGCGGCCTCTCCGACCGACGGTGTAGTTTTCACGAAATTTTTCGGTTCCGTGCTGGTGCAGGACATACTGTTTGACGCGGTCGGCGATGATCGATAGAGATGATCAATCATGAACAGTGCATGTACATACGGGACTTTGATGTCAACTCGTGGATCGAGAGGCTACCTGCTACTCCTAAAGAATCTCTGCTAGTCTAGTGGAGTTTATACTTTTGACCGTGTCTCAAACGGGTCAGCAAGAGAGATCGATGGATGTAGAGTGGAGAGAGATACTGCCCGCCATGCCGTCAAGTGTGTTTATTCTGGTTGAAAAGGCATTTTGTCCGTCGGTACGTGCTTTCCCTCGTAAGCGCCTGCGTCACTCACTCACGCGGCTGCCGGTTAATGTTTGGAGAGCCGCCTGGCCAAGGTACGTAGTACTACGTGATTATCATGGACGATGCATGCATGCGCCGGTCAATGCATGTGCTCAATTACTGACACCGACAGCGAGGGCCCCTGAACGGCTGGTTATGCGGTGGGCCCACACGACGGCGACGTCCGACCAGCCACCGGCCCGGTATACGTACGAGCTCCGTGTGGAAATGTAGAAGCATACGTCCACGTAGAGCGCTAACCCGGGCAACTGCTGATGGGACCACGTAGATCGTGCATGTCGGATGGCACAGTGTCCGCGCACGTGATTATAGTAAGCCTACGTACGCGCGGCTGGTCCGAGGACGGCGCGCGGTCGGCCGCTGCGCTGACGAACGTACATCTCCGGCCGCCGGCCCGACGTGCGTATGTGCATGCGCACGATCGACGGTGTGCATGCATGCATGTTGCTAGTTTTTCCTCTACTCGTACATTTTTCTACGGTCAAAATGAACGAAGCCAAGTAGCATTGAACCACCACGGACGTACAAACCAATGTTCCTACATATGAGCAGGCATCGTAGCTTGCTGTTGCTTGCATGCCAATCTTCGTTTTATGGTCAAGATCGAAAAGTTTTGTTTACTTACGGCATTACATTCCTCCTGGATAGCAAAGGCCAATTTGAGCAGGCATCGTAGTGGCACAGTGCAACATGTCAGCGCTATGTGCCTAGCTAGGTCAATTTTGACTTACATTTGTTGATCTTTGCACACCATGTATAGCGGGCGGGCTGGCTGCAACTCCCAGCAGCACAACCAAACGGGTCGACGCCAGTTCTCATGCATGTCCAAGTATCATTTCAACTAGAGAGAGGACAAAGGGTGACACAGCCGTGTATCCTCATTTTAGTTTAAAAGATTTCTTTTACCCCTAAAAAAATGTGGTATAAAAATCTCCTGACCACTGTCTTATCCCAGACTAAGACCAAACATGTAGTCTCTTTTTTAATTAATTGATATGTACATATAGTATACTACTTGGGAGTGACTAAGTGATAACAACAAGTTGTTGCATCAAAGCATTTTGTTGATTGCTTTAATTCATATTTTCCTTTTGGTTGGTCACGCATGAGCGTCACTCCCTTTCACATGTTGTATGGTAATCTCATTAATTGACCGACCAACGACTTACTCCTACTTAATTATTAGAAAGTACTTAATTGTTTCATATAAAAAAGGTTTTCAATAGTATCTTATGGTGTCTTGCGCTCAGAAATTGCCATACAATCAGTTGGTTGTTTCTTAATTAGTAGTTGCTAGGTCATTTTTATATGATTGACATTTTCCTTTTGGTTGGTCATGCATGACCTTCACTCCCTTTCACATGTTGTCTGGTCATGTGATTAATTGAGTGAGTAATGACTTAGTTAACTATTAAAAATTCACTTAATTATTTCAAATTTGGTGTATGTACATTAGTGTATGGAAACAGTTTGAATAGAATCTTATGGTGTCTTGTGCTCAGAAATTGCCATACAATCAGCTGGTTCTTTCTTAATTAGTAGCTGCTAGGTCATTTTTATATGATTAACATTTTCCTTTTGGTTTGTCATGCATGAGCTTCACTCCCTTTCACATGTCGTCTAGTCATGTGATTAATTGAGTGAGTAATGACTTACTTAACTATTAAAAATACCCTTAATTATTTCAAATTTGGTGTATGTACATTAGTGTATGGAAACGGTTTGAATAGAATCTTACGGTGTCTTGTGCTCAGAAATTGCCATACAATCAGCTAGTTGTTTCTTAATTAGTAGGTGCTAGGTCATTTTTATATGATTAACATTTTCCTTTTGGATTGTCATGCATGAGCTTCACTCCCTTTCACATGTTGTCTAGTCATGTGATTAATTGAGTGAGTAATGACTTAGTTAACTATTAAAAATTCACTTAATTATTTCAAATTTGGTGTATGTACATTAGTGTATGGAAACAGTTTGAATAGAATCTTACGGTGTCTTGTGCTCAGAAATTGCCATACAGTCAGCTGGTTCTTTCTTAATTAGTAGCTGCTAGGTCATTTTTATATGATTAACATTTTCCTTTTGGTTTGTCATGCATGAGCTTCACTCCCTTTCACATGTCGTCTAGTCATGTGATTAATTGAGTGAGTAATGACTTACTTAACTATTAAAAATACCCTTAATTATTTCAAATTTGGTGTATGTACATTAGTGTATGGAAACGGTTTGAATAGAATCTTACGGTGTTTTGTTCTCAGAAATTGCCATACAATTATAGCTGGTCATTTCTTAATTAGTAGCTGCTAGGTTAGTTTTATATGATTGGTATTTTCTTTTCGGTTGGTCATGCATGAGCTTCTCTTCCTTTCACATGTTGTCTGGTCATGTGATTAATGGGGAGACCAATGACTTGTAAATATTAAGAAACATTTAATTATTTCAAATTTGGTGTACATACATTAGTATATAGATATGGAAACAATTTGGATAGAATGTTATGGTGTCTTGGGCTCAGAAATTGCCATACAATTAGCTTGTTGTTTCTTAATTAGTAGCTGATAGATCATTTTTATACGACTAGGTATGTGCTCATGCGTTGTCAGGGGCCAAATATTTCTTTAACACTACAAGAGTACAATACGAGACAAATCTTAATCCAAATGAAAATTGACAAAATAAGATTATGTTTTGGTTATAATGTATATATTTTCCAGCTATCTCTTAAACGGATAAAAATAGTTATGTGTCCATGATTAATCTGTTTTATTGAGTTACCAAATATAAGAGATTGATTTGATTCTGGGCTGTTAATTTATTGCAATTTATTGGGTTACCAAAGATGTCCGGCAGGTACCAGGTTTTTACATAAGAAATAATTTATTTACGGACCGTGGATTTATTGTTATACCAGAGATTGATCTGGTTTATTGGGTTACCAAAGATTGGTTTGGTGAAAACCAGGAAGGGATGAGAAACCAAGAAAACCCGATGGAGGATGTGAGGTTGGGCGAAGAGTGGTGGGGAGAAAACTAAGTGAAAGATGAAACCTTATGTTCTTTTTAAGTAGTACTCCCTCCGTTCCAAATTACCCGTCGTGGTTTTAGTTCAAATTTGAACTAAAACCACGACGAGTAATTTGGAACGGAGGGAGTAGATGATTACAAGATAGAGAACGATGCTACATAATCTCAATATAGTTAAATAGTCTTCAGAAAAAGTGCCAAACCCGGGGGCGGGGTGGCCCCTCCTGACATGTACCAACCTTCTCCCATTAGAGATCAACTCTAAGTTTTC
>NC_041388.1:30273055-30274155 GCF_002162155.2 Triticum dicoccoides
CTCTATGGACAGACTTTGTCATTCTAGAATCTTTGAGACCCTAATTTTCGATTAACATTCTGGGTACATGGGTTCGAATTGTCAATAGAGATGCATCACGAGTCTTGTGAGTACATCATGTCCTGGTGTGACTAGAAGCACGACTAACAAGAAGCATGATGAATATACCAGCACATGCATGATATGCTTCTAGAACATGCATGGCTAGTGCTCAAAATAATTTTCAGCATGGAAAGCTTCTGTAGCTAGACAATAACAATTTTAATGTATACTCCTGCAGTTAAATCAGTGTCGGCCGGCTGTTTCCTGTGTGTGGCCGGCCAAATGTAACTTCCACATCTTCTCTTTCCTTGACTTGCACCTATTATTGATACACGATGCAAGCACCGAGCCTGTCACACATGCATGAGCATGTGTGACAGGCTATAAGTTAGTCATGTGACATTGCATATCATTGGTACGTGGATAGATATATAGAAATATCAACGGTCCATGCATATGCATATGATCAACAGTGCGACTATAAGAGAGCAGATCAAGTGAACAACAGTGCATTAATTTTGTGGTCACCGCTACAGAAGTGCTTATCCAGGACTTATCTTCCTAGAAGGTTTATCTTGCATCTAGAGGTCAGCACTCACGCAATCCATGTATGGATATCAATGATTCTCCTAAGGCATTTAGAGCATCTCTCGACTCCAACTACCTCCTCCCCTCTCCCCCTCGCCCCGCCGCCGGGCCATCGCCCACGATTCCTGCGAAAGTAGCTGGCGGGATCACGTCGTGCGGTCGCCACAGGCACGAGGTTACCCTCCGTCATCCCCTCCCGCGTCAGCGCACTAGTAGAAAAAGGGCTATTTGTCCCGGTTCGTAAGGGCCATTTGTCCCGGTTTTCGAACCGGGACTAAAGGGTCGTTACTAAAGTCCTAGGCCTTTAGTCCCGGTTCTTACACGAATCGGGACACATGGGCCTCCACGTGGCCGGTGCGGCGAGCCCAGGAAGGAGGCCCTTTGGTCCCGGTTGGTGGCACCAACCGGGACCAATAGGCATCCACGCGTCAGCTGTTCAGGGGCTAGGATTTTTGTTTTTTTTTTCTGAA
>NC_041388.1:30274484-30386345 GCF_002162155.2 Triticum dicoccoides
GGGGGGGGGATTTGGGGGTTTTGTATGGTTAATTAAGGTGTTTCATATATTGTGTTAGGTAGCTAATTAATTAATAGAGAGAAGTGTCCTCTCTTATCTCCATGCTTGGTCGACGCTACGTACTATACGTATAGAGAGCACTCGACACGCTAGCTAGTAAGCAAAAATGAAGGAAACAGAAGATCATCATGAACATATGCATACAGAGAGAAGTGATATCGAGCACTCGTTCTCCGAGAGATTGGTCGAACAACAAGTTTTCGTATATCTATCCGACGCTACTGGCTACATATATACAATATAAGATCTCTTATAATATAATCCCCTAATTATATATGAACACATGGTCCATATAGTATTCTCCGTCTTTATCGATCACGTGGTCAAGAAAGAATGCCGCCAACTCCTCATGAATTCCTCGCATGTGATATGGTGCTAGGAGTTCATCCCGCGTCCGAAATATCTAATTTGAAGAAGGGGGTCAATACATATATATGAATGAATGAAACTCAACACAAAAGATGGTAATAAAGTTAAATTCTGAATAATTTTGCTTACGCACTTCATATTGCTTTTTAGTGTAGCCCCGCTCACAGGTCGTGTGGCGGATGGACTCGCAAACATAGTATCCACAGTAATTATTCCCGGCTTCCTGCCACAACCACTTTACAAGAAATAGAGGTCAATCAAACTGATACGCAAGCATGCTAAATGGTATTGATGAAACTAGCACTTGAATCACTAGGAGATGCGTGGAACATGCTAGTAGTACTTACTTTCGGGTGTTTAAATTCCAGCTTCTTCGGCTGTCCCGGAGCTTTTGAGGTGAATTTTTTCCAAACCCTGCCAGACAAAGAAAACAATTACTTGATATCAGGAAGTGAACAAAGTTGCCGATATGGTGCGATAATGATCGATTTAACTTACTTCTCGAGAATTTCAGTCATGTCCGCATACTCCTTGGGATCTTTTCGTCTCGAGTGTAAAACGGTTACTAGTCCCTACTCGAGCTTAATCTCTAGGAGAATATAGTGGAACCTGCGCACGCATGCATAACTCATCAATTACATTACTATAACCTCGACTAATAAGGGAAAACGAATATGCACAAGAAAGTAACACTCACTTGAAGTTGTAAGGAATGAGTATTATAGCTTTGTTTTGATTTAATACCAACGATCGTAGCAAGTTGGCCTCGGTATCTTTTTTCTGAAATTCAACCAAATATGCATCTATGATATTTGAGTTAATGAACCCAATATCACCGTTTTGTCTTTTCTTCAATTCGGCGATCTTCAATCTGCATAATATAGTGAGGATAATTATAAATACATGCAATGAAAGAGCTGACCTATATATAGAGACTTAATGACAGAAGTAGTACTTACAGACAGTAGCAAGTGATTGTTAATTTATCGAGGGCCCTCTGACTGAAAAACTGGAAGAACTCCTCAAATGGAACATTCAACAGATCAGTTCCAACGAGGTCATGCTCCTCCTTAACTCTCAGCATCAAAGTATTCCTCCCCCAGACTCTCTACAGGTTTTCATGTATCAATCATGGAATCTTCGCATCATCGTTGTTAGAGACCTTTCATCTTTGACGAGAGGCTTCCTGTATTCGTATCTGTGTTCTTCCACCTCCAAGAATTAATAATGTACATCGTCGGCCAGGTAATCTTCAAGATTGTTATAACTGGGCACCATCCTCGAATCATTAGCGACGATATCGCTAGACACCTTGAGCGGGGGGAACGATTGGTTCGCTTGTTCGCCGAGCTAGGCAATTTTTTTGGCAGCTCGTCGTTCCGCTAACCTTTGATCACTGACAGTACTTACTGACCGCTCCGCTTCAACAAATGACCTTTGAATAATGTGTTCATAGTTGCCTTTCGGTGGAGACTTTGGTGGTTTCTTTAGGCCTTCCACAGTGCGCTTCGCTTTCACCGGATCTACCTTCTCCTCCGGAGGTGGATGTTTCTTTGCTTTCACCCCTTCAAAGACTCTCTTCATCTCGCACAATCTTCTCGTTTTCCTCCAGGGTCCTCTCGTATGGTAACTTCTCTGGAGTCTTCAGAGAAGGACCGAATCTGTATTGCCTCCCGCCTCTGGATGTACTGCTAGACACCAGAGCAGACGGGGCGGCTGCGGCTGTCTTCTTTCCTTGCTTACGAGGAGGAGGACTATGACGCGCCAGAGCAGCCAGAGCGACGGTGGGTCTCTTCCTCCCTTGCTGACGAGGCGGAGAAGGAGTAGGCTGGCTGCCCGGGCGCGCCGGCACAGGCGGAGAAGGAGGCGGAGTGCTGCCACGCGCTGGAGAAGGAGGCTGAGTGCCCAGATCACTCGCCGAAGGAGGAGGCGGAGTACCCTGACTTGCCGGAGGAGGAGGAGGAGCAGGCGGAGGCATCCAGTTTGGAAGGTTGATGAGCTCCTTCCTCCATAGGCATGGAGTCTTCAGAGAAGAACCCAGCCGATTCTCCCCTTCACCGGTAGGGTGGTCAAGCTCGAGGTCCTCAAATCCGTCCGTTATTTCATCCACCATCACCCTAGCATATCCTTCTAGAATCGGCCGTCAGTGAAAAGTTGCACCAGGTTCAGAAGGTGCAACAGAGCCAACAGCCGCCTTGACTTTCAAATTCTTCTATTGCGTCATAAGGTGGCAATTTTGAGACTCCGTGATTAAGTCCACGGGGTAGCTAGCAGGAGCCGTGAAGACAGGCTCCAGCTGTTGCAGCTCGGTGCAAGCCATGCTGCTTCTCTGCTGAGATGGCGGGGTAGCTTCAGGGGAAGCTTCGGCGGGTCGCTTGTTGCGATCTACTGCTCGTTGCTCTATCGCATATGGAGACATAAGACACCTTAGGGTCTTCATTCTTAGGCTTTAACCATTGGTGGATACTAATCGGATCTTGTCCCTAACAAGAACCCCGCACTGAGCAGCAAATGCTTCCTTTGTCCAGATAGGTTCAATCGGCATGCCATCGCGCGCGATTGCTGCGATCTCAAACCTTTCATCCGAGCGCAACTTTTTCTTCGGGCCTCGTCTCTTTACCGAAGTTGTGCTTGATAACCCACAAGTATAGGGGATCGCAACAGTTTTCGAGGGTAAAGTATTCAACCCAGATTTATTGATTCGACACAAGGGAGCCAAAGAATACTCTCAAGTATTAGCAGCTGAGTTGTCAATTCAACCACACCTGGAAACTTAATATCTGCAGCAAAGTGTTTAGTAGCAAAGTAATATGATAGTAGTGGTAACGGTAGCAAAAGGTAATAGTAGTAAAAGTAATTTTTTTGGTATTTTGTAGTGATGATAGCAATAGCAACGGAAAAGTAAATAAGCGAAGAACAATATATGGAAAATTCGTAGGCAATGGATCAATGATGGAGAATTATGCTGGATGCGGTTCATCATGTAACAGTCATAACCTAGGGTGACACAGAACTAGCTCCAATTCATCAATGTAATGTAGGTGTGTATTCTGAATATAGTCATACGTGCTTATGTAAAAGAACTTGCATGACATCTTTTGTCCTACCCTCCCGTGGCAGCGGGGTCCTTACGGAAACTAAGGGATATTAAGGCCTCCTTTTAATAGAGTATCAGAACAAAGCATTAACACATAGTGAATACATGAACTCCTCAAACTACGGCCATCACCGGTAAGTATCCCGATTATTGTCACTTCGGGGTTAACGGATCATAACACATAATAGGTGACTATAGACTTGCAAGATAGGATCAAGAACTCTCATATATTGATGAAAACATAATAGGTTCAGATCTGAAATCATGGCACTCGGGGCCTAGTGACAAGCATTAAGCATAGCAAAGTCATAGCAACATCAATCTCAGAACATAGTGGATACTAGGGATCAAACCCTAACAAAACTAACTCGATTACATGATAGATCCCATCCAGCCCATCACTGTCCAGCAAGTCTACGATGGAATTACTCACGAACGGCGGTGAGCATCATGAAATTGGTGATGGAGGATGGTTGATGATGATGATGGCGACGGATTCCCCTCTCCGGAGCCCCGAACGGACTCCAGATCAGCCCTCCCGAGAGGTTTTAGGGCTTGGCGGCGGCTCCGTATCGTAAAACACGATGAATTCTTCTCTCTGATTTTTTCTCCCCGAAACAAAATATATAGAGTTGGAGTTGGAGTCCCAGGAGCTCCAGGGGGCCCACGAGGTAGGGGGCGCGCCCTAGGGGGGCAGGCACGCCCCCCACCCTCGTGGACAGGTGGTGGGCCCCCTGGCTTTCATCTTTTGCAAGTATTTTTTATATTTTCCAAAAAGTTTCTCCGTGAAGTTTCAGGTCATTCCAAGAACTTTTGTTTCTACACATAAATAACACCATGGTAATTCTGCTGAAAACAGCGTCAGTTCGGGTTAGTTCCATTCAAATCATGCAAGTTAGAGTCCTAAACAAGGGCAAAAGTGTTTGGAAAAGTAGATACAACGGAGACGTATCAACTCCCCCAAGCTTAAACCTTTGCTTGTCCTCAAGCAATTCAGTTGACAAACTGAAAGTGATAAAGAAAAACTTTTACAAACTCTGTTTGCTCTTATTGTTGTAAATATGTAAAGCCAGCATTCAAATTTTCAGCAAAGATTATAACTAACCACATTCGCAATAACGCTTAGGTCTCAAGTTTACTCATATCAATGGCATAATCAACTAGCAAGCAATAATAATAAATCTCGGATGACAATACTTTCTCAAAACAATCATAATATGATATAACAAGATGGTATCTCGCTAGCCCTTTCTGATATCCCAAAACATAAACGCAGAGCACCTTTAAAGATCAAGAACCGACTAGACATTGTAATTCATGGTAAAAGAGATCCAGTCAAGTCATACCCAATGTAAACTAACAATAATGAATGCAAATGACAACAGTGCTCTCCAACTGGTGCTTTTTAATAAGAGGATGATGACTCAGCATAAAAGTAAATAGATAGGCCCTTCGCAGAGGGAAGCAGGGATTTGTAGAGGTGCCAGAGCTCGGTTTTGAAATAGAGGTGAATAATATTTTAAGCGCTATACTCTCATTGTCAACATAACAACCAAGAGATGGCGATATCTTCCATGCTACACACATTATAGGCGGTTCCCAAACAGAATGGTAAAGTTTATACTCCCCCTTCCACCAACAAGCATCAATCCATGGCTTGCTCGAAACAACGAGTGCCTCCAACTAACAAGAGTCCCAGGGGGAGTTTTTTTTGCAATTATTTTGATTTAATTTGCATAAAGCATGGGACTAGGCATCCCGGTGACCAGCCACTTTCTCTTGAGTGAGGAGCGGAGTCCACTCCTCTTGAGAATAACCCGCCTAACATGGAAGATACGGACAACCCTAGTTGATACATGAGCTATTCAAGCATACAAAACAGGATATTTATTTGAAGGTTTAGAGTTTGGCACATACAAATTTACATGGAACGGCAGGTAGATACCGTATATAGGTAGGTATACTAGACTCATATGAAATAACTTTGGGGTTTATTGAGTTGGATGTACAAGCAGTATTCCCGCTTAGTACAGGTGAAGGCAAGCAAAAGACTGGGAAGCGACCAGCTAGAGAGCGACAACAGTCATGAACATGCATTAAAATTAATCAACACCGAATGCAAGCATGAGTAGGATATAATCCACCATGAACATAAATATCGTGAAGGCTATGTTGATTTTGTTTCAACTACATGCGTGAACATGTGCCAAGTCAAGTCACTTAAATCATTCATAGGAGGATATCACCCTATCATACCACATCACAACCATTTTAATAGCATGTTGGCATGCAAGGTAAACCATTATAAGCTCCTAGCTAATCAAGCATGGCACAAGAACTATGATCTCTAGTTGTCATTGCAAACATGTTTATTCATAATAGGCCGAATTAGGAATGATGAACTAATCATATTTACAAAAACAAAAGTGGTCGAGTTCATACCAGCTTTTTCTCATCTCAATAAGTTCATCCTATATCGTCATTATTGCCTTTCACTTGCACGACCGAATGTTGTGAATAATAATAATAGTGCGCGCGCATTGGACTAAGCTGGAATCTGCAAGCATTCAATAAACAGGAGAAGACAAAGCAATATGGGCTCTTCTGTCAGATCAACATTTATGCATATAAGAGCCACCTCAACAATTTAATCATGGTCTTCCCCTATGGACCCCCAAAAGAAAAGAAATAAACTATTTACACGGGAGAGCTCCCAACAAGCAAAAGAAGAACAGGAAATCTTTTTGGGTTTTCTTTTTAATTACTACTACAAGCATTAAAAGTAAACTAGTAAAAAGCTACAACTAATTTTTTTGGTTTTTCTTAAGGTTTATTAAACACACAAGAAGAAAGCATAAAAGAAAAATAAACTAGCATGGATGTTACAATGAAACAGTATGAGCACCGACATCTAGCAATGAGTGTGTGAACATAAATGTAATTTTGGTGGGAAATACGTACTCCCCCAAGCTTAGGCTTTTGGCCTAAATTGGTCTATGGCCATGGCTAGCCTGGCGGATATCCATAATAGTAGTTGGGGTCGTACTGCGAAGAAGAAGAAGACTCCGATTGCCACTGGTTGGCAATCATCTCAGGATCCCACTGGTAATTAGACTGTCGTGAAGGATCAACTTGTGGTTTCGGCTCTGGCTCATGGCTGGTAGGGTTCCGGTAGGCGTGAATAACCTCTAACGGAACAAGGTACTGGCCTGCAGATAAATCAAACAAAGAAGGAGCAGGCAGGGTAATAGTCTCAGGATGATGTTTATCAAAGAACAATTTGTATTTAAGTTCTCCTTCCCTATTCTTAACAATAAAATCATGTGCCACCATACTCTTATAATCTAAATAAAACAAGGCATCACTTTTTCTTCCTTCTCATAATGCCTAATAGGTATGTTAAAATGTGCAGTTAGGCCTGAAGCATAGATGCCTCCAAAGATGGGGCCCTTTGTACGGTTCAGACTTAACCGTTTAGCAATAATGCCGCCCATACTAACAGAGTTATCACTGAATAAACCGTGGAGCAAAATAATAATATCAGGGACACTAAGGTTTCCACAGTTTCCGCGACCGATTAAACAACGACTAGCAAATAATGCAAAATAGCGTAAAACAGGAAAATGTATGCTAGTGATTCGTGCATCGGAAACCTTCCTTGTTTCCCCTATAGTGATAGTATCAATAAACCCATCCACATCCTCGTGATGTGGTTCCTCTGTCTTGCCCTCGAAAGGGACTAAACAAACCCGACAAAAATCATAAAGTGACATCTCCTTATGCTCATCATATAAATGTAACTCCACCATAGGTGGTGAGCTCCTAGAATAAAAATGAAAGTTTTGCACGAAGATATTTGTGAGTAAGAGATACTGATCGCGTTGGTCGTGGAGGAAAGCGGTGAGGCCTGCATTCTTAGCCAATTCATAAAAATCTTCATAAATCCCGGCTGCTCTCAAGAAATCATCGGAAGGCCATTCACACGACCGAACCTCCGCGGTGCGAGGCAGATTATACTTGGGCTTCTGTGCCTTTTTCTTCGAGCTTCGGCTCGATGAGCCCCTCAAAAGTCTCTTCATCATTTTCTAAAAAATTCTGAAATTTTTAGTAACTTCAAAATAAAAGTAAACCAAACTCGATAATATTGATAGCAACTACTCCTACAAGTGCCTAGGGCCTATATCATGCATCAAAACTACTTTTGACTATTCAAATCATGCAAGTTAGAGTCCAAAACAAGGGCAAAAGTGTTTGGAAAATTAGATACGATGGAGACGTATTAGTGCTCGATCCGGAGGGCTAGAAAAAAGAAGAAAGATGAGAGTTAATTAATATGTGTACATATACCAAAACAATGAATGCATCAATTAGCTAGTCAGCACAAGCTTAACTAATATATATACCTGGCCAGACTCGGTTAGGTCACCGGAGTCGTCATCACGGTCTCCTTCTTGCACCTGCATTGGGTCACCGGAGCCGTCATCAAGGTCTCCTTCTTGCACCGGCATTGTGTCACCAGAGCCATCATAATCATAGCCTGCTTCTTCACCCTGTCCTTCCAGACCATCGGTTTCGTTCAGAAACGACATGACGGCATCACTTCCTTGTGCGATTATGTCCCCCAACACCACTTCTGTTGCTTCGTCTCGGGGGTGCTCCATAGTTTCTGCAAATATTTATAACATGTCAATTATTATTCAAACATGACAGATGGATATATTTGTTGGGGAACGTAGCTATAATTCAAAAAAATTCCTATGTGTCACCAAGATCAATCTAGGAGATACTAGCAACGAGAGAGAGGGACTACATCTTCATACCCTTGAAGATCGCTGAGCGGAAGCGTTACAAGAATGCGGTTGGTGGAGTCGTACACGCAGCGATTCAGATCGCTGTCGATTCCGATCTAAGCGTCGAATAACGGCGCCTCCGCATTCAACACACGTACAGCCCGGGGACATCTCCTCCTTCTAGATCCATCAAGGGGAGAGGATAAGTTGAGGGAGAACTCCGACAACACGATGGTGTGGTGGTGATGGAGCTCGTGGTTCTCCGGCAGGGCTTCGCCAAGCGCTACGGAGGAGGAGGAGGAGGTGTAGGAGAGGGGGAGGGGCTGCGCCAGGGGAAGGGTGTGGCTGCCCTCTCTCTCCCTCACTATATATAAGGGGGAGGGGTGGAGGAGGCGCCCTAGGGTTCCCTAGTGGAGGGGCGGCAGCCACAGGGGAAACCCTAGATGGGTTAGGGCGCCCCCACCCCTAGGAAACTTGCCCCCCAAGCCGGGAGGGGTGGCTGCCCTAGGGGAGGCGCCCCCACCTCTCCAAGTTACATGAGATGGGGAGGGAGGGACGCTCAGCCCCTTAGTGGGCTGATGTGCCCCCTCCCCTTGGCCCATAAGGCCCCCAAACACTTGCTGGGGCCTCCGAAACCCCTTTCGGACACGCTGGTCATCACCCGGTACCCCCGGAACAATTCCGGACTCCAATACCCTTCGTCCAATATATCGATCTTCACCTGCGGACCATTCCGGAACTCCTCGTCACGTCCGGGATCTCATCTGGGACTCCAAACAACCTTCGGTAACCGCATACTATTTCCCATAACAACTCTAGCGTCATCGAACCTGAAGTGTGTAGACCCTACGGGTTCGGGAACCATGCAGACATGACTGAGACATCTCTCTAGCCAATAACCAATAGCGGGTTCTGGATACCCATATTGGCTCCCACATGTTCCACGATGATCTCATCGGATGAACCACGATGTCGGGAATTCAATTAATCCTGTATACAATTCCCTTTGTCAATCGGTACGTTACTTGCCCGAGATTCGATCGTCGGTATCCCAATACCTCGTTCAATCTCTTTACCGGCAAGTCACTTTACTCGTTTTGTAATGCATGATCCCGTGGCTAACTCCTTAGTCACATTGAGCTCATTATGATGACGCATTACCGAGTGGTCCCAAAGATACCTCTCTGTCATACGGAGTGACAAATCCCAGTCTCGATTCGTGCCAACCCAACAGACACTTTCGGAGATACCTGTAGCGCACCTTTATAGCCACCCAGTTACATTGTGATGTTTGGTACACCCAAAGCATTCCTATGGTATCCGGGTGTTGCTCAATCTCATGGTCTAAGGAAATGATACTTGACATTAGAAAAGCTTTAGCATAACGAACTACACGATCTTGTGCTACGCTTAAGATTGAGTCTTGTCCATCACATCATTCTCCTAATGATGTGATCCCTTTATCAATGACATCCAATGTCCATGGTCAGGAAACCACGACCACCTATTGATCAACGAGCTAGTCAACTAGAGGCTTACTAGGGACATATTATGATCTATGTATTCACACATGTATTACAGTTTCCGGTTAATACAATTATAGCATGAACTATAGACAATTATCATGAACAAGGAAATATAATAATAACAATTTTATTATTGCCTCTAGGGCATATTTCCAACAGCCTCCCACTTGCACTAGAGTCAATAATCTAGTTCACATCGCCATGTGATTAACACTCATAGTTCACATCGCCATGTGACTAATACCCGAAGAGTTTACTATAGTCAATAATCTAGCTCACATTGCCATGTGATTAACACTCAATGAGTTCTAGGTTTTGATCATGTTATGCTTACGAGAGAAGTGTCAGTCAACGGGTCTGCAACATTCAGATCCGTGTGTTCTTTGCAAATCTCGATTTCATATTGTAGATGTTGCTACTATGCTCCACTTGGAGCTATTCCAAATGGTTGCTCCACTATATGTATCCGGTTTGCTACTCAGAGTCATCCGGATAGGTGTTAAAGCTTGCATTGACGTAACCCTTTACGCCGAGCTCTTTATCACCTCCATAAACGAGAAACATTTCCTTATTCCTAAGGACAATTTTGACCGCTGTCCAATGATCCACTCCTGGATCACTCTTGTACCCTCTTGCCAGACACGTGGCAAGGCACATCGTGGTACACAACATGGCATATCGTATAGAGCCTATGGTTAAGGCATAGGGGACGACTTTCATCCTTTCTCTTTCTTCTGCCGTGGTCGAGCTTCAAGTCTTAACTTCACACCTCACAACTCAGGCAAGAAATCCTTCTTTGACTGATCCATCTTGAACTCCTTCAAGATCATGTCAAGGTATGTGCTCTGTGAAAGTCTTATCAGGCGTATTGATCTGTCTCTATAGATCTTGATACCCAACATGTAAGCAGTTTTACACAGGTCTTCCTTTGAAAAACTCCATTCAAACAACCATTTATGCTTTCTAGAAATTCTACATCATTTCCGATCAACAATATGTCATCCATATATACCTATCAGAAATGTTGTAGTGCTCCCACTCACTTTCTTGCAAATACAAGTTTCTTGCAAACTTTGTATAAACCCAAATGCTTTGATCGCCTCATCAAAGCGTATGTTCCAACTCCGAGATGCTTGCTCCAGTCCATAGAAGGATCGCTGGAGTTTGCATACCTTTTAGCGTCCTTATGATTGACAAAAACCTTTTGGTTATATCACATACAACCTTTCCTCATGGAAACCGTCAAGGAAACTTTGTTTTGCCATCCATGTGCCTGATTTCGTAAATGAAAATGCAGCAACTGCTAACATAGTTGTAACAGACTTTAGCATCGCTATGATTGAGAGAGTCTCATCACAGTCAACTCCTTGAACTTGTCGGAAACTTCTTTGAGACAAGTCGAGCTTCACAAATGGTGACATTACCATTAGCGTCTGTCTTCTTCTTAAAGATCCATTTATTCTCAATAGCTTGCCATTCATCGTGCAAGTCCACCAAAGTCCATACTTTGTTCTCATACATGGATCCTATCTCGGATTTCATGGCTTCTAGCCATTTGTTGGAATCCGGGCCCACCATCGCTTCTTGATAGCTCATAGGTTCATCGTTGTCCAACAACATGACCTTTAAGACAGGGTTACCACTGAGAAGTTGTACACACCCTTGTCAACCTACAAGGATCGATAGTAATTTGATCTGAAGCTTCATGATCATCATCATTAGGTTTCTCTTCAACTGTCGTAGTTGCCACAGAAACATCTTTCTGTGCTGCGCTACTCTCTGGTTGAAGTGAAGGTTCAACAACCTCATCAAGTTCTATCATCCTCCCACTCAATTCTTTCGAGAGAATCTTTCTCGAGAAAGGACCTGTTCTTAGCGACAAACACTTTGCCCTCAGATCTGAGATAGAAGGTATACCCAATCGTCTTGTTTGGGTATTCTATGAAGATACAATTCTCCGCTTTGGGTTCGAGCTTTTCCGACCGAAGCCTATCGACATAAGCATCATAGCCCCAAACCTTAAGAAACAACAACTTTGGTTTCTTGCCAGACCATAGTTCATACGGTGTCGTCTCCACGGACTTAGATGGTGCCCTATTTAAAGTGAATGTAATTGTCTTTAATGCATAACCCCCAAAAATAGTGGTAGATTGGTAAGAGACATCATACACCGTATCCAATAAGGTTCGATTATGACATTCGGGCACACCATCATGCTATGGTGTTCCAGGTGGCGTCAACTGTGAAACGATTCCACCTTGTCTTTAGTGATTGCCAAACTCATAACTCAGATACTTTCCCTTTGATCATATCGAAGGAACTTGATCTTCTTGTTACGATAATTCTCAACTTAACTCTGAAATTGCTTGAACTTTTCAAACATTTCAGACTTATGCTTCATTAAGTAAATATACCCATATCTACTCAATTCACCGGTGAAGGTGAGAAAATAACGATATCCACCGCGCGCGTGAACACTCATCGGACCTCATACATCAGCATGTATGATTTCCAACAAGTCACTTGCCCGTTCCATTGTTCCAAAGAACGGGGTTTTAGTCATCTTGCCAAAGAGGCATGGTTCACATGTTTCAAGTGATTCAAAATCAAGTGACTTCAAAAGTCCATTATCATGGAGGTTCTTTCATGCGCTTTACACCAATATGACCTAAGTGGCAGTGCCACATGGAAGTGGTACTATCATTACCAACTCTACATCTTTTGGCATCAATGTTATGAACATGTGTATAACTACGACCGGGATTCAATAAACCATTCACATTGGGTGCATGACCATAGAAGGTATTATTCATGTAATCAGAATAACCATTATTCTTTGACTTAAATGAATAAGCATATTGCAATAAACATGATCTAATCATGTTCATGCTCAACGGAGACACCAATGCAAACAACATTTATCTAGGTTCAACACTAATCCCGAAGGTAGAGGGAGCGTGCGATGGTGATCACATCAACCTTGGAAACACTTCCAACACACATCGTCACCTCGCCCTTAGCTAGTCTCCGTTAATTCCGTAGCTTTTGTTTCGAGTTACCAATATTAGCAACTGAACCGGTATCTAATACTCAGGTGCTACTAGGAGTACTAGTAAGGTACACATCAATAACACACATATATCAAATATACTTTTGTTGAAGTTGACAGCCTTCTTATCTACCAAGTATTTGAGGAAGTTCTGCTACCAGTGACCGTTCCCCTAATTGAAGCACTTTGTCTCGGGTTTGGGTTCTTGGGTTTCTTCACTGGAGCAGCAACTGGCTCTTGTTAACCATCAACACTTGATGCTCCTTCTTGATTTCTACCTTTACGGCCTTAAGCACGACGAACAGCTCCGGGATTATCTTCCCTTGCATGTTATAGTTCATCACGAAACTCTAGTAGTTAGGTGATAGCGACTGGAGAACTTTTGTCAATCACTCTCTTATCTGGAAGATTAACTCCCACTTGATTCAAGTGATTGAAGTACCCACACATTCTGAGCACATGCTCACTCGCTGAGCTATTCTCCTCCATCTTGTAGGCAAAGGTCTTGTCAGAGGTCTCAACCTCTCAACACGAGCATGAGCCTGAAATACCAATTTCAGCTCTTTGAACATCTCATATGTTCTATGGCGTTCAAAACGCTTTTGGAGCCCCGACTCCAAGCCATAAAGCATGCCACACTAAACTATCAGGTAGTTATTAGAACGTGTCTACCAGATGTTCACAACATCCACAAACGACGCCAGAGGGGTTGGCACACCGAGCGGTGCATCAAGGATAGAAGCCTTCTGTGTAGCAGTGAGGACAATCCTCAGACTATGGCCCTAGTCTACACAATTGCTTAAAATATCTTTCAACTTAGTTTTTTCTCTAGGAACGTATTAAAACAAAAAGCTAAAGCGCGAGCTATTAATCCACAACATAATTTGCAAAGACAATTTAGACTATGTTCATGATAATGAAGTTCATCTAATCAAATTATTCAATGAAGTCACACTCAGATAGACATCCCTCTAGTCATCTAAGTGATACATGATCCGAATCGACTAGGCCGTGTCCGATCATCACGTGAGACAGACTAGTCATCAATGGTGAATATCTCCATGTTGATCGTATCTACTATACGACTCATGTTCGACCTTTCGGTCTCTCGTGTTCCGAGGCCACGTCTGTACATGCTAGGCTCATCAAGTCAACCTAAGTGTCTTGCATGTGTAAATCTTGCTTACACCCGTTGTATTCGAACGTTAGAATCTATCACACCCGATCATCACGTGGTGCTTCGAAACAACGAGCCTTCGCAACGGTGCAAAGTTAGGGGGAACACTTTCTTGAAATTTTAGTGAGGGATCATCTTATTTATGCTACCATCGTTCTAAGAAAATAAGATGTCGGGTGGTTGGTGCGACATATGCCAACGGGTGGCTTATCATTGTGGGAGCCAATAAAACATCGCCGGTGCCTGGAAACGGGATAAGGCGAAGACATGCACGCCGGCGGATCTTACCCACCTTCAGGGCTCTCCGTGGAGATAACACCCCTACTGCTGCTCTGTGGGGTCTCCGCATGGTCACTAGATTGACAAGTAGCTACAAGAGGCTCCTTGAGCTGTTTGGTGAAAGGATGAAGAAGGGCAAGGCTTGCCTGCTCCTCCTCTCGTTGCCGTGTTTAAGACTATCCAAAGAGAGATCCCCCCTGCATGGGTGCCCTGGGGGGTTTATATAGGCCTACCCCCAGGGGTACAATGGTAATCCGGCTGGGCGCGGGCCCCAGCCGTCTGTGTCTACGCTGGCCGGCTTCTCCGCCGACCGATGGGCCCGCCGCCTGGTAGGCCCCGCCGGCTGTCGGCCTTCTGGTCGACAGGCTGGCCCCACCGCTCGGGAGTCTTGTCGGAGGCTGGTTACTGTTGCCTTGCCTCTAGTGACGAGGGCTTTGTTGTGGTAAGCATGGCTACAGTGCCGTCACGGGGCGGCTCATCACTGTAGCGTTACCTCGTCTTATCTCCTTAATGAGGCACCTCCTTCGAGGGAGAGAGCCGGTCGGCTATTGGGAGCCGGCCATACCCCAGGCCGACTGCGGGAAGCCTGGCCGCCTTTGGGGTCTCCCTCACTGAGGGGGGCCACCACCCACGGGTCGTACTGACTGCTCGCCATGGGTGATGTCATGATCAACATGGCAACAGTGTCGTGCCGGACAGGTGATGGCCGCCCCGTACGACGCACTGTAGCCATGCGTGCTCCAGGATTCGGGGGTGGCAGGCTTCACTGTAGCCATGCCCCGTCTCGTCGCCGTTATGTGGGCGCAGACTCTGAGGGCACAATCTTGGTCGCCTGCTGAGGGGCCGGCTCCTTGGAGTCGGCCTTCTCATGGCCGGCTTCTCGGATCTGTCCTTCTCGTGGTCTTGTTTCTCAAGGATTCCAGGGCTGGGCCGCCTTTCCGCAGCCGGCCTGAGAGGTGGCCAGCTGGGGGAAGGCGGCCCCACGTATTGGACGCTTGGAGGCTCAATCGGCCTATAATTTTTCTGAAGAACCAGGGGAAGCCGGCTAGGCTACCCATGGTTATTTACTCCGATAGTAGTCCCCAAAGCTGGTTGGGCTCCCAGGCAGAAAAAAGACGACGAGATCAGTCAGCTTCCTATCTTGAGGAGCCAGAAACTGGGAGCCGTCTTTGACTAGGCGTGCCGTCTCCTAGAGATTTCGAAGCTTGAAGGCGGGTACCAGTCGGCGCGCGAGTCAGGCTGCGAGCTGACCGTTCGTCACCTACGCGCAACGTGGCACCCTACGGCTAGAGGGGTCTGCCAGTCCACGCGCGTGACGGGACGCCGCCGCAGTCCAGGGCCCGCCACTACAGGGCCTCGGCCCACGTGCGGATCTTCTGCGGCCCGGATGGACCGCGCGCCCCCCAGTGGTGGTTTCCGCATGCCGTCAAGGCACAATAATCGCGGGGCGTGGGGAGTGGGTGCAGTTAATCCCACATCCCCCACGCCCTGCCTCCTCGGCTTCGCCGCACGAGGCTATAAGTAGGGGGAGAGGAGGGGAGCGCCAGACGCTCGCACGCTCTCCCTCGCTCTGCCCCCTCCTTCTTCTTCCTCCTCTCCACTGCCACAGCTACCCGCCGCCGCTCGGCCTTCCCGCCAATCTTCTTGGCTTGCCGTCGTTTCGTCGTAGCAGGGTCGCGTGCCTTTCCGCAACACCTTTCTCATTGCCGCGTTGTCCCCATGGCGTTGTCGAGCTCCTGGGACGGCTCCAACGTCCACAACAACCACGTCGACTTCCTCCGCCAGACGCGGCGGCTGCCGGGCGGGGATTTCATGCGGGTCCGCCTTGCGCCGGAGAGGGAGATCTCGGCGGCACCGGAGGAGGACGAGCGGGTAATCTTCCGCTTGCACTACCTGCGCGGCTTCGGCCTGCCGGCGAGCGGGTTCCTTCGCTCCTTCCCCGAATTTTATCATCTCCAGCCGCATCACCTTACTCCGAATGCGGTGATGCTGCTGTCGGCCTTCGTCGCCCTGTGCGAGGGTTTTCTTGGTGTCCTCCCCACCCTCGAACTGTGAGGAGAATTCTTCCAGTGCAAGCTTGGCACTGTCGTCGCGGGCGTGCCCGCCCCATGCGGCGCCTTCATCGCCATGCGGAGGACGAGCGATAACAACCCGTTTCCGCCCATCCCACTGATCTAGTCGGTGAAGCTCTAGCAGAAATCCTACTTCTACATGAAGAACATCGCTCCGCAAGGCGACTTCGTCAATCTGCCGGCTTACGTAGCCGGCCCGCCGGCTGGGAGGCAGCCCTCATGGTCCTTCCGGGCCAGGTCGCTGTCTCAGGGTGGGGCCACCTCTGTTGCACGGCTCCGGGTGATGATCCAATCGGAGGGTCTGACTGGGTCTGACCTGGTGGCTGTCTTCGTGGAGCGCCGGGTGCTCCAGCTCTAGGGCCGACCTCATATGATCTACCAGGTGAGCGGCCGCTTTGACCCGTGCCGGCTAAGCACCAAGGAGATGCCTCACGCCGAGGTGTCTTACATGGTGAACTATATTTCCAACTGCAAGCTCACTGAGGAGTGGCAGTACGGCAAGTCGGCTTGTTTTTGGCAGAATCCCATGCTTCCGTCGGCAACCGGGGCTGCGGGGGTGGAGCGCCAGTTCCTCCCCGACCACACGATGGACGACGTTGACGACCCGGACCTGGGGGCGGCCGCCATGGAAGAAGACGTCGCAGGGGAGGGCGGTGAGGCAAGCGGCTCTGGGCTTGGGGCCGCCTTCGAGGATTGGCTGGATGATGCTGAGGCCGAAGTTGTTCCGCGCCGTCAGCCGGCGCCCGAACATCAAGGCGCGGGCCCATCCGCCGCGCCGGCTCCTCAAGGCGACACGCAGAAACGCCGGGCCGCGTCGACCCACTTCGGCAGTCGGCCAAAAAAGCCCAAGAGTACCGCGGCGGTGACCAAGCGGCACGAGGCGGCCGCGAAGGCAGCCCGCTTCCACAAGGTGGTGAACCAGCCGCAGTCGGTTTCAGCGTAAATGTTATTTTTCTTACGCCTTTCTTTTCTTCTTCGGTTGATATCTTTCTAAGCCTTCTTCTTGACTTATCAAATAGGGCCCCACTTTCTCTTGAACGGGCTCCTGTCGCCTCCGTAGTCGGACCCACGGGAGGGTCCTCAAGCTCCCGCCGTGTGGATCCCTGCGCCGATCTCCTAGAGGCGACGGAGCGAAATGCGCGGGAAGCGCAGGAGGAGAGGGAGGCAGAGAAGCGGAGGGCGGCTCGGGAGGCGAGGGAGAAGTCGGCGGAGGCACGGGCCGACGCGGCTGCCAAGGCCCAGTCAGAGGCCGCAGCCATGGAGGAGGAGGCGGAGGCCTAGCAGAACCAGCCTCCGCTGCTCGTCATCCCCCTTTGTGCCGCGGCACCCGACATTCCGATGCTCCCAACGGAGGAGACCCACCGCGGCAGCTGGAGAAGGGGAAGGAGACGAAACCGACGCCGCCGGCTGGAAAGGGTCAAGGTAGCCGGCCCGACGTGCCGCCCGTGCAACCGACCGAAGGTGAGCCGACTGTCGGGGCGGACCTTGTGGTCCTGTCGCCGTCCCGTCGGCGCGCGAAGAAGGCGACTTCCGCGCCAGATCCGCACAACGCCGCTGGCGCCGGCCCGTCGGCCCAGGACCTGGAAGCGGCTAGCGATAGCTCGTCCGGGTGGACGCTGGGTGGCGGGACGGCTGTGCTGAACGTGGTGGCGCAGGACGTCCGAAACCGACTTCAGGCCCAAGATACCGCGCTGAAGCAATACACCCAAGAATTTCTCACGACGCGAACGGTGATCCGGGTGAGTCCTTTCGCTCTTCGTTGATTGCTCCTGATTTCTTTCGTGGGGGCACGTCAGCGCACCCACTGGGTGTAGTCTCCGAGTTCCGAGCCGGCTGCTGAGCATGCGGCTTGGAACTTCTTGGTAGAATCTAATTGCCGTCTTGTTCTTACTTGTATCACTTATCTTAGCTGCAGGAGTATCATAACCTCTGCACGGCTGCCTTCAACTCCCAGGCCCAGGAGTTGAATTAGAAAACCATTGATCTGACCGAGAGCCGGAGTAAGTGCTTCATTTTTTGTCTCAAGCGGGGGCGCGTCAGCGCACCCACTGGGTGTAGTCCCCGAGATTCGGGCTGACTGCTGAGCAGTTGGGTCGGATCTTTTCCTGACAACTTCTTTCTTCATATCTGTAGGGGCCAATGCTGACTTGAGGAGCCAGCTGAGCGGAGCCCAGACCGCCCTTCGTGCCAAGGAGGCCGAGTGCGCCGCCCTGGCTCAAGAGCGTGACCGCCTGGCCAAGAAGTTGGCGACCAGGAGGAGAGCCACAAGGCGGTCCTGAAGGCGGCGCAGGACAGCGAGGCCGCCCTCAAAGCTGAATACGAGACCGAGGCGGCGAACTGGGTCGAGGCCAGGCAGGCGCTGAGTCAAGGCTACAGCCGGGTAGAAGACTTAATCGACGGTGGGCCGCCTTCTTCATCGTTTCTTTGCCTGCCTCCTACTATCTGGTGCGTCTTTTGACTCTGTGATACTGCTTTCTTCTTTGTGCAGATTACTTTCCCGGTTACTCTACTGCTGCCACCCAAGCCATCGAGGCCTACCACGATGCGAGACGGCAGGAGGGGGCCGAGGTCGCACCGGGTGCCAGCTGGTCACTTGAGGAGCAGCTTCTGGCGCTTCAAGCCCGCCTGCAGCCGGCCCACCGCATGCTCTGCCATCTTCAGCGTGCCGGGGCGCAAGTACTGGCCGCCCTCTGGCCCGGCGAGGTGATCCCGCGCACCCCGAGTCGGACCGCCGACTGGCTGGAGGTCGCAGTCGGCCGCTTCGAGGCTTGGAAGGCGTCAGTGGCCCGGTCCGGTGCTGGGCGGGCACTGGAGTTCTTCTGAGCTTGGCATCCTGGGATGAACTTCGACCAGCTAAGCACCTGTCGATAGGAGGCTGACGAGGAGCTAGAGGCGGTGCGGCCGGCTATCATCCAGCGCGCCTCGTCGATCGCCGAGTACACCGACACCAGCGCCTTTGCCCCTGAGGTGGATGACGCCGGCGTCGCTCAGCCGGAGGAGTGGTTCGGGTTGAACCAGGTAGAAGGTGAGGACTCGGCGGAGGAGATTGCCTCCAGTGATGAGGGCGAAGGGGAAGAGGGGGAGGATGGTGAAGACGCTGCGCCGGACGGTGAAGTGACCAGCCCGCCTCAGCCTGATCGTGCCTCTAGCAACGATGCCGAGACTCGCCAGCCAGTCACTCCTCCAGCCGGCACTGCCGACCCCACCAACATGCCCAACTCGCCCCTCGTTCCCCTGGCTTGATCCGCCGTCCTTGCTTTCCTGCTTGTTACTCTTTTGAACAATCTTTAAATTTGCGCAGTTCCACCCACTGGGGTGTATTCAGACTATGTTTAATGCTGGCCTTTCAAAGGTCTTTTGTGTAAATATTATGCATGTGTTTGGCTTCCGTTCATGTTTTCTTTTCATCCTTTTAGCTTTTTCCTTTGCTGCCTTTCCTTGGCTGCTGCCTTCCCAGCCGGACAGCTGCTCTGCAGTCTGTGGCTGGAGAAGGACTTGGTTGTTTTGGGAAGGCAAGTACTTGAGCTTTCTTAGATTGCAGCAAGGTGAATGGGAAGCCGGCCAGCCGGCTTCTCTGGTAGCCGGCTGGCGGGGCGGGAGGCCGGCTCATGTTATATAAGTTCATTGGTCCTTAGCCGTTTTTCGAGTGGGCATCCTTTCCTGCCCTTGGCTCTTGCCAGTCGGACAGTCGATTCTTCGAGCTGCGACTTTTGGCAAGAGGGGGCTTGGGTGCCGGCACACTACTTGTCTGACTACAGGCAGAACTTTATATATAACTTAAGGCGGCGAGTCCCCGGGCCGACTGGTCAGGCTACTTTTTAACTGTAAAATCTTCGGAGGAGATTGGCGTTCCATGGTCGTTCTGACTCCTTGCCGGAATCATCTCTCTTGCGTGCCTTCGGCTTCTGCACGTCGATTAGGTAGTAGGAGTCATTGCCTAGAGCTCTGCTGATGACAAAGGGGCCCTCCCAAGGGGCCGAGAGCTTGTGCTGGCCGGTTGTTCGCTGGATCAGCCGGAGCATGAGATCGCCCTCTTGGAAGGATCTTGGCTTGACTTTCCGGCTGTGGTAGCGGCGCAGACCCTGCTGATAGAAGGCGGACCGGCTAAGGGCTAACAGCCGGCCCTCTTCCAGCAGGTCGACGCCGTCTTCACGTGCTTCCTTGGCCTCCGCCTCCGTGTACATGGTGACTCGAGGTGAGTCGAACTCGATGTCAGTTGTGATGACCGCCTCGGCGCCATATACAAGGAAGAAAGGGGTGAAGCCGGTTGACTTGTTTGGGGTAGTGTGCAAGCTCCAGAGGACGGCCGGCAGCTCGTCGAGCCAACAGTCGGCCGAACGCTCCAGTGGCACGACCAGTCGGGGCTTGATGCCGGAGAGGATGAGGTCGTTTGCTCGCTCGACCTGGCCGTTTGACTGCGGGTGGGCGACGGACGCGAGGTCCAGCCGGATGTCGTATGTTGCGCAGAAATGTGCCAGTGCTCCCTTTGCAAAATTTGTGCCATTGTCAGTGATGATGTTGTGCGGTATGCCAGGCCGGGTTGTGATATCTGCGATGAACATTACAGCAGTCGGCCCATTCAGCTTCTTGATCGGCTTTGCTTCGATCCACTTGTTAAATTTGTCCACATCGACGAGTAGATGTGTCATGCCGCCGCGTGCTGTCTTGAATGGGCCCACCATGTCCAGCCCCCAGACGGCAAAAGGCCAGGTGAGGGGGATGTTCTTGAGTGCGGAAGTCGGCAGATGTTGCTTGGAACTGAAAACTTGGCACCCTTTGCAGTGTTTGAATAGCTCCTTGGCGTCATCCAAAGCAGTCGGCCAGAAGAATCCATGGCGGAAAGCTTTGGCGACGAGTGATCGTGAGGCCGCGTGGTGGCCGCATTCGCCTTGGTGGATGTCCTTGAGGATTGTTATGCCCTTCTCTGGCTCGACGCAGCGCTGGAAGACTCCAGTGACACTGCGCCTAACAAGCTCTTGGTTTACTATTGTATATGCTCCAGCTCGGCGTTGAACTTGTCTTGCCGAGATTTCGTCCGTTGGCAACTCTCTGTTTACTAAGAAGTTGAAGATGGGCTGGGCCCATGATGGAGCTGTGACTTCTTCTATTGTCAGAACTGCTACTGTGACCAGGGCGGGTGGGCTGGGTGGTGAAGAGTTTGAGTCGGCCACCGCATGTTGCGTCGATGCAGTCCCCGGGCCAACTACAGTAGCCCCCGGGCCGAGTTCCGAAGTCCCCGAGCCGGGTGCGACTACGGCAGTCCCCGAGCCGCCAGTCGAAGTCCCCGAGCCGCCTGCTTGGTTCCCCAAGTCGGATCCGACTGCGTCGGGGTCAGGCGGCACGAAGATGGAACCAGATTATGGAGACGGCTTGGTAGACGGCTTGAGGAGGCGGTGGAGAGAAACACCGGCTGGTATAGCTTGCCGGGTGGAGCCTACTCGTGCCAGGGCATCTGCTTGCATGTTGTCGGCGCGTGGTACATGAAGGAACTCGCATCCTTCAAAATATCCACTGGTTTGCTGAACAAGGAAGCGGTAGCTCGCCATGTTCGCATCCTTGGCGTCCCAGTCGCCAGATGACTGCTGGACCACCAAATCCGAGTCGCCATAGCACAGGATCCGGCGGATGCCGAGCTCCTTAGCTAGCCGGAGCCCGTGTATGAGCGCCTCGTACTCGACCACATTGTTGAAGGCGGCAAAATGAATTTGCAATGTGTAATTGAGCTTGTCGCCCTTGGGGAAGGTGAGGATGATGCCGGCTCCCAAGCCGGTGTGCATCTTGGACCCATCGAAGTGCATCCGCCAATGAGTGTAGTCGGGGGCTGGTGGCAGGTACTGGGTTTCGGCCCAGTCGACGAGGAAGTCGGCCAGTGCTTGGGATTTAATGGCGGTGCGGGGCTGGTAGAAGATCGTGTAAGGAGCCAACTCAATGGCCCATTTTGCCACTCGGCCGGATGCATCCTAGCTGCCTATGATCTCGACGAGCGGGGCAGTACATACAACTGTGATGGGGTGCTCTTGGAAGTAGGGCTTGAGCTTCTTTGTAGCGAAGTACACACCGTAACACATCTTCTGGTAGTGTGGGTAGTTCTGCTTCGAGGTGGATAACACTTAGGTTAAATAATATACTGGCCTCGGGACCAGCTGAGCTCGGCCTTCTTCTGGGCGCTGGACCATGATAACTGTGCTGACCACCTGGCTAGTAGCAGCAATGTAAAGGAGCATGGGCTCTTTTTCAGTCGGTGCCGCCAAGACAAGCGGCGTGGTCAGCATCTTCTTTAGCTCGTGGAAAGCTTGGTCCGCCTGGTCGTTCCACTCGAAATGAGCGGACTTCTTCATGAGTCGATAGAGGGGGAGAGCTTTCTCCCCGAGTCGGCTGATGAAGCGGTTCAGGGAAGCCAAGCATCCAGTGAACTTCTGGTCGTCTCGCAGCTTGGTGGGAATCTCCATTCTCTCTATGGCCTTGATCTTCATCGGGTTGCACTTGATGCCGCGTTCAGAGACCAGGAAGCCTAGAAGTTGGCCGGCTGGTACTCCGAACACACATTTCTCGGGGTTGAGCTTGATTTGAAATCGGCGCAAGTTTTCAAATGTCTCTCTGAGGTCTTCCAGCAAGGTGCCGCGCTTCTCCGTCTTCACCACAATATCGTCTACATAGACGTGGGCATTTCTGCCGAGTTGCTTGAGAAGGCATTTCTGCATGCAACGCTGAAAGGTGGCACCGGCATTTCTCAAGCTGAATGTCATAGTCAGGTAGCAGAAGGCTCCGAATGGTGTGATGAAGGCGGTTTTCAGGCGGTCAGCTGGATCCAACTTTATCTGGTGGTAGCTTGAGTAGGCATCCAAGAAGCTCAACAGCTCGCATCCGGCTGTGGAGTCTATTACTTGATCAATCCTTGGCAAGGCGAAGGGATCTTTGGGGTAGGCCTTGTTGAGGCTGGTGTAGTCTATACACATGCGCCATTTGTTATTTTTCTTCAGCACGACGACCGGGTTGGCAAGCCACTCTGGAAATAAAACTTCCATAATGAAGCCGGCTGCCAGAAGTCGGGCTATCTCTTCTCCTACAATCCTTCTCTTCTCTTCTGACAGTCGGCGGAGGGGCTGTTTGACTGGTTTTGCACCTTCTCGGACATGTAGCTTGTGCTCGTCAAATTCCTTCGGAACACCCGGCATGTCCTTGGGGGACCATGCGAAGATGTCCCGATTCTCATGGAGGAAATCGGCGAGCTCGCCGTCCTATTTGCTGTCCAGGTTTGCCCCGATGGTGGCAAACCTTTCTGGGTGCTCCGGGTCCAGAGGTACCTTCTTTGTTTCTTTGGCCGGCTGGAAAGAACCTTGGGCATCACACTCCTTGGGGTTGGGGGACAGGGCCGGCTGTTTGCCGGCCATGGCCACGACTCGGTCCAGTATCTTCTTCTCTTCAGCAATCACGAGGGACTCGGCCAGCCGGCTGCTGGCTGCCGCACACTCGGAGGATTTCTTGTAGTCTCCGGCTATGGTTATGATGCCCTTGGAACTCGATATCTTCATCTTGAGGTAGGCATAGTGGGGTACAGCCATGAACTTGGCCAGGGCGGGTTGGCCAAGCAACGCGTGGTAAGGGATTTCCAGATCCACTACCTCAAACCACACCACCTCTCGGCAGAAATGATCCTTGTCCCCGAAGAGGACATCTATCTTGATCTTGCCGATTGGGGAGCAGGACAGGCCGGGCACGATGCCATGGAACACAGTCCGACTAGGCATGAGTTGCTTCGCCTTGATGCTAAGCTTCTCCATGGTGTCACGGTATAGGATGTTGATGCTGCTCCCACCATCTATCAGCACGCGGGAGAAGCGGGCGGCTCGCCTTTCTGTTGCGAGGGTGGCATCCAAAACCAATGCGTAAGAGCCGGGAGACGGCATCACCTCTGGGTGATCAGTCCGGCTCTAGTTGATAGGCCTTTCTGACTAGTGCATGAACTCGGGGTTGTTGGAGGCAACCGCGTTGACTTCTTGATGTTGTCAGCGTTGGCTACACCGATCTTCTGGTAGGCTTGTAAAGACGACGTAGACGGCCTGCTCGTCGGGGAATTCGTCTTGAACAGCCCTGACTGCTGGTCGAGCAGCCGGCTGCGGAGGGGCCAGAGGCGGCTGACCAGCAGGCGGAGGCGGCGCTATCCCCTCGCCCTTGGAGATCCGCGTGAGCCAGTGGCATTTTCGGGTTGTGTGGTTTGAAGGCTTCGCGCCACTGTGAAACTTGCAGGGGGCATCAAGTGCTTGCTCGTAGGAGAAAGCCGGCTGCCAAGCCGGCCTGCTGCCTTTCTGCTTCTTGGGCGTGGGCCGCCCTTCGGGTTGTTCATCTTCGACGGTGGCCACCAGCCGATTGGTGGGAGGCGGCGGGGGAGCCTTGCGCTAGTGGTCGTTCTGGTACGGGCGTCAGCTGGAGTCTCCTGCCGGCGTCTTGGGACTTGGAGCGAGTTTCTTCCCGGAGGCGTCTACTCGGAGCTCGGTCTTCATTGAGGAGTCGGCTGTGGCGTATTTGTCAGCTATGATCAGTAGCTCGTCGAGGGTAGTCGGCTCGTCGTAGAGGAGTCGATGCTTGAGGAGGGTGCTTTCTCGGCACCCGGCGGTGAAGTACTCTATAGCTTGAACTTCGTGCACCCCTTCGCAGGAGTTGCGGAGCTCGGCCCAATGCGTGAGGTAGTCGCGAGTTGATTCACTGGGCCCTTGCACACACAAGGAAAGCTATCGGGGCTTAGGAGCCCGCTTGTAGGTGCTGGTGAAGTTGCGGATGAAGGCTTCTGTGAAGTCTAGCCAGCTGTTGACGCTGTAAGGCTTGAGGTTGTTGAGCGAGGTACGCGTCGTGCCTTGGAGAATGAGGGGAACATACTTCACGGCAGCGCACCTGTTGCTGTTCGCGATGCTAACCGCAGTGGACTAGTCGATCTACCAGTCTTCCGGCTTCACGGAGCCGTTGTACTTGGGCGTGTCTCTTGGGTGCGAGAACTCTTTAGGGAAGGGTTCGTCGCGGATGCGGTGGCCAAAGCAGGGCGGGCCGACATCATCTTCTTCTTCCAGATCCAGGGATCACGCTAGGCGGTCGATCCAGTGGCGGGCGTCATTCTCGCCGACTCCTTCACGGTGACATAGTCGGCCGCTGAGAGTCGGATGTGTGACAGGCGGCGGAGTGGGATATCTCTCCCCATGAGGCGAAGGAGGGGGCGGATCGCCCCGCCATTGCACAGCTCGAGGACGGCCTTCTGCGTCACGCTCGATGGAGATTCGAGTCCGGCTGCGGCTGGCAGCCGGCTCCTTTTCTTTCCTTGCGCGGGTGTTGCCCGCCGTCGGCATTCGGGACGTCGCACCATGCGCTCGGTGCGGGGGAGGACTTTCGGCATGGACACCGGCTTCATGCCGCTCCGTGGCTGCGTCGATAAGCTGCTGGATGCGTCTGGTCATGCAGGGGAGCTTGTCGGCCCTCAGTCCATCCATCTCATCTACGGCCTCCTGGGCGGCGTGTAGGTTCTCGAGAGGCATGGAATAGACTGGGCAATCTGCTCCCAGCGCGCCAGTGATAGCTGCACCGCGTTTCTTGATGATACCGACGCGGCTTGGTGTTGGGGAACGTAGTAATTTCAAAAAAATTCCTACGCACACGCAAGATCATGGTGATGCATAGCAATGAGAGGGGAGAGTGTTGTCTACGTACCCTCGTAGACTGGAAGCGGAAGCGTTTAGCACAACGCGGTTGATGTAGTCGTACGTCTTCACGGCCCGACCGATCAAGCACCGAAACTACGGCACCTCCGAGTTCTAGCACACGTTCAGCTGGATGACGATCCCCGGACTCCGATCCAGCAAAGTGTCGGGGAAGAGTTCCGTCAGCACGACGGCGTGGTGACGATCTTGATGTTCTACCATCGCAGGGCTTCGCCTAAGCACCGCTACAATATTATTGAGGATTATGGTGGAGGGGGGCAACGCACACGGCTAAGAGAACGATCTTGAAGATCAACTTGTGTGTCTATGGGGTGCCCCCTGTCCCCGTATATAAAGGAGTGGAGGAGGGAAGGGCCGGCCCTCTCTATGGCGCACCCTAGGGGAGTCCTACTCCTACCGGGAGTAGGATTCCCCCTTTCCTAGTCCAACTAGGATTCCTTCCATGTAGTAGGAGTAGGAGACAAGGAAGGGGAAGAGGGAAGAGAAGGAAGGAGGGGGCGCCGCCCCTCCCCCTAGTCCAATTCGGACTAGTCAATGGGGGGGGGGGCGCGGCCTGCCTCTCCCTCTCCCCTAAAGCCCAATAAGGCCCATATACTTCTTCCCCCGTATTCCCGTAACTCCCTGGTACTCCGAAAAATACCCGAACCACTCGGAACCTTTCCTATGTCCAAATATAGTCGTCCAATATATCGATCTTTACGTCTCGACCATTTCGAGACTCCTCGTCATGTCCCCGATCTCATTCGGGACTCCGAACTCCTTCGGTACATCAAAACTCATAAACTCATATTATAGCTGTCAACGAAACCTTAAGCGTGCGAACCCTACAGGTTCGAGAACAATGTAGACATGACCGAGACACGTCTCCGGTCAATAACCAATAGAGGAACCTGGATGCTCATATTGGCTCCTACATATTCTATGAAGATCTTTACCTGTCAGACCGCATAACAACATACGTTGTTCCCTTTGTCATCGGTATGTTACTTTCCCGAGATTCGATCGTCGGTATCTCAATACCTAGTTCAATCTCATTACCGGCAAGTCTCTTTACTCGTTCCGTAATACATTATCTCGCAACAAACTCATTAGTTGCAATGCTTGCAAGGCTTATGTGATGTGCATTACCGAGAGGGCCCAGAGATACCTCTCCGACAATTGGAGTGACAAATCCTAATCTCGAAATACGCCAACCCAACATGTACCTTTGGAGACACCTGTAGAACTCCTTTATAGTCACCCAGTTACGTTGTGACGTTTGGTAGCACATAAAGTGTTCCTCCGGTAAACGGGAGTTGCATAATCTCATAGTCATAGGAACATGTATAAGTCATGAAGAAAGCAATAGCAACATACTATTCCATATTGTTTTAATTGAAGACCAAACTCGTAACTCAAATATTCGTCTCTGCGATCAGATCGTGGAAACCTTATCTTCTTGTCATGATGATTTTCCACTTCACTCTGAAATTCTTTGAACTATTCAAATGTTTCAGACTTATGTTTCATCAAGTAGATATACCCATATCTACTTAAATCATCTGTGAAGGTCAGAAAATAACGATACTCACCACGAGCCTCAACACTCATCGGATTGCATACATCAGTATGTTTTATTTCCAATAAGTCAGTTGCTCGCTCCATTGTTCCAGAGAACGGCGTTTTAGTCATCTTGCCCATGAGGCATGGTTCGCAAGCATCAAGTGATTCATAATCAAGTGATTCCAAAAACCCATCAGCATGGAGTTTCTTCACGCGCTTTACACCAATATGACCTAAACGGCAGTGCCACAAATAAGTTGCACTATCATTATTAACTTTGCATCTTTTGGTTTCAATATTATGACTATGTGTATCACTATGATCGAGATCCAATCAACCATTTTCATTGGGTGTGTAACCATATAAGGTTTTATTCATGTAAACAGAACAACAATTTATTCTCTTACTTAAATGAATAACCGTATTGCAATAAACATGATCAAATCATATTTATGCTCAACGCAAACACCAAATAACACTTATTTAGGTTCAACACTAATCCCGAAAGTATAGGGAGTGTGCGATGATGATCATATCAATCTTGGAACTACTTCAAACACGCATCGTCACCTTACCCTTAATTAGTCTCTGTTCATTCTATAACTCCCGATTCAAGTTACTAATCTTAGCAACTGAACTAGTACCAAATACTGAGGGGTTGCTATGAACACTAGTAAAGTACACATCAATAACATGTATATCAAATATACCTTTGTTTACTTCGCCATCCTTTCTTATCCGCCAAATACTTGGGTAGTTCCGCTTCCAGTGACCACTCCCTTTGCAGTAGAAGCACTTAGTCTCAGGCTTAGGACCAGACTTGGGCTTCTTCACTTGAGCCGCAACTTGCTTGCTGTTCTTCTTGAAGTTCCCCTTTTTTCCTTTGCCCTTTTCTTGAAACTAGTGGTCTCGTCAACCATCAAAACTTGATGTTTTTCTTGATTTCTACTTTCGTCAATTTCAGCATTGCGAAGAGCTTGGGAATCGTTTCCGTTATCCCTTGCATATCATAGTTCATCACGAAGTTCTACTAATTTGGTGATGGTGACTAGAGAATTCTGTCAATCACTATTTTATCTGGAAGATTAACTCCCACTATATTCAAGCGATTGTAGTACCCAGACAATCTGAGCACATGCTCACTAGTTGAGCGATTCTCCTCCATCTTTTAGCTATAGAACTTGTTGGAGACTTCATATCTCTCAACTCGGGTATTTGCTTGAAATATTAACTTCAACTCCTGGAACATCTCATCTGGTCCATGACGTTCAAAACGTCTTTGAAGTTCCGATTCTAAGCCGTTAAGAATGGTGCACTAAACTATCAAGTAGTCATCATATTGAGCTAGCCAAACGTTCATAACGTCTGCATCTGCTCCTGCAATAGGTCTATTACCTAACGGTCCATCAAGGACATAATTCTTCTGTGTAGCAATGAGGATAAACCTCAGATCACGGATCCAATCCGCATCATTGCTACTAATATCTTTCAACACAATTTTCTCTAGGAACATATCAAAATAAACATATGAAAGCAACAACGCGAGCTATTGATCTACAACATAATTTGCAAAATACTACCAGGACTAAGTTCATAATAAATTTAAGTTCAATTAATCATATTACTTAAGAACTCCCACTTAGATAGACATCCCTCTAATCATCTAAGTGATCACGTGATCCAAATCAACTAAACCATGTCCGATCATCACGTGAGATGGAGTAGTTTTCAATGGTGAACATCACTATGTTGATCATATCTACTATATGATTCACGCTCGACCTTTCGGTCTCCAGTGTTCCGAGGCCGTATCTATATATGCTAGGCTCGTCAAGTTTAACCTGAGTATTCCGCGTGTGCAACTGTTTTGCACCCGTTGTATTTGAACGTAGAGCCTATCACACCCGATCATCACGTGGTGTCTCAGCACGAAGAACTTTCGCAATGGTGCATACTCAGGTAGAACACTTCTTGATAATTAGTGAGAGATCATCTTAAAATGCTACCGTCAATCAAAGCAAAAATAAGATGTATAAAAGATAAACATCATGTGCAATCAAAATATGTGACATGATATGGCCATGATCATCTTGCGCCTTTGATCTCCATCTCCAAAGTACTGTCATGATCTCTATCGTCACTGGCATGACACCATGATCTCCATCATCTTGATCTATATCAACGTGTCGTTACATGGTCGTCTTGCCAACAATTGCTCTTGCAACTATTGCTATCGCATAGCGATAAAGTAAAGCAATTATTTGGCGCTTGCATCTTATGCAATAGAGAGACAACCATAAGGATTTTGTCAGTTGCCGATAACTTCAACAAAACATGATCATCTCATACAACAACTTATATCTCATCACGTCTTGACCATATCACATCACAACATGCCCTGCAAAAACAAGTTAGACGTCCTCTACTTTGTTGTTGCAAGTTTTACGTGGCTGCTATGGGCTTAGCAAGAACCGTTCTTACCTACGCATCAAAACCACAACGATAGTTTGTCAAGTTGGTGTTGTTTTAACCTTCGCAAGGACCGGGCGTAGCCACACTCGGTTCAACTAAAGTTGGAGAAACTGACACCCGCCAGCCACCTGTGTGCAAAGCACGTCGGTAGAACCAGTCTCGCGTAAGCGTACGCATAATGTCGGTCCGGGCCGCTTCATCCAACAATACCACCAAACCAAAGTATGACATGCTGGTAAGCAGTATGACTTATATCACCCACAACTCACTTGTGTTCTACTCGTGCAAATAACATCAACACATAAAACCAAGGCTCGGATGCCACTGTTGGGGAACGTAGTAATTTCAAAAAAATTCCTACGCACGCGCAAGATCATGGTGATGCATAGCAACGAGAGGGGAGAGTGTTGTCTACGTACCCTCGTAGACCGGAAGCGGAAGCGTTTAGCACAACGCGGTTGATGTAGTCGTACGTCTTCACGGACCGACCGATAAAGCACCAAAACTACGACACCTCTGAGTTCTAGCACACATTCAGCTCGATGACGATCCCCGGACTCTGATCCAGGAAAGTGTCGGGGAAGAGTTCTGTCAGCTCGATGGCGTGGTGACGATCTTGATGTTCTACCGTCGCAGGGCTTCGCCTAAGCACTGCTACAATATTATTGAGGATTATGGTGGAGGGGGGCACCGCACACGGCTTAGAGAACGATCTTGAAGATCAACTTGTGTGTCTATGGGGTGCCCCCTGCCCCCGTATATAAAGGAGTGGAGGAGGGGAGGGCCGGCCCTCTCTATGGCGCGCCCTAGGGGAGTCCTACTCCCACCGGGAGTAGGATTCCCCCTTTCCTAGTCCAACTAGGAGTCCTTCCATGTAGTAGGAGTAGGAGACAAGGAAGGGGAAGAGGGAAGAGAAGGAAGGAGGGGGCGCCACCCCTCCCCCTAGTCCAATTCGGACTAGTCAATGGGGGGGCACGCGGTCTGCCTCTCCCTCTCCCCTAAAGCCCAATAAGGCCCATATACTTCTTCCCCCTTATTCCCGTAACTCCCCGGTACTCTGAAAAATACCCGAACCACTCGGAACCTTTCCGATGTCCGAATATAGTCGTCCAATATATCGATCTTTACGTCTCGACCATTTCGAGACTCCTCGTCATGTCCCTGAAACTCATAAACTCATAATATAACTGTCATCGAAACCTTAAGCTTGCGGACCCTACGGGTTCGATAACAATGTAGACATGACCGAGATACGTCTCTGGTCAATAACCAATAGCGGAACCTGGATGCTCATATTGGCTCCTACATATTCTACGAAGATCTTTATCGGTCAGACCGCATAACAACATACGTTGTTCCCTTTGTCATCGGTATGTTACTTGCCCGAGATTCGATCTTCGGTATCTCAATACCTACTTCAATCTCGTTACCGGCAAGTCTCTTTACTCGTTCCGTAATACATCATCTCGCAACTAACTCATTAGTTGCAATGCTTGCAAGGCTTATGTGATGTGCATTACCGAGAGGGCCCAGAGATACCTCTCCGACAATCGGAGTGACAAATCCTAATCTCGAAATACGCCAACCCAACATGTACCTTTGGAGACACTTGTAGAGCTCCTTTATAATCACCCAGTTACGTTGTGACGTTTGGTAGCACACAAAGTGTTCCTCCGGTAAACGGGAGTTGCATAATCTCATAGTCATAGGAACATGTATAAGTCATGAAGAAAGCAATAGCAACATACTAAACGATCGAGTGCTAGGCTAATGGAATGGGTCAAGTCAATCACATCATTCTCCTAATGATGTGATCCCGTTAATCAAATAACAACTCTTTGTCTATGGTTAGGAAATATAACCATCTTTGATTAACGAGCTAGTCAAGTAGAGGCATACTAGTGACACTCTGTTTGTCCATGTATTCACACATGTATTATGTTTCCGGTTAATACAATTCTAGCATGAATAATAAACATTTATCATGAAATAAGGAAATAAATAATAACTTTATTATTGGCTCTAGGGCATATTTCCTTCACTCGGCCCATCGGGAGGTGGCGTGCCGAAGGCGGCGCGGTCGACTTCGCGCTGGTGAGCCACGGTGAGGCGTCTCATGGAGGCTAGCTTCTGGCCCTCCGCAATGAGGGCGAGGCGGCGCGCCTCCGGTGTCTGGGCATCGGCGTCAGCCGGGATGGGGGCGGATAAGTCGTGCAGTGCCGCCTGCAGGGCGTCGTGGGCGTTTTCGCCAGAGGCGGCGCCGTGGCTGATGACCAGTACCTCGGTGATGGCGTTGCCGCTGCTGTCAGCTTGAGAAAGAGGGTTGTTGGGGATATTACTACTGGGTGTAAACCGGCCTATCTGGGCCGGGTTAACTTCGTCAGTAGTTAAGTATGTTAAAACCCAAGAAGACAGAGGAGGGCTCAAGGCCCATGGTCGGTTCAAGGCCTGTAGCCGTAAACCGGCGTTAGTAGTTAACTTGTATTGTAAGTTAGGAATAAGTAGAGACCAAACCGGACACATCTATGCGCCGGTATTGGGACTCCGTAAGCCGACGGGAGTCACCCGTGTATATAAGGGGATGACCCGGCGGCAGTTCAAGGACAACAGACAACAACTCGAGACATAGGCGAAGCTTGTTTGCTCCCTAGTCATCGAAACCCCATCAATTCCATCACAACTAGACGTAGGCTTTTACCTTCATTGAAGGGGCCAAACTAGTATAAGCTCTCTTGCGTCCTTGTGTCCGCTTTAACCCCTTCAAGCTAACCCGTAGCGATGGCTCCACGACTAAGTCCTTTTGCTAGGACATCTGCCGTGACAAAACCACGACAGTTGGCGCCCACCGTGGGGCTATCGCACGATGGTTTCCGGTTCTTGGAGGGCTGTTTTGAAGGACTCGAGGGCTACGCTGTATGCCGGATGACTAAGAGTCGTCGCGGCAAGCTCTACATCGACGACACAGCCTGGGGCCCCGAGGCCGGCTCAATTGAGTACGGGTACCGGGTCCCCTTTGGTGGCATTCACGTTTTCATTGGCAAGATCAGTGAACTGGGCCCCGAGCTAGACATCTGCACCGACCTCCTCGAGACGGCTCAGTGTGCGCGATCTGCCCGGGTTAAACCGGCCATGAAGCGTGCCTTCGTGGGAATCATCCATGGAGGAAGTTATGAGGATGGATCGGAATCTTGCGGCGATACCGTCGTTTGTTCCGATGACGAGTAATCGACCGGAGAAACCGAATCTCTTTATCAGCTACAAGACGGCCGGATTGGGGGCTGTTCCGATGGCGACAGTATTCCGGACCCATCTGATCTGCCCAACCGGGTTGGGATATTCATGACTGGCACACAAGCAGCGCTTCATTCTTCGACCGCTGCGACAACGACCTCCGGTTCAGCAGCGGCGACGGCTGCCGGAGCAGGAGGCCCTGTGCGCCCGCCGACTCAAGTTCTATCAAAGACTATTTGATGCATTGGCTGTGCTTATGGCGGAGGCTAATCCGGCGGATCAGGGCGTTCACAACGCCGAGATTGCAAAAGTGAAGGAACAGATCACCCAGGCCAAGGCAGATCTGGCAGCTGAGGACACCAGGATGGCCATGGAGCGGGCCGCTTTAGACGCACAAGCCTACAGACTCATGTTGGACCAGAGTGCGTCGCAGGAAGTCATGAGGAGGAAGTACCGATCCCGTTTGCCTCCGGTTTTTGAGGCCAGAGACCTTTTCAACACTCCAGGAGTAGGAACCGGCAATCCGCTGGAGGGAAACCGAGCGGAAGCTCCTGGGGCCGGCACATCGGTTCAGCCTCGTCAGATGGACCCGCCTCGTCAAAACACCGTTATACCTCGGCTGTTTTAACACCTCCGGGTCACTACTCCAACCCAATGGACAATCTCGTTGCCGCTGCTGCATGGCTGGAGGCCATTCCAATTGAAGGTGATTCGCCGCAGGCAGTAGAGACGCGACGGGTCAAGGAGCTTCTAAGGACAGCCTTGGTCCAATAGGAAGCATACTAGTACAGCCGCGACTGGATCCACTCGACCCCCCGTCCAAGCCGGAGCTATAGCAGACATATGGATGAACCGGCAGTGTCGAGTAACGAACGACGTGGAGCACCCCATGGCAACAACCCGACGGGTGGTGCTGATGACGCTCAGGAAGTGGTGAACCGGGCCCGAGCGCGCAGGGAGGGCGAGTTAGCCGCACAACATTAGGCTCGGCAGCTCACACCGGTTCGTCCAACCATCTCGATCGAACCTGGTGTTATGTCTAGTTCTTTGGGGGTGCCTTGCCTTATCCCCGCTTTACGCAATGTGCACCTGCCCAAGGATTTCAAGGGCCCGCGCAAGGTACCAAATTACACGACGGATCAGCCTCCGAAGACATGGGTGGAGAGCTATGAGATGGCCATGGAGATGCTTGATGTGGATGACGCGGCGTGTGCGAAATACTTCACCATGATGCTTGAAGGAACGGCCCGTACTTGGTTAAAAAGCTTGCCGGCTAATTCTATCAGTTCATGGGCCCAATTACGAGCCCGGTTTATCAGCAATTTCAAGGATACCTATAAACAGCCTATGTCGATAGTGGACTTAGCTGCATGCGTCCAGGAGGAAGGAGAGTCAACAACTCATTGGGTGCGTCGGGTTTCACAAGTGTTGCACTCATCAGACCGCATCAACGCTGACACCGCAGTATTAACCCTAGAAGGCAACTGCCGGTTTGGACCCCTGAAGCTGAAGTTGGGACGGATGAAGCGTCATTGCACTGACATGGGGACCCTCATGGCCGCTTTGGTGAAATATGCTGATTCTGATAGTACCAAGGATCCCAAATCTGATGATGACAAGATAGGGAAGGGAAAGAGGAACAGCAACTCCAAGGGTCAGCAGCATCACTGGGCAGGCAATGGTGGTGGAGGCAAGCGTAAAGCGGATGGTAACATGGACTTTGTGGCTAATACTAACACACAGGACAATGGCCAGCGATGCAGGGGTAAACCGAAAAATCGTAATGGGGCACCCAATCCTAACCCAGAACGCCTAAACTATCTGCTAAGCCAGCCCTGTCCAAGACATGGGACGAAGGAGTCGCCAGCAAACCACCTTTGGAAGGATTGCTTTATTATGCAGGAGTTCAAGAATTCTAATAATTTCCGGTATGATCACGAAGCTGGTGGTGGCTCAGGATCCGCGCCGGGTTACGATGGAGGAAGTTCCGGTTCAGGATTTAATGGTAATCCTGTTAGACATAATGGTCAAAATAGTCAGAACAACCAGGGTGGTTACAACCAACAACAGCAACAGTCAGGTTACCAGAGCAACCCAAAGCAGTTGAGTAGTGGGCAGTACCATGTTTTCACCACTAGCTTGGACAAGCGAGACCGGAAGGTTCAGAGGCGGGCGGTCAACTCTGTTGAACCGGCCATACCCCGTTATCTACGTTGGTTTGAACAGCCAATCATATGGAGCAGAGAGGATCACCCACCCCAGGTCGATAATCCGAGTCAGTTGGCTCTGGTGGTGGCGCCTCAGGTGGGAGGTTATAAGTTCACCAAGGTGCTCATGGATGGAGGTAGCAGCATTAATATCTTGTACTATGAGACCTTCCGTCTTATGGGACTGACAGATAAAAATCTTAAACCGTCTAATATGGTGTTCCACGGTGTAGTACCTGGCAGATCAGCATATCATGTTGGCAAGATAGCTCTGGAAGTGGCCTTTGGGGATGATCATGATTCCAGGTCGGAGCCATTGATGTTTGAAGTGGTGAAAATCCAAAGTCCGTATCACGCCCTATTTGGGCGACCGGCCTATGCCAAGTTTATGGCACGGCCCTATTATGTGTATTTGCAGCTCAAGATGTCGGGTCACAAGGGGACAATAACGGTTCACGGAAGCCGCAAAATTGCTTTGGAGTGCGAGGAAGGTGATGCGGCCTATGTAGAGTCGGTTTGTGCCACCGAGGAGCTGAAGTATTATAAGGACAATGTTGATCCGGCAGACATGACTCCATTAAAGAAGCCAACTACGGAGCATGATCCGGCCCTGAAGTTCAAATCGGCAGCAGAAACTAAGCTTGTTGACTTTGTATCTAGTGATCCGTCCAAGCAGTTCAGCATTAGTGCTAATTTGGATCCGAAATAGGAAAGCGCGCTCATCGAGTTCATCCGTGAGAATCGGGACATTTTTGCATGGAAGCCCTCTGACATGCCAGGTGTACCGAGGCAACTCGCTGAGCACACCCTTAATGTGGATCCTAAATACAAACCAGTGAAACAGTTCCTCCGCCGGTTTAACGAAGAAAGACGCGAGGCAATTGGAGAAGAGGTAGCCAGGCTCTTAGCAGCTGGTTTTATTGTTGAAGTTTTTCACCCTGAGTGGCTTGCCAATCTGGTGCTGGTCCTTAAGAAAAACGGTACCTGGCGCATGTGTGTGGATTACACAGATCTTAATAAATCTTGTCCAGCAGATCCTTTTGCCCTCCCCCGTATTGATCAAATTATTGATGCTACGGCGGGTTGTGAGCATTTAAGTTTTTTGGATGCATATTCTGGCTATCATCAGATCAAAATGGCAGTTAAGGACCAGGAGAAAACGGCATTCATAACCCCCTTTGGAGCCTTCTGCTATGTGTCTATGCCCTTTGGGCTCAAAAGTGCCCATGCAACTTATCAACGTTGTGTGCAAAATTGTCTACATAAACAGATTGGCCATAATGTACACGCCTACGTGGATGATATCGTGGTTAAATCCAGGGAGAAGGAGACTCTGATTGATGATTTAAAGGAAACTTTTGATAAGCTGAGGACATACAAGATGATGCTTAATCCAGACAAATGCGTCTTTGGTGTACCGGCGGGCAAGTTATTAGGCTTCTTGGTGTCCAATAGGGGAATTGAGGCTAATCCGGAGAAGATCACAGCCATCACCTCCCTCACTAAACCGAAGTGTATCAATGATGTTCAGCGCCTGGCAGGCCGGATTGCCACGCTAAGCCGGTTTATCAGTCGCCTTGGTGAGAAGGCAATCCCTTTGTATCAGATGTTGAAAAAGATGGATCAGTTTGTCTGGAGTTCTACTGCTGATGAAGCATTTCAGGACTTAAAGCAGCAATTGGCCAATCCGCCTGTGCTCGCCGCTCCCATTGACAAGGAGCCGTTACTGCTATATGTTGCTGCTAATGCTCGGGCGGTCAGCGTGGCTATTGTGGTGGAGCGAAAGGAGGCAGGTAAGGAGCATCTGGTTCAACTCCGGTCTATTATATCAGCGAGGTGCTCATTGAGTCCAAGCAAAGGTATCCGCATTGGCAGAAGCTGGTGTATGGAGTCTTTATGGCAAGCCGGAAGCTTAAACAATACTTCCAAGGGCATCCAATTACGGTGGTCAGTTCTGCTCCTTTGGGAGATATCATCCAGAACCGGGAAGCAACTGGCCGGATTGCCAAGTGGGCTATAGAGCTTGGGCCGCATGATTTGAGGTATGTGCCTCGGACGGCGATTAAGTCTCAAGCACTGGTTGATTTTATCAATGATTGGATGGAAATGCAAGCACCTGAAGAAAAGCTGGATCACACATATTGGACCATCCATTTTGACGGATCCAGGCAACTAGAAGGCTTGGGGACTAGAGTCGTATTAACTTCCCCACGAGGTGATAAGTTTTGTTATGTTCTCCGCTTAATGTTCCCTTGTACTAACAATGTAGCTGAGTATGAAGCCTTGCTCCATGGTCTCCGGATGGCTAAGGACATGAATCTAAGTCGAGTTAAGTGCTTCGGTGACTCGGACCTTGTGGCTCAGCAAGTGTCTGGCACTGGGACTCCAAGGACCCACTCATGGCAGCATATCATCGTGAGGTGGATATTGTTGCAGGTCATTTCAAAGGCTATCAGGTGGACCACATGGACCGGCGGAAAAATGAAGCGGCGGACGCCTTAAGCCGGCTGGGCTCTCAGCGCAAACCGGTTCTGCCCAATGTTTTTCTGGACGTGTTGCACAACCCGTCGGTCAAGATCCCTGGTGAAGCGGATTTGGCTATTCCTGATCCGGAGGCTCAATTGGTGGCAGCTCTTCATGTTATTCCGGATTGGACGCTTCCTTACCTGGCGTATAAGAACCGGGGCGAGTTACCAGAGGATGAGACTCTGGCCTGACAGAAAATCCGGCGATCCAAGTCCATGACTATTATCAACAGCGAGTTGCATCATTGCAGTGTGTCAGGAGCATTTCAACGATGTGTGTCTCCTGAAGAAGGCCGTGAAATTTTGCATGAGATCCACGAAGGAGATTGTGGTCACCACGCCGGTTCAAAATCTCTGGTGGCTAAAGCGTTTCGCCACGGCTTCTATTGGTTAACTGCTCATGCTGATGCGGAGGATCTGGTCAGACGATGTGATGATTGCCAAAGGTTCTCAAGACGTGCTCATGTATCGGCTCAAGAATTGAGAATGATTCCAATTACTTGGCCGTTTGCGACTTGGGGGCTGGATATGGTTGGGCCTTTCAAAAGGTCCAAAGATAAAAAGACTCACCTCCTGGTGGCGGTTGACAAGTTTACAAAGTGGGTGGAAGCAGAACCTGTTAGCAAGTGTGATGCGGCCACGGCGGTTCAGTTCATTAAAAAAGTGATTTTCCGGTTTGGCTTTCCACACAGTATCATCACAGATAATGGTACCAATTTGTTCAAAGGTGCCATGAAGGAGTTCTGCAAACGGGAGCACATCCGGCTCGACGTTTCATTAGTGGCACACCCACAGTCCAATGGTCAAGCAGAAAGAGCTAATCAAGAGATCTTGAGAGGCATCAAGCCCCGGCTCATGGTTCCTTTGCAGAGAACGCCGGGTTGTTGGGTAGAAGAATTACCATCTGTGCTATGGAGCATCAATACGACACCCAACAGGTCAACAGGATACACACCGTTCTTCATGGTTTATGGAGCGGAGGCGGTTCTTCCTAGTGATATCCATCATGATTCACCTCGTGTGATGGCTTATGTTGAAGCGGACAACGAGACGGCACGGCAAGATGCTTTGGACCGGTTGGATGAAGAGTCTGACATAGCAGCCGCCCGATCGGCGATTTACCAACAGGATCTTCGTCGTTATCACAGTCGCCGAGTTAGAACCAGAACCTTCCAGGAAGGAGATTTGGTGCTTCGGCTCATTCAAGATCAGACTGATATGCATAAGTTATCCCCACCTTGGGAGGGGCCTTTCGTGGTCAGCAAGAATCTGCACAACGGGTCATACTATCTGATCGATATTCGAGAACATAAGGACTCACGTACATCAGAGGAGGATACCAACAGGCCGTGGAACATAGCTCATCTTCGGCCTTATTATACCTGAGCCATTGGTTCTACTTATGTACATATTACAACGATGTATATATTAACTATAATAAACCGAAACCTCAGCTAAAGCGGGGTATCTGTTTCTTTTACATCATGTGTGGTTACACGGAGTTGTTCTAAAGTGGCTTCCGGTTTACCCCTTGAGTTCGCTTTGCTAAAAGCATCGTGTTATATCACTTGGAGGATTGGTCGTGTCCGAACCAATACCATACCTCTTGATAGGCGAGAGCCACCAGATCATTTGGGGACTTGGTCACGTCTGAACCACTCATGCCTCTTGATCGGCCTAAGGCCATAGAATCACTTGGGGGCTTGGTCGAACCCGAACCATCGCCATGCCACTTGGTCGGCATAACTGCCACGGTTTCATTTGGGGACCTGGCTGACTAGAACCATAGTTACACCTAACGGGAGCTTGGTCGTGTTCGGCCATGGTAACGCCATTTGATCAGCTCAAATAAATCTTTTTTTGCAAACGGTTTTCTCATTGCTTTTTGCTTTGCATTTTCTCTTTGCCAGTTTCTTTTTTCTTTTTTATTGCGTTCTTTTTAAACCGACAAAGTTTTCAACCAATCCATTGACGGAACACAGTTCACGTCAATCCGGAGACTATTTGCCCGGTTTGATCCTTGTTGTTAACATCCTCTTATGGAGTAACACGATGTTTATTATAACCCGGCACGGTTTACATGGTAAACCAGAGTCATATATATACAGGAGCTGTTATCTCCTCAATAGTGTGGGTTTGCAAAACTCCGCTTCAAGATTGGCCAAGCCAACTTCACGCTCAACGATGGCAGGTACAACCGCGGTGGCATTTGATCATATACTTAAAATTTTGTTTTGGATGTTTTGGTTTCATATATGCAGACATCATATTCCGCCTGACGGTACAACCGCGGTGGCACTTGACGAATTTCTCATTTCAGAGAGTGCTTTGGAAAGTTCATCACCACAGGAAGAACAAATTATGCACGAAGGCATATCAACATCAAAAGTATCAGCTAGCCTATTACAAGGCAACATGGTGCCCATAATAATATAATTGTTTTTCGCAAAGGAGAGGCAGTTTTAAAACCGGCTTCCGGTTCAAGTTTGGTCACCAGCCTGGCCTGATGGTTGTGGGTCATCCTGCGCCGCTTCAGCCTCCGTTTCTCTACCCAGTGGCTGGAAATCCACAGTTGTCCAGTCGATTCCCATTAATGCTTGAAAAACAGCTTCATCATGGATCAGCAATGACGGGTCAATATCGGGAGCGTAAGTATGCTTACGGATTGGAGGGATCAGATTTTCCGATTCATGGATTGGTGCAGCTATTCGCTTGTTCTGACTGTCATATTGGGCTTGATAATGAGACAAGTCTGCTTCTTCAGCCAATTGACAAGGTAGCGGATGTACCTCCCGGTTTATTGCTCGCAGATCCGCTTCACCAAATTCTGACCCGTCTTCCTTCAAGCTGGGATAGCCCTGAGTCGCTTCAATGGGATCAAAATCCGGCACCCAGGCTTTTGCCCAGATTAAGGCATTGATTGCACCGGTTCGAGCAGCAGATTTCTTCAGCTCTTCAACCCGGGCAGGAAGCACCGACAGTTTCATCAGAGTATCTTGAATCAAAGTGGGCGCCGGTTTGTTATGAGATGCGATACAGATGATCCGCTGGGCACCAGTGTACAATTGTTCAACCAATGTATAGGCGGCTTTCAGTTTCTTCCGCACATCTGACCACAAGTGACCAATGCGTGTCCCTGAAATACCATAAAGGGTTAATAAACCGGCGACTCTGTAAGAAGGCAGAGCCAATTCAGAAGGCAAACTGGCTTACCAAAGATAGCAGTAGTCATGGCATGCACGTGCCGCTTTATGCTGGTCATTTCATCCGCCACTGGCTTTAGTGCAGCCTCGGCATCCTCTGCTCGTTTGATCAAAGCGGACTTTCCAGTGGCCCAATCCGCCCGCTTCTTATTGAAGCTCTCCTTAAGCTGTTCCATGGCGCTTAAAGCGCTGGCCAATTCCTCTTTTGCTTTGAAGTTTTCAGCCTGTTGGGTTTTCAGGTTTTCTTGGAGATCGGTGACTTGGTTTTTCTTTCGTCTTCAGCTCCGCCTGCATGCATACAGATATATGCTTCAACAAATCGGTATAAGGGTTCAAGTACCAATCACATAACAAGTTATGCACTTATCACTTGGGGGCTAATGCATATTCGATCTTCATCTTTCAATTGCTTGCAAAGTCCCAACATCAATACAAGTATTCAACTTGGCACTTGGGGGCTAATGGTTATTTGCTCGTATATATATTCTGATGCGGCAATCTCAATTACTTAAAGTACCGGTTTAACTACGCTAAGTTGAACCGGCCCTTGGGGGCTACATCGGCAAAAGTTCAAAGTATTAAGATTTATGTTAGTAAGTCCCGGTTTGAAAGAAGATTACAAACCGGCCCTTGGGGGCTAAGGAGAGTCAGTAAATATTGAAGCATACAAGCAAGAAAGAGCGTATGTAAGTTACCTCGTATTTATCCTTCATCATATTAATCAGACTGGCTTCATAGTCACGGCTGGCATACAGCCGGTTCAGGTAGCCGGAATGGATATCTTGGGCGTTCAGAGCAGCGTAAGTTGCCAGATCAGCATTCCACTTGCCTTTACCAAAGGCAGCAAATTCTTCCTTGGCAGAATGTTTGGACAAAGCAACAGGATTGCTTGGCTCGGTATGGCCAGTGCCAATAATGACAACCTCATCCTCCTGAGTATCGCCGGTTTGCACTGGGGCCGTTGGCTTGTCAGTAGGTTTTGCTGGACTGGTGGATCTCTCAATCCGGATGAAGCTTGTGGGCTGATGGATAGGACCTGAGGCATCAGTAGGTCTCTCTTCAGCAATAAGATTGTCGTCTTGCTACGGTGGATCGTTGGGTATATCCTCAGGAATAGCCGCTTCAAGATTGGGTGTCTTGCCTGGCTCAAGAACAGCATCTTCTTCGGCCGCTTTGTCCAGGCGGGCCTTCTTGCTTGGTCTAGGTTTGGCCCTGGAAATAATAACAAAATCAAATACAACATATGTTCTAAGGCAATGTACTGTAAGTACCATAATAAGTATAGCTTACCCAAGCACCGTTTTGAGCAGTGGCAGCTGAGTAGTCGATGACTCGCCAGAGGATGAGTGGGAAGTAACCTGGTAATCGGAGTCAGATGGATTAAGAGGTTGGCGAAAGCAGCCCGCTTTAGGGCAATCACTGACAAGCAAATTAGAGACCTCTGAACGGCGTTTCCGAACTGGACTGTTCGGTAAACCGGCGGAAGTAACTACCTGGCCGCTGTGCCGGGTTGTGCGGCGAGCTTCGTGCTGTTGGGTCTTCATAAGAAATTTGGGATCCAAATAAGCAAGAGGGTGAGAAAATTTAACTTTCCGGTTTGCATGACGGATTTTTAGCGAAGGCAAAGGTTCTGAATCGGAAGAGAGAATAATTACCTCTGCAGCATCAGCGTGGCTGGCTTCGGCATCATCATGACAAATATCATCATCAATAAGACGCATGAAAAATAAGCCAAGTGAGTCAAGATCTACCTCAAGGTCCGGATTATCCACATCATCATCAGGGGCCGGATTAGAAGATGCAGTAGTTATTTTCCTGTGGGCAGTCTTCTTTACAGCTTTAGTCTTTTGCCGGGTTGCTCGTTCCGGTTTGTCTGGTTTTTCCGGTTTCACATGCGGCAATTTCTTGCTCCAAAACGGATCATTGCCCTGATTACACAGACACTGATATTAAACAAGGACCAGATATATCAATAATAGATTCAGCAAAAGGAAAAATCAAGGCCTTACAGCTGGCGGTTTGTTGGTGGCACAGAAGGGAAGCAGGCCGTTTTTAGCACAGATATGTTCTGGTTCATTCAGCATCTTATTCACAGCTTCTGTGATTTCTTCATCGGTGAGCTGGATTCTGGAATGTCGCAGTGGGTCATCCACACTGCCGGTATACTCGCACATCAAACCGGAGTGCTGACTAAGGGGCAGTATGCTCCATGATATCCAACAGCGAGCGAGATCAACCCCTGTTAAACCGTTGGCCATAAAGGCTCTGAGCTTCGACAGTTGAGGAGCATATTTTCTTCTCTCCTGGGCAGTCAATCTTTGCGGAAAAGGGTGTGTATTGCTGAGCCGCTCCGGACGAAAGCCGAGCAAGGGATTCTCACCAGCAGGGGAGGTATCTTTGCAGTAGAACCATGTCTGATTCCACTCTTTGGGGTGGCTGTGCAGTTTGGCATGAGGGTATGTGACCTCTTTCCTTTTCTGGATCGCCACGCCACCCAACTCCGTATTGGAGCCATCAGTAAACTCAGTACGGCGGTTTAGATGGAAAAGGTCTCGGAACAATTCCACTGTGGGCTCCTCTTGAAGGAACGCTTCACAGAGCACTTGGAAGTGACACATATTTGTAACAGAGTTGGGGCCAGTATCTTGTGGATGGAGTTGGAAATCGGCCAAAACATCTCGGTAAAATTTAGAACTGGGTGGCTTCAAGCCCCGAGCTAAGTGATCTACAAAAACAACAACTTCTCCTTCTTGAGGAGTGGGAGGGCATTCTTTGCCAAGAGCCCTCCAATGAATGGTATCTTTGCTGCCTAAAGTGCCGATCAAGACTAGATCGTCCAGCTGAGCCTCTGTGACACGAGAAGGAACCCAATTGCATTCATATACTTGCTTGGCCATGATGGAATCTACAAGGTAGAAGGTCTCGGTTCAAAAATACATTTGATCAAGGTACATTGGTATGTGCAATGTTAAACCGGAGACAGATCTATATGAACCGGAGTTTTATGAAGCAACAACATATGGCGGTTCAACAAGGGGACTAATGGTATATACCGGTTTGGCAAATTTTTCCTACAAAGTTAAACCGCCGGGTTTAAACATTGAAGCAGAGGAGTAAGTTTACAGAAACAGATTTTCTAAGATTTCTCTACAGTGATGGATCTGAAGTAAGTTCAAAAAAAAGATAAATATTCAGAGGTCCAAAAGGAGCAGTACCGAATCAATGAACAAGACGTACATACAGATATATGGTTTTGAGATGTGCAAGTGAAGGCGAAGGGTAAACAGCTACCTTTGCACAGAATAATGATTTGCGGAGCCATCTAAAGATCTATCGTATGAGCAAGAGGCAGACGATGAACACTGAAGAACTGTGAAACCCTAGGTCAGATCTGCGGGGGAAAGGAGGAAAGATTTACCGGAGCTGAGGAAGATGCGGAAGGTTGCCGTGATGCTCTGGTGCGCTCAGGTTGATGCAGCGGCCAAGGTTGAGGCAGAGGTCGACGGCGGCGGTGGAGCTCCGAGGCTGGCAACGCGAGGAAGACGAAGAAGGCACGGAAGGAGAAAATAAATGACCCTTCGGTCCTATTTATAAGGCAAACAACATGTGTCAGGCGCGACAATCAAGGGGCCACGAAACGGAGCTGTCGCCTCGATTTCCGCCGTTCTATTAAACAAAGAAGCATAATGGATAGCTTCGTTATGACAGGTGACGTCACTCCAGTTTACAGTAATCAAAGAAGATGACATCATGGTGGTTTACCAATTTATAAGAAGATGTTGAAGATGAAGCTTTTGTTAAAGGATTGACATGAACCCGTTCAAATCAATCTGGGGCCTAATCTTGGGGATATTACTACTGGGTGTAAACCGGCCTATCTGGGCTGGGTTAACTTCATCAGTAGTTAAGTATGTTAAAACCCAAGAAGACAGAGGAGGGCTCAAGGCCCATGGTCGGTTCAAGGCCTGTAGCCGTAAACCGGCGTTAGTAGTTAACTTGTATTGTAAGTTAGGAATAAGTAGAGACCAAACCGGACACATCTATGAGCTGGTATTGGGACTCCGTAAGCCGACGGTAGTCACTCGTGTATATAAGGGGACGTCCCGGCGGCAGTTCAAGGACAACAGAAAACAACTCGAGACATAGGCGAAGCTTGTTTGCTCCCTAGTCATCGAAACCCCATCAATTCCATCACAACTAGACGTAGGCTTTTACCTTCATTGAAGGGGCCAAACTAGTATAAGCTCTCTTGCGTCCATGTGTCCGCTTTAACCCCTTCAAGCTAACCCGTAGCGATGGCTCCACGACTAAGTCCTTTTGCTAGGACATCTGCCGTGACAAAACCACGACAAGGGTCGTTGATGATTACCACGTTGAGGGGAAGGCGTCAAGCGATGCCGTGTCAGAATCGACAAGCATCGGGTCGGTGGAGCCAACCGACTCCAAGTCCGCAGCCAGCTCGCCGGAGACGTGGAGTTGGTCGAGGAGGCTGACAAGGTGGCTTTCGGGGCAGCCGGTGCCCGCGTCGGATGCGGGCTCGTCAGAGATGCGAGCCTCTCCAAGAAGATCGGCGAGGCAGCTCGCCGCGCATGTGTCAACGATGCCTTGCAGCGCGTCGGGGCAAGCGCCATCGGGCGAGCCAGGCTGGCTACGCACGCTGGGGAGGAAGAGGGTTCCCGTCTAGAGAAGGTCTCTAAACGACGGTGCACCTGGCCCCACGGTGGGCGCCAAATGTCAGGTGGTTGGTGCGACATATGCCAACGGGTGGCTTATCATTGTGGGAGCCAATAAAACATCGCCGGTGCCTGGAAACAGGATAAGGCGAAGACATGCACGCCGGCAGATCTTACCCAGCTTCAGGGCTCTCCGTGGAGATAACACCCCTACTGCTGATTTGCGGGGTCTCCGCATGGTCACTAGATTGACAACTAGCTACAAGAGGCTCCTTGAGTTGTTTGGTGAAAGGATGAAGAAGTGCAAGGCTTGCCTGCTCCTCCTCTCGTTGCCGTGTCTAAAACTATCCAAAGAGAGATCCCCCCTGCATGGGTGCCCTGGGGGTTTATATAGGCCTACCCCCAGGGGTACAATGGTAATCCGGCTGGGCGCGGGCCCCAGCCGTCTGTGTCTACGCTGACCGGCTTCTCCGCCGACCGATGGGCCCGCCGCCTGGTAGGCCCCGCCGGCTGCCGGCCTTCTGGTCGACAGGCTGGCCCCATCGCTCGGGAGTCTTGTTGGAGGCTGGTTACTATTGCCTTGCCTCTGGTGACGAGTGCTTTGTTGTGGTAAGCATGGCTACAGTGCCCTCGCGGGGTGGCTCATCACTGTAGCCTTACCTCGTCTTATCTCCTTAATGAGGCACCTCCTTCGAGGGAGAGAGTCAGCCGGCTATTGGGAGTCGGCCGTACCCCAGGCCGACTGCGGGAAGCCTGGCCGCCTTTGGGGTCTCCCTGACTGAGGGGGCCCGCCACCCACGGGTCGTACTGACTGCTCGCCGTGGGTGATGTCATGATCAACATGGCAACAGTGTCACGCCGGACAGGTGATGGCCACCCTGTATGACGCACTATGGCCATGCGTGCTCCGGGATTCGGGGGTGGCAGGCTTCACTGTAGCCATGCCCCGTCTCGTCTCCGTTATGTGGGTGCAGACTCTGAGGGCACGATCTGGGCCGCCTGCTGAGGGGCCGGCTCCTTGGAGTCGGCCTTCTCATGGCCGGCTTCTCGGAGCCGGCCTTCTCGTGGTCTTGTTTCTCAAGGATTCCAGGGCTAGGCCGCCTTTCCGCAGCCGGCCTGAGAGGTGGCCAGCTAGGGGAAGGCGGCCCCACGTCTTGGACGCTTGGAGGCTCAATCGGCCTATAATTTTTTTGAAGAACCAGGGGAAGCCGGCTAGGCTACCCGTGGTTATTTACTCCGACATAAGATGTAAACATGACAAACATCACATGCAAATCATAAAGTGACATGACATTGCCAATATGATCTTGCGCCTTTGATCTCCATCTTAGAGGCGCAGCATGAACACCATCGTCACCAGCATGACACCATGATCTCCATCATCGTGTCTTCACGAAGTTGCCTCGCCAACTATTACTTCTACTACTATGGCTAACGGTTAGCAATAAAGTAAAGTAATTACATGGCGTTTTCATTGACACGCAAGTCATAAATAAATTAAAACAACTCCTATGGCTCCTGCCGGTTGTCATACTCATCGACATGCAAGTCGTGATTCCTATTACAAGAACATGATCAATCTCATACATCACATATATCATTCATGACATCCTTTTGGCCATATCACATCACATAGCATACCCTGCAAAAACAAGTTAGACATCCTCCAATTGTTGTTGCATGTTTTACGTGGCTGCTATGGGTTTCTAGTAAGAATGTTTCTTACCTACACGAAACCACAAAGTGATATGCCAATTGCTATTTACCCTTCATAAGGACCCTTTTCACTGAATCTAATCCGACTAAAGTGGGAGAGACAGACACCCGCCAGCCACCTTATGCATCAAGTGCATGTCAGTCGGTGGAACCAGTCTCACATAAGCGTGCGTGTAAGGTTGGTCCAGGCCGCTTCATCCCACAATGCCGCCGGATCAAGATAAGACTAGTAACGGTAAGAAAATTGAACAAACCATCACCCACAACTGCTTTGTGTTCTACTCGTGCATACAATCTACGCATAGACCTAGCTCATGATGCCACCGTTGGGGAACGTAGCAATAATTCAAAAAAATCCTACGTGTCACCAAGATCAATCTAGGAGATACTAGCAATAAGAGAGAGGGAGTGCATCTTCATATCCTTGAAGATCGCTGAGCGAAAGCGTTACAAGAATGCAGTTGGTGGAGTCGTACACGCAGTGATTCAGATCGCAGTCGATTCTGGTCTAAGCGCCGAACAACGGCGCCTCCGCATTCAACACATGTACAGCCCGGGGACGTCTCCTCCTTCTTGATCCATCAAGGGGAGAGGAGAAGTTGAGGGAGAGCTCTGACAGCACGATGGCGTGGTGGTGATGGAGCTCGTGGTTCTCCGGCAGAGCTTCGCCAAGCGCTACAGAGGAGGAGGAGGAGGTGTAGGAGAGGGGGAGGGGCTGCGCCAGGGGAAGGGTGTGGCTGCCCTCTCTATCCCTCACTATATATAGGGGGAAGAGGTGGAGGAGCCGCCCTAGGGTTCCCTAGGGGAGGGGCGGCAGCCACAGGGGAAACCCTAGACCCCCCCCCAAGCCGGGAGGGGTGGCTGCCCTAGGGGAGGCGCCCCCACCTCTCCAAGTTACGTGAGATGGGGAGGGAGGGGCGCTCAGCCCTTAGTGGGCTGATGTGCCCCCTCCCCTTGGCTCATAAGGCCCCCAAACGCTTGTCGGGGCCTCCGAAACCCCTTTTGGACACGCTGGTCGTCACCCAGTAACCCCGGAACAATTCTGGACTCCAATACCCTTCGTCCAATATATCGATCTTCACCTCCGGACCATTCCAGAATTCCTTGTCACGTCCAGGATCTCATCCGGGACTCCGAACAACATTCGGTAACCGCATACTATTTCCCATAACAACTCTAGCGTCATCGAACCTTAAGTGTGTAGACCCTACGGGTTCGGCAACCATGCAGACATGCCCGAGACATCTCTCCAGCCAATAACCAATAGCGGGATCTGGATACCCATATTGGCTCCCACATGTTCCACGATGATCTCATCGGATGAACCACGATGTCGGGGATTCAATCAATCCTGTATACAATTCCCTTTGTCAATCGGTACGTTACTTGCCCGAGATTCGATCGTCGGTATCCCAATACCTCGTTCAATCTCGTTACAGGCAAGTCACTTCACTAGTTCCATAATGCATGATCCCGTGGCTAACTCCTTAGTCACATTGAGCTCATTATGATGATGCATGATCGAGTGGGCCCAGAGATACCTCTCCGTCATACGGAGTGACAAATCCCAGTCTCGATTCGTGCCAACCCAACAGACACTTTCGGAGATACCTATAGCGCACCTTTATAGCCACCCAGTTACGTTGTGACGTTTGGTACACCCAAAGCATTCCTACGGTATCCGGGAGTTGCACAATATCATGGTCTAAGGAAATGATACTTGACATTAGAAAAGCTTTAGCATAACAAACTACACGATCTTGTGCTACGCTTAAGATTGGGTCTTGTCCATCACATCATTCTCCTAATGATGTGATCTCGTTATCAATGGCATCCAATGTCCATGGTCAGGAAACCACGACCATCTATTGATCAATGAGCTAGTCAACTAGAGGCTTACTAGGGACATATTACGATCTATGTATTCACACATGTATTACGGTTTCCAGTTAATACAATTATAGCATGAACAATAGACAATTTTCATGAACAAGGAAATATAATAATAACCATTTTATTATTGCCTCTAGGGCATATTTCCAACAATAATAGTGGCAAACATAGAACTAGCTAGCTAATCACAATAAGGAATCATATTAGTGGCCTCGACGCTGCTTCTCTAGGGTTTTGGGGTGGCCTCGGCAACACTTCAAGGGTTTGGGGTGGACTCGGCAACGCTTCAAGGGTTTGGGGTGGCCTCGGCAATGCTTCAAGGGTTTGGGGTGGCCTCGACGACAACACTCTTTTAACTTGGTAAATTTGGATGGCCTCGAGAGAGTTTGTCGGGTAGGGGCGCGGCGGGAGAGGGTAGGAGACCGACATCGTTTTTTTCTTGGGTTTGGGTGTCCTCGAGAGTTTTGGTCGAGCGAGAGGGCCGGGGGGTAAGAAATAAAAAGAGGAGAAGATCAAAGAAAGAAAGAAGAAGAAAAAAAGAGGAGAAGAAGAAAAAATAGAATTTCTTTTTTTCCTCTTCTTATTTATTTCTCCTTTCTCCTCTTCTTCCTCTCCTCTTCTTCTCCTTTTTCTTTTCCTTCTTCCTAAACTAAACATAAACTAAAATAATCCTAAAACTAAACGAAGTTATCGGGACGGGGTATATCGACAATGAAGAAAAAAAAGACGAGAAGAAGAAAGGAATAGAGGAGAAGAAGAGAAAATAGAATATATCTATTTTCTCTTCTTCTCCTCTATTCCTTTCTTCTTCTCCTCTTCTTTTTCTAATTTTTTCCTCTTCTTATTTATTTCTCCTCTTCTTCCTCTTCTTTTCTTCTCCTTTCTTCCTCTTCTTATTTTCCTTTTTCCTCTCATTCTTTTTCTTCTTCTTCCTTTCCTAGCTAGATACATAAAACTTTTCTAAAAATGTAACTTTTGCTTACATAAAACGTTTTCTTCTTCTTCCTTCTTCCTTCTCTTCCTTCTTCCTAAATATATAAAACTTTTCTAAAAATGAAACTAACCTAAAATTAATGTACTAATCAGAGAACATATATAGATAAAAACTTTTCTAAAAATCTAACTTTTGCATATATGTATACTTTAAAACAATATTATAATTGAGAAAATACATACATACATACAAAAAACATGTGAAAAATACATACATACATACATACATATATGAACATACATCAAAAATACATATATCTAAAAAATACATACATGCATATATGAAAATCTAAAAACATGTAAAAATAGCATGTATAACTAAAAAAATAGCACGGCGGCGGCGGGGCCGGCAGAGGCGCGGTGCTCACAGAGGGAGGAGCGTGCGGCGGGCGGCGTCGGGGCGAGCAGTGGCGCGGGGAGTGGTGCGGCGACGGCATCGGGGCAGGGGCGGCGCGCGTTGGGGCAGGGACAGCGCGCGGCGACGGCGTCGGGCGAGGGCGCGGCTGACGGCGAGGGCGTGGCTGACAGCGAGGGCGCGGACGACGGCGACTGCGGGGGCGGTGGGCGGCGTCGGGGTATCCTGGAGGCGTCTCAGCGTCGTCGGGGGCAACTATGGCGATGAACTCTGCAAAATTGCTAAGTGCTACTTATATACCAGGAGCATTGGTCCCGGTTCGTGGCACCAACCGGGACCAATGACTCCTTTAGTCCCGATTGGTGCCACCAACCGGGACCAAAGGTCTCTTTTCAGCGGCCCAAAGGTGGGAAACGGCGGCCTTTGGTCCACCAACTGGTATGAATGCCCCCCTTTGGTACTGGTTGGTGCCCCCAACCGGGACCAAAGGCCTCGTGCTCCCCGTGGCCAAACTTTAGTCCCACATCACTAGTTGAGAGGGGCGCGGAGTGGTTTATAAGCCCCACTGTCGCACCCCTCTCGAGCTCCTCTCGATTGCAGGCTTACGGGCCTAATTGTCACTGCTATGCATGATGGGCCTACTGGGCCTTCTGCAGGCCTGAATCCTGGCCCATGGTAGGGTTACTAGTCGTATTCAGGTCGTGGTGGCCCAGTAGTTGGCACTTTTTAATTTTTTTGTTGCTTTATTTATTTTATTTTGTTTCTATTTACAACAAAAAACTTACTGTTGCTATTTTATTTATTTTATTAAAGTTTATTTATTTTAAGTTTATAAAGTTTATTTTGTTTCTACTTCTTTATTTTATAAAAGCTTATTTTATTTTATTTTATTTCTACTTATTTATCGTATTAAATTTTAATTTGTTTTATTTTGCTTCTACTTATTTATTTTATTAAAGTTTGTTTTATTTTATTTTATTTTATTTCTACTTATTTATTTTATTAAAAATTAATTTATTTAATTTTATTTCTACTTATTTATAAAAATTTATTCTATTTCTTTCTACTTTTCATGTTTTGAACAGAAAATACTTTGATAATTTTAGTGGCATGAATTTTATATAATTTTAGTTTAAAAAACACTAGAGGTTTATAAAAGCTTTTTAGTTTATTCCTTTTGCTATTAGAGTTTTATAAAAGTTTTTAGTTAATTTTCTTTTTGCATGGTATCATCATTTCATCCACATAGCATGTGCAAGAAAGTAGAGAGGGTTACGGCAAAAATTGGATGCACTTCGTGTACAAAACGGACAATCTTTTTCAAAGTATGAGGGTTTCATACGGAAACTCATGTGTTACAAAGGGATTTCATTTTTTAACTTATTTGAACTCCAGACTTTTTCTGTGTTCAAAATACACCATTCAAAGCCACATCATCAATAGTCAACCCTTTCTGACTTTATTTGTTATTTTTCATGCATTTACTGATTATTTTGAGCTATAAGACCCTGAAATTGAAAAGCATTTCAAATGAACTCTGAAAAAGTTGAAAGTTGGCATGGTATCATCATTTCACCCACATAGCATGTGCAAGAAAGTAGAGAGGGTTACAGCAAAAACTGGATGCACTTCGTGTACAAAACGGACAATCTCTTTCGAAGTATGAGGGTTTCATACGGAAACTCGTCTGTTACAAAGGGATTTCATTTTTTAACTTATTTGAACTCCAGAGTTTTTCTGTGTTCAAAATGCATCATTCAAAGACACATCATCAATTTTCAACCCTTTCTAACTTCATTTGTTATTTTTCATGCATTTAATGATTATTTTGAGCTATAAAACCCTGAAATTGAAAAGCATTTCAAATAAACTCTGAAAAGGTTGAAAGTTCGCATGGTATCATCATTTGACCCACATAGCATGTGCAAGAAAGTAGAGAGGGTTACGGCAAAAACTGGATGCATTTCGTGTACAAAATAGACAATCTCTTTCGAAGTATGAGGGTTTCATACGGAAACTCGTCTGTTACAAAGGGATTTCATTTTTTAACTTATTTGAACTCTAGAGTTTTTCTGTGTTCAAAATGCATCATTCAAAGCCACATTATCAATTTTCAACCCTTTCTGGCTTCATTTGTTATTTTTCATGCATTTACTGATTATTTTGAGTTATAAGACCCTGAAATTGAAAAGCATTTCAAATGAACTCTAAAAAGGTTGAAAGTTGGCATGGTATCATCATTTCACCCACACAGCATGTGCAAGAAAGTAGAGAGCATTACGGCAAAAACTGGATGCACTTCGTGTACAAAACGGACAATCTCTTTTGAACTATGAGAGTTTCATACGGAAACTCGTCTGTTACAAAGGGATTTCATTTTTTTAACTTGTTTGAACTCCATAGTTTTTTTGTGTTCAAACTGCACCATTCAAAGCCACACCATCAATTTAGTACATATAGCTCTCATGAATAGACAAGTGACCAAATCAATAGAAGTTCATCATCACATTAAAAACAAAGTACATACATAGTTCTCATTGAACAACATATAGCTCTCTAGAGCATCTAGTTAAACCATACATTGAAACTATGTAAAACCTTTCAATGCAACAACAAATGCCATCATAATCACAACCAAGGTAAACATTGCTCCAACGGCATAATGATAACAAGCCTCGCTATGAATGGCATATTTTCTAATCTTTCTAATCTTCAACCGCATTGCATCCATCTTGATCTTGTGATCATCGACGACATCCGCAACATGCAACTCCAATATCATCTTCTCCTCCTAATTTTTTTATTTTTTCCTTCAAGTAATTGTTTTCTTCTTCAACTAAATTTAACCTCTCGACAATAGGGTCGGTTGGAATTTCCGGTTCAACTACCTCCTACATAAATAAAATCTATGTCAACTTGATGGGCATAATTGTCATAAACAATAAATGAACCAAATAGTTATAAAAGATAATATATACCACATCCGAATCATAGCCAGGACGAGGGCCGACGAGGGCGGATACCAAAACCATCCCACTATATAATAACAAGCAATAATAAAAGTAAGAAAATTAGAAAAGTATCTATCTAAAGTAAGAATTTTTTTCTTTCAGAAGAAGATAAGAACAAGAGGCTCACCACGGTGGTGCAGGCGACAAGATCGGCGCGGGCAATTGATGGCGGTGAAGATGGGGACGGGACGTGATGGACCGCTAAACCTAGACAAATCTCGGGGAAAATGGAGCTTGGAGGTAGAGCTTCGAGAGGAGAAAGCCTAACTAGCATGGCTCGGGCATTTCATCGAACACCTCATGTGCATAGGAGGTGAGCTAGAGCACCCAAATGCCCTCTCCTCGCCGGCCAGAAAAAACAGAGCATTGTGGAGTGCTCTGCCGCGGCGACGGGGTATATATAGGCAACTCATTTGTCCTGGTTCGTGGTTGGAACCGGGACTAAAGCGCAACCTTCTGTCCTGGTTCGAGTCAAGAACTGGGACCAATGTTTGTGGGCCAGGAGTGAAGCCCATTGGTCCCGGTTCGTGCCTAGAACCGGGACAAATGGGTCCATACGAACCGGGACCAATGCCCATAAGGCCCCGACCGGCCCCTTGGGCTAAAGAACCGGGACGAATGCCCCCATGGGTCCCGGTTCGTGACTGAACCGGGACTAATGGGCTTGCCCTGCCCGAATCAAAGCCCTGTTTTCTACTAGTGGCGGGACGAAAAGTTGCAGATCTGCGGCCTTTTGTCGAGGGCGGCCGGATTTGGCTTTTCCGACCGCCGATGGCTGCGCCAAGCGATGGAATGTCGGGGAGCACCCCACGCAGTCCTGGCAAAGCCCCATCATCGCATGCAGGTACGTGTTCGTCCTGTCGCCACCGTTGACGGTTTGCCAGCATGGATTCGGCCGGCCGACCGTCGGGCTCGGCGCTCGCGCAGCGGCTTTGCGAATCGCCGATGCCGCTCATACAGTGCAACGACTACACGCGGACAGTGCTGCGGCTAACTTCGGGCACGCCGAAGCAGCCCAGATGGGTGTTCATCAAATGCGAAAACGACAGGGTATGTGTTATTTTCATTTGGCTTTGGCACCGCATTCTTTGGTTCAATTGCGATAGCTCATTTCGAACATCGTCATGTGTGTAAGAATATAAATGCTCATTTTGGTTTTGGAAAGGCGAATACATTAATTTATTGATAGGAAAAAACTTAATAGATGTTCGTGCACTCCTTAGTAGAATCGAAGATAATGAAGCGGCTGCATGTGCAACTAGAGGGGAAGCAATGTATACTTCTTTAGAACCAAAGAAGAAGAATGAAGAATGCAAAAGCAAGAATTCGCAGATCAACAACGAATGCATGGGGAAGATATTGGTCCAACTAGTGGGAGTAGTTATGGAAGATGGAAATCTTCTAAAATGCATAATTGTGGTTCTTGTTTTTTGGTCTTGCTATTCTAGTAAAAATTTGCTGATGTTCTATGTGTCGAATGCCGTTGAAAAACCGAAGAAATGTATTATTTTGTGTCAAATTGAGGTACAAATTTCGGATTTGCGGGCCGATGGGAGCGGCGCCAGACCAGACCCCGCAAAGCTGACCGTGAAAGAGCATATTCCGTGAATATCCTTTTATACGGGTCCGTTTTGCAGGGTCTGCCTCTGCGGCCGTCCGTGCCGGCCCGCGAACCCGTTTTTCCGCGAACTGCAAACGCGTTTTGCGGGTCAAAGTTATGTAGGGTCTGCTAGAGATGGTCTTAGGTTCATGAACACAATGATAGCACAAAGGATATAAAACAAATTTATACAAATCAAATCTTTCAATATAAACATCAATATATAATTATACTACGGTGCGCCATACAAACAAAAGCTACTTTTCTATTATTATACTAGACAATGCCCGTGCGTTGCAACGGGATATAAATAGTGTATTACGTTAGCTTGTGTTTACCTACCCATATTATGCCATTGTGTAAATAAATGCTCATTAAACCATGTCCGTGATTTAACTTATATTTTGATCATAATTGATTTACCTGCCCATGGTATGCGATTGTCTAAATAAATGTTAATCAAATTCTGCCTGTGATTTACCTTATGTTTTGATCAGAAGTTTGATAAGTAAATTAAATTGGAATTGATCCAGACGTTAAGTAAATTAAGATGATTGATTATTATACGGGGAATGTTGGACGAAGGGGTGGTGGGAAGAAAGGTGAAATGGAAACCTTACGTTCTTTTTAAGTAGTAGAGATTATATTTTGATCACAATTAATTTACCTGCCCATGGTATGTGATTGTCTAAATAAATGTTAATCAAATTCTGCCTGTGATTTACCTTATGTTTTGGTCAGAAGTTTGATAAGTAAATTAAACTGTAATTGATTCAGAAGGTAAGTAAATTAAGATGATTGATTATTATACGGGGAAGATTAGACGAAGAGGTGGTGGGAAGAAATGTGAAACGGAAACCTTACGTTTTTTGAAGTAGTAGAGATTTCAGGGCTGACCCGAGTAAGATTAGTGAGGGCCCAAGGCCCGGCCTTTTACAGAGCCTGCTATGAAGGTTGCCTTAGTTGAGAACTGATTTGTCTCAAAAAAAAAGTTGAGAACTGAATTAGTAAAAGAAGCGCCCCTCTCTGACGCTAGCTACGTAAACACAGCCGGACAAACGACCATAGCACTTTTTATGGGTGAACTTGGGTGTGGCTCAGTCAAAAAGGAATACTTTTAACATGTTAAAAAAATACCACCTCTGTATCAAAATATAAGACATTTCTGCAGTTCAAACATTTATGTTTTGGTACATATTGTGGAAATGGAGTAAATATTCACATTACATGCAAAATTTTAGTACATATGAAATAAAATGTTCATCACATATTTTAAAATTGGTCGTTCATGCAAAAGAGTTATATTCATGTATTTAAAAAGTTAAGTAATGTAAAGAAAAAATTTCAAAAAAAATGGTTCATGCACATATTGTTATAAGTCTGTATACAGTAAGAAAAAGTGTTAAAAATTATAATAAAATATAGTTAAAATGTGTGCAATTAATGGAACAAAGTTTAGGAAAACATAAGAAATACAATACCAAACAGAAAACGGAAACAAAAAAGAAAAAAAGGAAAAGGCACATAAAGAGATAAAAAAATGACGAAAAAACAAAATAAATCAAAAGAAAACATAAAAACTGCAGAAAAATAGAAAGAGAGCACTTCATGACGGAAGAAATCAGAGTCACGTCCTGAACTGGGCCGGCTCGAGAAACGCACACCCTATGCATTTTGGCTGTGATTTGACGCAGTGAGTGTCGAATAGGTTAATGCTAACAACCAACAAGGAGAAGTGTGTCATATGCCACTTGTAGCAGTGGGGAGCGACTACTCCGGGTGAAGGGCGCCCTAATAATGGCGTTTCTTTCATTTACTTTGTAAATCTGAAAAATACTCTTTACTTTTCCAATAAATTTTATATTTAGTTTTGAAAATAAATTCCTTATGTATTTTAGAAATTTTCTGTTATTTTTCATCATTAATAAAATATACATGTCATTTTAAAAGGTGTACAAATATTTCAGAATTTGTCCTGTCATTTTAAAAAGTGTTCACATATTTTACAAAACTGCCATTTTAATATGAAAAGTTTTGTTTCATGTTATTTCTAAAAATAGTTCACATATTTGACAAAGCATTATAGCAAATATGCATGTAATTTTGAAAATAAAAAACTTTCACATATTTTTAAAGAATATTCACGCAATTATCAAATAGTGTTCATATCATTTTTTAAAAGCATTCATGTTTAAAAATATTGATGTAACTTTAAAATTGTTCACTTATGTTTTTAATGTTGATGTGATTTAAACACGTGAATCTTATATAAAGACTATTCAGGTCTTTATCGAAACAATATGTATATCTCTTTAAAAAGGACAAGGAAAATGGGAAAAGAAAAATAAAATGATACAATAAAAAATGGAAATAGGAAATAAAAGGAGAAAAATGGAAATACAAAAAACAGAAGAAAAATAAAAGAAGACATAATCGGGTCTCTGAAAAAAAATCATGAAACTGAACCGAAATAAAGGAGCAAAAAATAGCCCAAGCAGGGCCCTGGTCCAGTACGTACTGTGTGGGTGATTTGCACGATATGCAGACTTCGGCCTGTTGATTGATTTACAAAGTTTGGGCCCTTCTTGCCCTTTCCTAATTCCCTGTGCTTTGAAAGCGAAAATAAAGGGAAGCGTAAGGAAATAACAGATTGTAGAGTAGTGATGTGAGAATCAATTGAAAAAAAAAAACTACCCTTCCAAAAAATAAATACTCCCTCCGTCCAGAAATACTTGTCAAGGCAATAAATGAATCTAGACGTATTTTAGTTATATACGCATTTAATTTTATTCATTTCTTCAACAAGTATTTTGGGAGGAAGGGAGTAGAAAATAACTACTCCATCAGTTCCTAATATAAGTCCTTTTAAAGATTGCAATATGGACTACATATGAAGTAAAATGAGTGAATTTGCACTCTAAATTATGTCTATATACATCCGTATATAATCTATATTGAATGAAATCTCTAAAAAGACTTATACTCCCTCCGTTCCATAATAAGTCTTTTTTAGAGATTCCACTATGGATTATATTCAGAGCAAAATGAGTGAATCTACACTCTAAAATATGTTTATATACATCCGTATATAGTTTGTTGTGGAATCTCAAAAAGACTTATATTTAGAAACGAAGAGGCGTTAAGGAATGGAGGGAGTAGTAATGACACATTTTCCTGAGAAACATAGAGTATCCCAGAGTCAGAGGACGACGATAAGCTATCTTGCTGCACAGCCCTGTCCAAGGCGTCATTTCCACTGTGTTGTCGTTGGCCGCGGCCTCCCACTAAACCTCACCAAGATTCAATTGTCAGCGACCTCCACGCTGGCCCCTCCCATCATCACCATCCGAACTCGTCGATCTCTCACTCACCTCCACCGGCGACGCTGCTGCCCCGTCGTTCTTGGCTTGGTCTCGCCCGCATCCTTCCACCATGCTAATACTCTATGCACCACCCCATCTTTGTCTCGATGCTTCACCCAAAATTTATTTGCATGGATTAGAACTCCAGTCAACTGATGAATACCAAATGCATTAAAATATTTTTAATAAAAGGGTCTCCGAAGTTAATTTGCCAGGCAAAAACCCTCGGTGCCCCTTCCACCATGTGCGCGCCGCTACAAAACTACACTTTATATTTACAACTTTATTCAAAGATGTATGCCAATTGCACCATCTACGTGTCACGCCACCTAGACGCAACAATCTGGGAGATATGACCTATGGGTGCAAACTGAGTAGTATGTAGTAATAGGTAGACCTGGTATAAGTTGCTGACCAGATAGGCCGGGGCGAGGGGTGTGCGACATGTGCACGGCACAACACGTCGCGGAGGAGTCTCGCCGGGAGCGCGATACGCCAGACATGCCGGCAAGGTTTTTTTAGAACCTGAAACCCCACATGTTCGGAATAGACCCCATCAGGACGCACGGCGGCTATGAGCTGCCCTAGGTCGACCAGATCGCCACTAGGGCCTCGTGGATCACTGTTGTCGAACAGGAAGAACAACAAAGAATGAGGAAGAAGAAAAATAATGATAAAGGAAAAGGTAAAAGGTGGTAGATGTGTTTGTCGATTGTGTGTTGTTTCAATTAGTCGTCACCTCTCATCTATATATAAGGTGGCTGGACTCCCCGTACAAGAATATGACTCAAAGCGCGTTTCAATTCTAACCTAATTTGGAAACGCGGGTCCGGAGGCTCCGGGCTGCAGAATGTTTCATATAGCTCTCTTGTGTCGATCGTGTAGTTCATATACTCCCTCTGATCGAGATAACTAGAACAACAAACTTTCTCTTCTCGACGAAGACGAAAAACTTCCATGTTTAACACTTCTCCATCCGAGGTCATCTTCAAGGCGCAACTGGCTGGCCAACTCTGTAAACAATATTGAAGATCCAAACTTCTGCGCAAAATGTGCCAACCTTGTGTTAAGCTAAGGTTCCCCAAAGGTCCCCAGAAGGCTCCGGGTCGGGAGTTTTCGGCCCAGCCCGAAGTGTCCGGACTATTTTTCTGCAGCCCACCGTTTTAGTTGTAACTTGTGCGTACAATCTTAGATTGAGATGATTCAAAATGCAAAACTGTTCGTCTCGACAAGACGAAGACTTTTCATGTTGAACAATTATTTATTTGAGATCATTTTCAGGAGGTTATCAACCAAGCCAAAAACTGGTGTCGACACGGGTGTGGGGCGTCCATAGAGATTAGATGGCTAGGAGTGTGCCAGGGAGCCGTCCGTGCGAGGTCCAGCGTAACGCATGGCACATAGGGCACCCTCGCGCACGGAGGCTCCCGAGGGTGAGTACTCCGGCATTCTTTATAGGAGTAATATGAAGTATTAACATTAAGAAACACTCAAAGTTACATCCGTAATTGATACTTTTTCACATAGGAACAAGGGAAAAACGTTAATCTAGGATGTCTATTTTTTTGGATTTTGGTTTTTATCTAATCTAACAACCTAAAGCATTATAGCTCAATTTCAAATATGAAGTTGCTTACCATACATACACTCTGGTGTCATGATGTCTATCCAAATTAAAAGGAATGCATATATGCTTAATTCATGCTCCTGACACGAGGCATCACCGGTTGGAAAGAAGCTACTAAAGGCAACACCAACACGATTCACTCAAACAACAAAAATGCTAATGATGAGTGGTATGCTATGTTTCCAAATGCATCACTTGAGAATATGGAATACAATCACTCTGACGACCGACCACTTTGTGTGGATACTTAGTATTTTTCACAGATCGATGGGTCGGGAAATAATGCGCGAGCGAGGCACTTTGAGGCAAGATGGTTAAGGGAGAAAAACTTTGATGAAACGGTCCTTACTGCTTGGGAGAAGGCAGGGGCTGATGCAAGCTTAACAAGTATCTATGACAAACTGAACAAAATGCATGCAGAATTTCATGACTGGGACCAAAGGGTTCTAAAGAAACCCAAGAAGAGATTGCGAAAAGCACAAAGGGGTCTAGAAAGAGTCATGGCAGGGTCAATGAATGATGAGAATGATGAGAAAAGAAAGGAGCTGGCGGAATTAATAGAATATCTGCTAGAATTGGAGGAGATACAATCAAGGCAAAGGTCGCGTGTGACCTGGCTGTCCAGCGGCGATCACAACACAGCTTTCTTTCAAGCTTTTGCTTCAGCAAGATTAAAGAAGAATTTTGCTAAGAGGCTCAAGGACGATGGAGGGAACTAGATGGAAGGCATGCCGATACTAAACAACCATGTGCAGAACTATTTAACTCACCTTTTTACATCAGAAGTGCATCATACAAATCCGGAGGTGTTGCAAAAAGTGCAGGGGAAAGTGACTGATGAGATGAACAACTTCTTGATGGCACCCTTTACGTTAATGATGCGAAGAAGGCAGTTTTTAGTATTGGAGACCTAAAGGCCCCAGGGCCTGATGGAATCCACGCAATTTTTTTCAAAAAGTACTCGCACATATTAGGAGATGAGATAACACAAGAGGTGTTGTCATGATTCCCAAGGTGGACAACCCAGAGATGGTAACTCAATATCGCCCCATAAGCTTATGTAATGTTCTTTATAGAATCATTTCTAAGATGCTTGCCCTAAGACTGAAAAATATACTCCCTAACATTATTTCTCCGACACAAAGTACATTCGTTCCTGGGAGAATGACTACAGACAACATCTTAATAGCATATGAGTGTGTTCACAAAATAAAGAACAAGAGAAATGGTCGAATAGGTCTTTGTGCAGTCAAATTGGATATGCATAAGGCCTATGATAGGGTGGAGTGGTCCTTTCTGCATGATATGATGGTCAAGCTGGGTTTTCATGAGCGCTGGATCCAAATGATGATGGCATGTGTGAGCTATGTTAAATATAAAGTTAGATTTAACTCTCAAGAAACAGATGAGTTTATTCCTTCTAGGGGCATCAGGCAGGGTGACCCCCTATCTCCCTACTTATTCCTTCTTTGTGCGGAAGGTCTCTCTAGTTTACTGCAGTTTGAAGAACAAGTAGGTGGCATAGAGGGAATCAGAGTGTGCAGAAATGCACCATTAGTATCACACATTTTATTTGCTGATGATTCTCTGATTCTTATGAAAGTAGATGTTCTTAATGCAGCTTCCTTACAGCATGTTCTAGAGGCCTACTGTGAAAGCTCGGGACAGTTGGTGAGTTTGGCCAAATCAAGTATATTCTTCAGTCCTAATACATCAGCCGATTCTAGGACTGAAATCTGCCAAGAACTACACATTGATACAGAAGCTCTCTCAGACAAGTACCTTGGCCTGCCAGCCATGGTCGGAGCAGATAGGAGCGACTGCTTCAGGCACTTCTATGAACGAATCAAGGAGAGATTACAAGGATGGATGGAGAAGCAACTATCTTCTGGAGGTAAAGAAATTCTCCTAAAATTGGTGGCTCAAGCTATCCCAGTATTTGCAATGTCTGTCTTCAGCTTACCTAAAGGTATTTGCAAGGAAATAACTGATCTAATGGCTCAATTTTGGTGGGGTGATGATAAGGAACATAAGAGAATGCATTGGTACACCTGGTGGAAGCTCTGCTTTCCAAAAAGCGAGGGTGGTATGGGATTCCGAGATTTGTACTCCTTTAATCTGGCGATGCTATCTAAGCAATGTTGGAGGCTTATTAACAACCCGGAATCCTTATGTGCAAGAGTTTTGAAAGCAAAGTATTTCCCCAATGTAGAGTTACTACAAGCAACTTTGAAGAGCGGATCATCATTTACATGGCAAAGCACCATGAAGGGCCTTGATACTTTCAAATTAGGATATATTGGGAGGATCGGGACAGGAGAACATGTGAATATATGGAATGATCCCTGGATCCCGGTGAGCCCGGATAGAAGGAGGATTTGATTCGGTCTATCTTTAACCCGGTGGATGTGAGACGAATTCTGCAAATACCACTGAATCTGGGGGCCTTCGATGACTTCATTGCTTCAAATCCGGACAACAAAGGTTACTTCTCAGTCAAAACGGCGTACAAAATTTAATGGGCTCACTCTGTCCAGGCTCGTGCAAATGTAATGGCACGTCCGAGCGGTTCAAATACACTAGAAGTATGGAGTTTGCTCTGGAAAGTAAATGTGCCACGTAAAGTTCACATTTTTTGCTGGTGCATCATGCATGGAATAATACCTTTAAAGTCGATACTTACTAATCGACATATAGGCACAGTGGGAGCTTGCCCAATCTTTCATCAAGATGCGGAGGATGTGAGACATCTACTATTCGATTGCTGCCATGCAAGAGAATTATGGAAAACCCTGGGAGTTTCAGAAATTATTGAGGAAGCCAAAAGGATTGATAGATCAGGTTATGTAATTATGGAAATTTAATCCTAGCACCAGACGTACCCTTGGCGATCAAACCAAATCTGAACATTAAGCAGGTGGTGTTAGTAGGGTCCTAGTATCTCTGGTGGATCAGGAGGCAGTTTACTCACAATGGTGCTCCACCACCTCCTACGAGATGGCGCATGGCAGTCCTAGCAATAACAAACAATTATTAGGAGGCTAATGATAAAGCAAGAACTACCAGGGAGCAGAGATGGTGCAAGCCAGAACCCAGGTGCGTAATGGTGAATGTGGACGCTGCATTTTTTATTGATGAAGGGGTGGCGGCTACAGCAGCTGTAATCAGAGATGATAAAGGAAATTTCCTAGCTGCACAATGTAAGTATATCACCCATATAGCAGATGTGGTAACAGCTGAAGCAACGGCCATGCGAGACGGCCTCGTATTTGCAAATCAGCTAGGTTTTCCTCGCGTGGAAGCTGAGTCAGACTCCCTTACTGTGATTCAGTTCTGTGATGGACAGTCAACATGGTGGGATGCAGCAGCGGCGTTATTCGCAGAATGTGTAGATGTGGCAGCGTCGATTGGGAAGGTCATCTTCAGACATTGTTTTCGTTCTAGTAATCAAGTGATGCATGTCCTTGCTAAATTTTGCATTTGTAATAAGACCTCAAAGAGCTGGACAGATGAGCCTCCGGGCTGTCTGGTCTCTCGTCTCACAGACGATGTACTTCCTTTCGTTGATTAATAAAGCAAGCCATGATGGCCTTCCCTAAAAAACAAAAATGCTACACTCACGGGCCTTTAGGATAATACGGACTTGTTCCAACTAATCAAATAAGACCCCCCATGATTTTCAGGTGGGTGGGCCCCTTCCCACCTCCTAAATCCAATCCTAATTCTCCACGACTACTACTCCGTGAAGTCTATAAAAAATCTTCCCGTCAGTATAGCATTTCTTCCAAAACAAACACACCAAATGTCAGCCGATACGTCCGGACATGTTCGCGAATAGCAGATAGGAGGACGGCCATCAAAGTCGGTGAACCAAACATTTGCGTTAGTCGAATAATTCAAAAAGATGGATGAGATTCATGTAAACAGGATGATATATATGAAATTTCAATATATTTACAACCATAAGGATGAAATTAAACAAAGTTCAACTAAAGGAAAGGAAATTTAAACTAAACTCAAGTTAACCTAAGTGAGGTACCGACGCAGCTGCCACGTCCGAAGTAGTAGAGGAGGCGGCTGCTTGTATTGGCAATCGTCAGGTAGGGCGCCTCCTCCTCCTTCATTGGGCTCCACTGGCTCCCAGACTACCAACGGGGTGGCGATTGCGCCACCTCCTTGCCTCACCAGAAATGTCCTGGTGGGGACGCCCACTGGACGAAGGGCCGGCATGGCTGCATGGCGGCGAGGGCAGCTCCGCCATGATACGATATCCGATTTGGATGCCGCAGTTGCGCGTGGTGAGGGTGGCTCCTCCAGTCGTTCTTGACACGATGTTTGATTTGGTAGTACGCCGACCACGGTCGTGGATCAATGGCTCAAGCGACAACTTGATGTGCGTTGCAAACTCGTCATGTATGCACGCGGCCTTGGTGAGGAGTGGCAGCTGCTACTGATCCTCCTCCTCATTGGAGAGCAACACCTCCTCATTAACCTGGGAGTGGTGGATGTCGACATGGGAGTGGTGGATGTCGACGAGCCCGGAGGTTGTGGGCTACGGCGCCACGATTCGGAGCTGCCCCCAGATCCACATGGCGGTGCCAAAACCAACTGTCGGACTTGCCCATCACTGCGGCATGTGGCTGAGAGGGGAGCAAAGGTGTGCGGAGAAGAGGAGATGTGGTTTGTCGGCAAGCCATCACTACTTTAAATAGCTGGGGTGGCGGACTGGCACCGCTTCAAAGTGTGCAGAGCGGTCAGAGTACGCTTCTCAGTTGCTACGTCTTCATTGAAGCATCGGTCAGCCGTCTTCTCACATCGATCCGACCGACATGAATGCAGGAGGCAGTCGCCCCATCGCATCCCGAGCCGCATGAATTTGCGGAGAGTGTTCTGGAACGAAACGCGTGGCGAGGACTTTGGCTGGGCCCGTGCCACCATACGCCAACTTGGCACGCGAAACCTCCCTCTGGTTTGCTTCAGGTTTGTCGGGATTCAAATGTGCGGACGCGTCTGCGGATGTTTGATCCAAGGCGTTGAATGCCAAAAAAGTGTACAGATTTGATGCACAACATAGGAGTTGCCCTACCAATGTGTAAATGGCTGTGTTGCATCCACATCCACCTCATGAACATTTGTATAAATTATATGCACCCAGCACCGGTATGCTTTATTGGGACTGGGAGTACCAGCTAGCTAGCATCATCCCAGGAAAAAATTTGGAAGCTCTATATATGTAGTGCCCAATACCCCGTGAAGGAAATATGCCCTAGAGGCAATAATAAAGTTGTTATTTATATTTGAAAAAAGTCCATTTTACTACCTTGAATAAAGTGGATGGTTCACTTTACCCCTTGATATATTTTTCGGTTCCTATACCCCCCTAAACAATCTCATACCGGACAAAAAATCACCCTAGGTGGTTTACCCAGACTAGATGATGACGTGGACAAAATCAAAGGTGGTATTTGACCTGCCGGTGGGTCCCACTTGTTAGTTTTTTAAAAAAACAAAGAAATAGAAAAAGGGGTGGCCCCCTACTGCAGTAGCGGCCGGCCATAGCGGCGGCAGCCGGTGCGCGCGGAGCCGGCAGGCGGCCGTGGCGAGCGGAGCCGGCGCGCGCCAAGCGGGGGAGGCTGAGCACGGCCAGGCGCAGCGACGGGTTCACGCGCACGAGGGCAGAGCGACACGGACCGGCTTGGGCGCGGACTGGGCTGCGCGCGTGATGGTAGAGCATGCGTGGTCGAAGCCGGCGAGCGGAGCCGTTGTGCATCAAGCGGGGGAGGCTGGGCGCCGCCAGGCTCAGCGATGGGTTCGCTCGCGTGAGGGTAGAGCGACGTGGACTGGCTTGGGCGGGGACAGGGCCACGCGCGCGAGGGCAGAGCAAGGGCGGCCGGAGTCGGCGGGCGGCTGGGGACGACGGCGTGAGTAGCGTGCGAGTGCGGCTGGGGTCAATAGCGCAAGCTTGGGGAGGAGCGGGGCGGCGCAGGTGCGCGGCCGGAGCGGCGACGGGGCGGACGGCGGGGTCGCGCTGGAGCTGGAACGTAGCGCGAGGGGGGTGACGGGGATGCCCACGCCCGACCTAACAAGGGGGACCCACCAAGGTCAAAACCACCGTTGACTAGTGCCACATCAGCAGCAAGTGGAGACAAACCAGCCAGGGGCTGTTTTATCCGGTTTTGGTTTGTTTGGGGGGTAGAAGGAGCCAAAAAAATAGATCATGGGGTAAAGTGAACCACCCACTTTATTCAGGGTAGTAAAATGGACTTTTTTCTTTATATTTCTTTATATCATGATAAATGTTTATTATTCATGCTACAATTGTATTAATCGGAAACTTAGTACATGTGTGAATACATAGACAAACAGGGTGTCACTAGTATGCCTCTACTTGACTAGCTCGTTGATCAAAGATGGTTAAGTTTCCTAGCCATAGACAAAGAGTTGTCATTTGATAAACGGGATCACATCATTAGAGAATGATGTAATTGACTTGATCCATCCATTAGCTTAGCACGATGATCGTTTAGTTTACTGCTATTGCTTTCTCCATAACTTGTACATGTTCCTATGACTATGAGATCATGCGACTCGCGAATACCGGAGGAACACTTAGTGTGCTATCAAATGTCACAACGTAACTGGGTGACTATAAAGATGCTCTACAAGTGTCTCCGATGATGTTTGTTGAGTTGGCATAGATCGAGATTAGGATTTGTCACTCCGAGTATCGAAGAGGTATCTCTGGGGCCTCTCGGTAATGTACATCACTATAAGCCTTACAAGAAATCTAACTAATGAGTTAGTTACGGGATGTAGCATTACGGAACGAGTAAAGAGACTTGCCGGAAACGAGACTGAACTAGGTATGATGATACCGACAATCGAATCTCAGGCAAGTAACATACCGATGACAAAGGGAACAATGTATATTGTTATGCGGTTTGACCGATAAAGATCTTCATAGAATATGTAGGAACCAATATGAGCATCCAGGTTCCGCTATTAGTTATTGACCGGAGATGAGTCTCGGTCATGTCTACATAGTTCGCGAACCCGTAGGATCCGCACGCTTAACGTTCGATGATGATCGGTGTTATGAGTTTATGTGTTTTGATGTACCGAAGGTAGTTTGGAGTCCCGGATATGATCATGGACATGACGAGGAGTCTCGAAATGGTCGAGGCAGAAAGATCGATTTATTGGATGACTATGTTTGGACACTGGAATGGTTCCGGGTGAGTTCGGGCATTTACCGGAGTACCGGGAGGTTACAGGAACCCCCCGGGGAGTGTATGGGCCTTATTGGGCCTTAGTGGGAGAGAGGAGGAGGCGGCCTAGGAGGGGGCGCGTCCCCCCAAGCCCAATCCGAATTGGGAATGGGGGCCGTGTTGGGGAACGTAGCAGAATTTTAAATCTACGCATCACCAAGATCAATCTGTGGATTCATCTAGCAATGAGGGAGAGAGGAGTGCATCTACATACCCTTGTAGATCGCGCGCGGAAGCGTTCAAGAGAACGGGGTTGATGGAGTCGTACTCGGCGTGATCCAAATCACTGATGACCTAGCGCCGAACGGACGACACCTCCGCGTTCAACACATGTACGGTTGGGAAGACGTCTCCTCCAACTTGGTCCAGCAAGGGGGAAGGAGAGGTTGATGGAGATCCAGCAGCACAACGGCGTGGTGGTGGAAGCAACGGTAATCTCGGCAGGGCTTCGCCAAGCACAGGGAGATGGAGGAGTGTCACGAGAGGGAGAGGGAGAGGCCAGGGGCTATGGTGCGGCTGCCCTCCCCCCCACCACTATTTATAGGACCCCTAGGGGGCGCCGGCCCTAGGAGATGCCATCTCCAAGGGGCAGCGGCGGCCAAGGGGTGGCTTGTCCCCCAAGGCAAGTGGTGCGCCCCCCACCCCTAGGGTTTCCAACCCTAGGCGCAGGGGGAGGCCCATGGGGGAGCGCACCAGCCCACTAGGGGCTGGTTCCCCTCCCACTTCAGCCCATGGGGCCCTTCGAGATAGGTGGCCCCACCCGGTGGACCCCCGGGACCCTTCCGGTGGTCCCGGTACAATACCGATTACCCCCGAAACTTTCCCGATGGCCGAAACTTGACTTCTTATATATAAATCTTCACCTCCGGACCATTCCGGAACTCCTCGTGACGTCCGGGATCTCATCCGGGACTTCGAACAACTTTCGGGTTACCGTATACTAATATCTCAACAACCCTAGCATCACCGAACCTTAAGTGTGTAGACCCTACGGGTTCGGGAGACACGCAGACATGACTGAGACAACTCTCCGGTCAATAACCAACAGCGGGATCTGGATACCCATGTTGGCTCCCACATGCTCCTCGATGATCTCATCTGATGAACCACGATGTCGAGGATTCAATCAATCCATATACAATTCCCTTTGTCAATCGGTACGTTACTTGCCCGAGACTCGGTCGTCGGTATCCCAATACCTCGTTCAATCTCGTTACCGGCAAGTCACTTTACTTGTACCATAATGCATGATCCCGTGATCAACCACTTGGTCACATTGATCTCATTATGATGATGCATTACCGAGTGGGCCCAGAGATACCTCTCCGTCATACGGAGTGACAAATTCCAGTCTCGATTCGTGCCAACCCAACAGACACTTTCGGAGATACCTGTAGTGTACCTTTATAGTCACCCAGTTACGTTGTGACGTTTGGCACACCCAAAGCACTCCTACGGTATCCGGGAGTTGCACAATCTCATGGTCTAAGGAAATGATACTTGACATTTGGAAAAGCTATAGCAAACAAACTACACGATCTTAGAGCTATGCTTAGGATTGGGTCTTGTCCATCACATCATTCTCCTAATTATGTGATCCCGTTATCAATGACATCCAATGTCCATAGTCAGGAAACCATGACTATCTTTTGATCAACGAGCTAGTCAACTAGAGGCTCACTAGGGACGTGTTGTGGTCTATGTATTCACACATGTATTACGATTTCCGGATAACACAATTATGGCATGAACAATAGACAATTATCATGAACAAAGAAATATAATAATAACCATTTTATTATTGCCTCTAGGGCATATTTCCAACAGTCTCCCACTTGCACTAGAGTCAATAGTCTAGTTACATTGTGATGAACCGAACACCCATGCAGTTCTGGTGTTGATCATGTTTTGCTCTAGGGAGAGGTTTAGTCAACGGATCTGCTACATTCAGGTCCGTATGTACTTTACAAATATCTATGTCTCCATTTTGAGCACTTTCATGAATGGAGTTGAAGCGACGCTTGATATGCCTGGTCTTCCTGTGAAACCTAGGCTCCTTGGCAAGGGCAATGGCTCCAGTGTTGTCACAGAAGAGAGTCATCAGGCCTGACGCATTGGGTATGACTCCTAGGTCGGTAATGAACTCCTTCACCCAGATTGCCTCTTGTGCTGCCTCCGAGGCTGCCATGTACTCGGCTTCACATGTAGATCACGCCACAACGCTTTGCTTGCAACTGCACCAGCTTACTGCCCCACCATTCAAAATATACATGTATCCGGTTTGTGACTTAGAGTTATCCAGATCTATGTCGAAGCTAGCATCAACACAATCCTTTACGACGAGCTCTTCGTCACCTCGATAAACGAGAAACATATCCTTACTCCTTTTCAGGTACTTAGGGATATTCTTGACTGCTGTCTAGTGTTCCATGCCGGGATTACTTTTGTACCTTCCTACCAAACTTACGGCAAGGTTTACATCAGGTCTGGTACACAGCATAGCATACATGATAGACCGTATGGCCGAGGCATAGGGGATGACACTCATCTTTTCTCTATCTTCTGTCGTGGTCGGGCATTGAGCCGTGCTCAATATTGTACCTTGCAATACAGGCAAGAACCCCTTCTTTGACTGATCCATTTTGAACTTCTTCAATATCTTGTCAAGGTACATACTCTGTGAAAGACCAATGAGGCGTCTCGATCTATCTCTATAGATCTTGATGCCTAATATATAAGCAGCTTCTCCAAGATCCTTCATTGAAAAACACTTGTTCAAGTAGGCCTTTATGCTTTCCAAGAATTCTATATCATTTCCCATCAACAGTATGTCATCCACATACAATATGAGAAATGCTACAGAGCTCCCACTCACTTTCTTGTAAATGCAGGCTTCTCCATAAGTCTGCGTAAACCCAAACGCTTTGATCATCTCATCAAAACGAATGATCCAACTCCGAGATGCTTGCACCAGCCCATAAATCGAGCGTTGGAGCTTGCACACCTTGTTAGCATTCTTAGGATCGACAAAACCTTCCGGCTGCATCATATACAATTCTTCCTTAAGGAAACCATTAAGGAATGCCGTTTTGACGTCCATTTGCCATATCTCATAATCATAGAATGCGGCAATTGCTAACATGATTCGGACGGACTTCAGCTTCGCTACGGGTGAGAAAGTCTCATCGTAGTCAACCCCTTGAACTTGTTGATAACCCTTAGCGACAAGCCGAGCTTTATAGATGGTTACGTTACCATCCGTGTATGTCTTCTTCTTAAAGATCCATTTATTTTCTATGGCTCGCCGATCATCGGGCAAGTCAGTCAAAGTCCATACTTTGTTTTCATACATGGATCCTATCTCGGATGTCATGGCTTCCAGCCATTTGTCAGAATTCGGGCCCGCCATCGCTTCTTCATAGTTCGAAGGTTCACCGTTGTCTAACAACATAATTTCCAAGACAGGATTGCCGTACCACTCTGGTGCGGAACGTGTCCTCGTGGACCTACGAAGTTCAGTAGCAACTTGATCTGAAGTTTCATGATCATCATTATTAACTTCCTCTCTAGTCGGTGTAGGCACCTCAGGAACATTTTATTGAGCTGCGCCACTTACCGGTTCAAGAGGTAATACTTCATCAAGTTCTACTTTCCTCCCACTTATTTCTTTCGAGAGAAACTCTTTCTCTAGAAAGGACCCATTCTTGGCAACAAAGATCTTGCCTTCGGATCTGAGGTAGAAGGTATACCCAATAGTTTATTTAGGGTATCCTATGAAGACGCATTTTTCCAATTTGGGTTCGAGCTTTTCAGGTTGAAGTTTCTTAACATAAGCATCGCATCCCCAAACTTTTAGAAACGACAGCTTAGGTTTCTTCCCAAACCATAATTCATACGGTGCCGTCTCAACGGATTTCGGCGGAGCCCTATTTAAAGTGAATGCGGCAGTCTCTAAAGCATAGCCCCAAAATGACAGTGGTAGTCGGTAAGAGACATCATAGATCGCACCATATCCAATAGAGTGCGATTACGACGTTCGGACACACCATTACGCTGAGGTGTTCCAGGCGGCGTGACTTGTGAAACTATTCCACATTTTCTTAAGTGTGTGCCAAATTCGTGACTCAAGTATTCTCCCCCACGATCTGATCGCAAGAACTTGATTTTCCTGTCACGTTGATTCTCAACCTCACTCTGAAATTTCTTGAACTTTTCAAAGGTCTCAGACTTGTGTTTCATTAAGTAGACATACCCATATCTACTCAAGTCATCAGTGAGGGTGAGAACATAACGATAGCCACCGCGAGCCTCAACACTCATTGGACCGCACACATCAGTATGTATGATTTCCAATAAGTTGGTTGCTCGCTCGATTGTTCCTGAGAACGGAGTCTTGGTCATTTTACCCATGAGGCATGGTTCGCACGTGTCAAATGATGTGTAATCAAGAGACTCCAAAAGTCCATCGGCATGGAGCTTCTTCATGCGTTTGACACCTATGTGACCAAGGCGGCAGTGCCACAAGTATGTGGGACTATCATTATCAACCTTACATCTTTTGGTATTCACACTATGAATATGTGTAACATTACGCTCGAGATTCATTAAGAATAAACCATTCACCAATGGAGCATGACCATAAAACATATCTCTCATATAAATAGAACAACCATTATTCTCGGATTTAAATGAGTAGCCATCTCGAATTAAACGAGATCCTGATACAATGTTCATGCTCAAAGCTGGCACTAAATAACAATTATTGAGGTTTAAAACTAATCCCGTAGGTAAATGTAGAGGCAGCGTGCCGACGGCGATCACATCAACCTTGGAACCATTCCCGACGTGCATCGTCACCTTGTCCTTCGCTAGTCTCCGCTTATTCCGCAGCCCCTGCTTTGAGTTACAAATGTGAGCAACCGCACTGGTATCAAATACCCAGGAGCTACTACGAGTACTGGTAAGGTACACATAAATTACATGTATATCACATATACCTTTAGTGTTGCCGGCCTTCTTGTCCGCTAAGTATTTGGGGCAGTTCCGCTTCCAGTGACCACTTCCCTTGCAATAAAAACACTCAGTCTCGGGCTTGGGTCCATTCTTTGGCTTCTTCCCGGCAGCTTGCTTACCGGGTGCGGCAACTCCCTTGATGTCCTTCTTGAAGTTCTTCTTACCCTTGCCTTTCTTGAACTTAGTGGTTTTATTCACCATCAACACTTGATGTTCCTTTTTGATTTCCACCTCTGCTAATTTCAGCATTGAATATACCTCAGGAATGGTCTTTTCCATCCCCTGCATATTGAAGTTCATCACAAAGCTCTTGAAGCTCGGTGGAAGCGACTGAAGGATTCTGTCAATGACCACGTCATCCGGGAGATTAACTCCCAGCTGAGTCAAGCGGTTATGCAACCCAGACATTTTGAGTATGTGCTCACTGACAGAACTATTTTCCTCCATCTTACAGCCGAAGAACTTGTCGGAGACTTCATATCTCTCGACCCGGGCATGAGCTTGGAAAACCATTTTCAGCTCTTTGAACATCTCATATGCTCTGTGTCTCTCAAAATGCTTTTGGAGCCCCGGTTCTAAGCTGTAAAGCATGCCGCACTGAACGAGGGAGTAATCATCAGCACGTGACTGCCAAGCGTTCATAACGTCTTGGTTCTCTGGGATGGGTGCGTCACCTAGCGGTGCTTCTAGGACATAATCTTTCTTGGAAGCTATGAGGATGATCCTCAGGTTCCGGACCCAGTCCGTATAGTTGCTGCCATCATCTTTCAGCTTGGTTTTCTCTAGGAACGCATTGAAGTTGAGGACAACATGGGCCATTTGATCTACAAGACATATTGTAAAGATTTTAGACTAAGTTCATGATAATTAAGTTCATCTAATCAAATTACTCAATGAACTCCCACTCAGATAGAAATCCCTCCAGTCATCTAAGTGAAACATGATACGATTTAACTAGGCCGTGTCCGATCATCACGTGAGATGGACTAGCCAACATCAGTGAACATCTTCATGTTGATCGTATCTTCTATACGACTCATGCTCGACCTTTTGGTCTTCCGTGTTCCGAGGCCATGTCTGTACATGCTAGGCTCGTCAAGTCAACCTAAGTGTATTGCGTGTGTAAATCTGGCTTACACCCGTTGTATTCGAACGTTAGAATCTATCACACCCGATCATCACGTGGTGCTTCGAAACAACGAACCTTCGCAACGGTGCATAGTTAGGGGGAACACTTTCTTGAAATTATTACGAGGGATCATCTTATTTAAGCTACTGTCGTTCTAAGCAAATAAGATGTAAAACATGATAAACATCACATGCAATCAAATAGTGACATGATATGGCCAATTTCATTTGCTCCTTTTGATCTCCATCTTTGGGGCTCCATGATGATCGTTGTCACCGGCATGACACCATGATCTCCATCATCATGATCTCCATCATCATGTCTTCTTGAAGTTGTCTCGTCATCTATTACTTCTACTACTATGGCTAACGCTTTAGCAATAAAGTAAAGTAATTACATGACGTTTATGTTGACACGCAGGTCATAAATAAATAAAGACAACTCCTATGGCTCATGTCGGTTGTCATACTCATCGACATGCAAGTCGTGATTCCTATTACAAGAACATGATCAATCTCATACATCACATCCTTTTGGCCATATCACATCACACGGCACATGCTGCAAAAACAAGTTAGACGTCCTCTAATTGTTGTTGCAAGTTTTTACGTGGCTGCTATAGGTTTCTAGCAAGAACGTTTCTTACCTACGCCAAAACCACAACGTGATATGCCAATTTCTATTTACCCTTCATAAGGACCCTTTTCATCGAATCCGATCCGACTAAAGTGGGAGAGACAGACACCCGCCAGCCACCTTATGCAACTAGTGCATGTCAATCGGTGGAACCATTCTCACGTAAGCGTACGTGTAAGGTCGGTCCGGGCCGCTTCATCCCACGATGCCGCCAAATCAAGATAAGACTAGTAACGGCAAGCAAATGGACAATATCGACGCCCACAACTGATTTGGGTTTTACTCGTGCATAGAAACTACGCATAGACCTAGCTCATGATGCCACTGTTGGGGAACGTAGCAGAATTTTAAAATTTTCTATGCATCACCAAGATCAATCTATGGAGTCATCTAGCAACGAGGGAGAGAGGAGTGCATCTACATACCCTTGTAGATCGCACGTGGAAGCGTTCAAGAGAACGGGGTTGATGGAGTCGTACTCGTCGTGATCCAAATCACCGATGACCTAGCGCCGAACGGACGGCACCTCCGCGTTCAACACACGTACAGTTGGGAAGACGTCTCCTCCAACTTGATCCAGCAAGGGGGAAGGAGAGGTTGATGGAGATCCAGCAGCACAACGGCGTGGTGGTGGAAGCAACGGTGATCTCGGCAGGGCTTCGCCGAGCACAGGGAGATGGAGGAGTATCACGGGAGGGAGAGGGAGAGGCCAGGGGCTATGGTGCGGCTGCCCTCCCCCCCCCCCACTATTTATAGGACCCCTAGGGGGCACCGGCCCTAGGAGATGCCATCTCCAAGGGAGGGCGGCGGCCAAGGGGTGGCTTGCCCCCCAAGGCAAGTGGTGCGCCCCCCACCCCTAGGGTTTCCAACCCTAGGCGCAGGGGGAGGCCCATGGGGGGCGCACCAGCCCACTAGGGGCTGGTTCCCCTCCCACTTCAGCCCATGGGGCCCTCCAGGATAGGTGGCCCCACCCGGTGGACCCCCGGGACTTTCCCGATGGCCGAAACTTGACTTCCTATATATAAATCTTCACCTCCGGACCATTCCGGAACTCCTCGTGATGTCCGGAATCTCATCCGGGACTCCGAACAACTTTCGGGTTACCGTATACTAATATCTCAAAAACCCTAGCATCACCGAACCTTAAGTGTGTAGACCCTACGGGTTCGAGAGACACGTAGACATGACCGAGACGACTCTCCGGTCAATAACAACAGCGGGATCTGGATACCCATGTTGGCTCCCACATGCTCCTCGATGATCTCATCGGATGAACCACGATGTCGAGGATTCAATCAATCCATATACAATTCCCTTTGTCAATCGGTACGTTACTTGCCCGAGACTCGATCGTCGGTATCCCAATACCTCGTTCAATCTCATTATCGGCAAGTCACTTTACTCGTACCGTAATGCATGATCCCGTGATCAACCACTTGGTCAAATTGATCTCATTATGATGATGCATTACCGAGTGGGCCCAGAGATACCTCTCCGTCATACGGAGTGACAAATCCCAGTCTCGATTCGTGCCAACCCAACAGACACTTTCGGAGATACCTGTAGTGTACCTTTATAGTCACCCAGTTACGTTGTGACGTTTGGCACACCCAAAGCACTCCTACGGTATCCGGGAGTTGCACAATCTCATGGTCTAAGGAAATGATACTTGACATTCGGAAAAGCTATAGCAAACGAACTACACGATCTTAGAGCTATGCTTAGGGTTGGGTCTTGTCCATCACATCATTCTCCTAATGATGTGATCCCGTTATCAATGACATCCAATGTCCATAGTCAGGAAACCATGACTATCTTTTGATCAACAAGCTAGTCAACTAGAGGCTCACTAGGGACGTGTTGTGGTCCATCACATCATTCTCCTAATGATGTATTCACACATGTATTACGATTTCCGGATAACACAATTATAGCATGAACAATAGACAATTATCATGAACAAAGAAATGTAATAATAACCATTTTATTATTGCCTCTAAGGCATATTTCCAACAGGCCGGCCCCCCTTTCCTTCCTCCCTCTCTCCTCCTTCCTTCCTCTCCTACTCCTACATGGAAAGGGGAATCCTACTCCCGATGGGAGTAGGACTCCCCTAGGGCGCGCCATAGAGGGCCGGCCCTCCCCCTCCTCCACTCCTTTATATACGGGGGAAGGGAGCACCCCATAGAAACACAAGTTGATCATTGTCTTAGCCGTGTGCGGTGCCTCCCTCCACCATAATCTACCTCGGTCATATCATAACGGTGCTTAGGCGAAGCCCTGTTCCGGTAGCTTCATCATCACCGTCATCATGCCGTCGTGCTGACGAAACTCTCCCTCGACACTCAGCTGGATCTAGAGTTCGTGGGACGTCACCGAGCTGAACGTGTGCAGATCGCGGAGGTGTCGTACCTTCGGTACTAGGATCGGTCGGATCGTGAAGACGCTCGACTACATCAACCGCGTTGTCATAATGCTTCCACTTACGGTCTACGAGGGTACGTGGACAACACTCCTCCCCTCTCGTTGCTATGCATCTCCTAGATAGATCTTGCGTGTGTAACTCCCACAATGCGGCTATATCTCCCACGTGTCGGGGCACGACTTAGAGGCATAGCCGCATGGTAGGCATGTCGCAAGAGGGGTAATGTTTACACATCCCATGTACTGAATAAGAAAGGGATAAAGAGTCGGCTTACAATCGCTGCTTCACACAAAACATAAATAGTCATACATCATCCAGAATACAATCAAGGTCCGACTACGGAACCAAAACAAAGAAAGACAACCCCAAATGCTAGATCCCCGATCGTCCCAACTGGGCTCCACTACTGATCAACCGGAAAAGACATAAAACATCGAACAAGATCTTCATCGAGCTCCCACTTGAGCTCGGTTACGTCACCTGCACTGGCATCATCGGCACCTGCATCTGTTTGGAAGTATCTGTGAGTCATGGGGACTCAGCAATCTCACACCCTCGCGATTAAGACTATTTAAGCTTAAAGGTAGGAAAGGGTAGTGAGGTGGAGCTGCAGGAAGCACTAGCATATATGGTGGCTAAATTACGCAAAAGAGAGAGAGAAGAGAAGCAAAGCATGGTGAGAGGCTAATAGTGATCAAGAAGTGATCCTGAAGCTACTTACGTTCAAGCATAACACGAGACCGTGTTCTCTTCCCGGACTCCGCCGAAAAGAGACCATCACGGCTACACACGCGGTTGATTCATTTTAATTAAGTTAAGTGTTAAGTTCTCTACAACCGGATATTAACAAATTCCCATCTGCCACATAACTGCGGGCATGGCTTTCGAAAGTTCAAACCCTGCAGGGGTGTCCCAACTTAGCCCATCACAAGCTCTCACGGTCAACGAAGGATATTCCTTCTCCCGAGAAGACCTGATCAGTCTCGGAATCCCGGTTACAAGACATTTTGACAATGGTAAAACAAGACCAGCAAGACCGCTCGATGCGCCGACATCCTGATAGGAGCTGCACATATCTCGTTCTCAGGGCAACACCGGATGAACACTACGTACAGCTAAAACCAGCCCTCAAGTTTCCCCAAGGTGGCGCCGCAAGTGGATCTGGTTCGGACCAACACGTAGAGAAGCACTGGCCCGGGGGGTTAAAATAAAGATGACCCTTGAGTCTGTAGAACCCAAGGGAAGGTGATAGGTTGTTAGGCAAATGTAAAACCAAGGTTGGGCCTTGCTGGAGGAGTTTTATTCAAAGCGAACTGTCAAGGTGCCCATAACACCCAACCGCGTAAGGGACGCAAAATCAAGGAACATAACACCGGTATGACGGAAACTAGGGCGGCAAGAGTGGAACAAAACACCAGGCATAAGGCCGAGCCTTCCACCCTTTACCAACTATATAGATGCATTAAAGTAAATAAGAGATAATAATGATATCCCAACAATATCCATGTTTCAACAAGGAACAAACTTCATCTTCACCTGCAACTAGCAACGCTATAAGAGGGGCTGAGCAAAGCGGTAACATAGCCAAACAACGGTTTGCTAGGAAAAGAAGGTTAGAGGCTTGACATGGCAATATGGGAGGCATGTTATAGCAAGCGGTAGGTAGCATGGCATAGCAATAGAGCGAACAACTAGCAAGCAAAGGTAGAAGTGATTTCAAGGGTATGGTCATCTTGTCTGCAAAGTTCTCAGGGTTGACGAAAGCTTGATCCTCGTTAGTGTACTCAATAGGTTCCTCGATCACGTACTCATCTCCCAGCTCTACCCAAGGCAAGAACACAAGCAAATGGCCAACAATCAATCATGATGCAATGCGCAAGCAACATGATGCAATATATGGCAGGATATGCGAGGTGTGAAATGCAATACATATGCGTGCTCCGGAAGAGAAAGAATGAACAAGACATCAACTTGGCAAACCAAGTGTGCCGCTGGAAATATGAGATGATTTCGGTTGAAATCGATATAAAGATCACCAGAAACGGAGGCACGGTTTGCAAATGGCAAGCAAAACAATAGTGGCGCAATTCTGCGATTGACAGCACGATGCCATCTAGAATGGAACAAGAAACTAAGCTACTGCACTCCAACATAGCAACAAAGCATATGGCAGTGATGTAATCAAGGTGCTTGACAAAACATGAACATTGAGCTACGGCTAAATCACACAAGAGTAGGTTCAAACAAGCATGACAAAAGTGCAAAAGATATCAGCTTCACAGACTTAGTGAAAATATTAACATGCCAGAAATAACATCGGGAAGCCATGTTTAGAGCAAGCAAACAACATGCTATAGGAACATATCATAGAAACACAAGGCAGGGCATGAATCTACTAAATACATAGGAAAAAAATCCCTTACCGAACATGAGCCAAAAGGCACATAAGACATGATGGCACCCATGTAAACATAACAAGTTTTGTTAACAGTTTCAGACTTGGCAAAAAACTAAGCATGGCATAAACAGAATTATGAAGGCATCTTTGCAAGCTCAAATCACTCACCACAAGGCATTGCATGACAAGATAAGCATACTAACATCAAGAAGACATGTTCACGAAGCTAACCATGGCAATAGCAAGTTCATAGTGTGCATGGATCACTAACAACAATCATAGCACAATTGATTAACATGTAAACAATCTGCCAGGAACATTTAATAGCAAAAGTAGAGCAAGATTAAGACATGCTAGGACACTCCATAATTGCAAACAGGGGCATGGATGGATAGAGCATACCCATATGTCCAAAACACCCTTACTGAAGATAATCAAAACAAGCATGGATCTCACTGTAGCATCATGTTTACATGGCATAAAAATAACAGCAGAACAAGGTTGGCAAGAACCTATGTAAAATCCTAAGTCCATAAAAACAACAATATCACGAAGCCTAGTTTGCATGCTTGTGCTAGTCACCACAAAGATCAAAAAAATACATGGCAAGAACTTATGTAAAGATGGCATGGAATAGTTCAAAATACATGTAGAGCTCATGCCCATATGATGCACACATCAAATGTGACAAAAATGACAAATCATCGTAATCGGATAAGTAACAACAGGAAACATTTTATAGCACTCTTGCATCAATGATTAGGGCATCAAGATGGACTCAAACAAGCATGCCACAATGGAATGAAATGAAGAGCATCTCGCAATGAACATTTTGATATATCAAATGCATGAAACGGAACAACAGTCATGGAGATACGAGGCAATGAACATGGCATGAAAATGTCACAGATTCGGGACTTAGTGGAAAAATAGTTGAGCGGGGAATAGCTATGATGCGCACAGGGCGGGGTTTAGACGGGCGACGCTCACCTAGGGCCTGTGGGCGGCTTGGGGTTGAAGGTGGAAAACCGGGGCGGTCCAGGGCGGCTCACGGGCGACGGTCACGGACCGAGTTGACCGGACCGGGTTCCTCAGCGAACCGGCCGGTTCACCGGTCCACGGCGGTCTCTGGATCGCAGGCGGCAAGAGGAGGACGGCCATGGCGACTCCGGCGGCGGGGACGAGGAGGCGACGCGCCAGTGAGGTGGAGGGAGGCCAGAGATTGAGGTGCGAGCGGAGGCCGGCGGATCCGGGGCTCCAACGCCGGGGAGCTGCTGCAGCGAGAGGAGGACGCCGGAGATGGCTGGGATGAGGTGCGGCAGCGGCGAGACGGGCGGATCCGGGGGCGAGGTCGGCGGCTCCGCCCGGATCGGCGGCGGCGGGGCTCCAGCGCGGGAGGTCAACGACTCTGGTGGCCGGCGCGAGGTTGCCGTGGCGAGGCGGCGAATGCCGACGAGGAGCCGCGGGGAGCGAGACGGTTGGTGGCGGCGCACAGATCTGGGCCCGGGCGGGCCGGCCGTGGGCTCACGGGCCTGCGCGGTTGCGGCGGCGAGGAGGAATGGGCGGCGGGACAGGTGGCGCGCTTGGATTGGCTGCGGAGGCGGTTGTGGCTGACGTGGCATGCTTGGATTGGGCAGAGTGATGTGGCGGCGGTGGTGGACGCGTCCGAAGTTGGACGGACATGTCCGGTGGCGCGAGGAGTGGATCTAGGGTTTGCACCGCAAGTTTTCGGAGGGAGACACATATTTATAGGTAGGAGGAGGTAGGAGTGTCCAAATGGAGTGTAGTTTTCGCCCACATGATCGTGATTCGACGACGGAGGACATGGAAGGGGTTTGGATGAGTTATTGGGCCGTCTTGGAGGGGTGTTGGGCTGCAACACACACGAGGCCTTTACAGTTCCCCAGTTAACCGTTGGAGTATCAAACGGACTCCAAACAGCACGAAATTTGACAGGCGGTTTACCGGTGGTGTACCAAGGCCACTTGGAAAATCTTGGTCCATTCCGAGAACGTTTAACACCCGCTCACGAAAAGAGACAAGAGGGGTGAGCCGGGTGCATGAGGGAGTGCCGGATTGCAAAACGGACAACGGGGAAAATGCTCGGATGCATGAGACGAACACGTATGAAAAAGCGATGCACATAATGACATGATATGAAATGCATGACATAAAAAAAAGCAAAACAAATACAAAACCCAACCACGAAGGGAATCTCACAACACAACTCCGGAAAAGGCAAGGTTCGGAGTTACGAATGTGGAAAGTTGTATCCGGGGCGTTACAGCGTGTGCGTAGGAATTTTTTGAATTACTGCATTCCCCAACAACCCGAGCGCGCATGTCAAAGCTAGGGGAAACTTCCCGATGACTAGAGTATGTATGGGTCAGCGCATGGACTATGCCATATCACTAGAAATACTAAGCTCCCAGGAAATGAGACCATTTGGTGCGTCGGGGCCATGTTGGTTGGGGATAACTTTTTTTGAGCAACCGTTGGCAGTAAGTGGGCCTGGCTTTGGGATGGTCGGTTTCAAATGGGCTTGCTCAGGTGTCTCATGGCGTGCGTGAAACCTGTTTTAGCCTATGCATCGCTGGGTGCCTCTTTTGTGGCGCTCACTGGGCGGCAGCTGTGGGGCGTGATCTTTTCTTTGATTTGCAGAGGATGGCGATGGTGTTCTTGCTGGCTCCGAGACGTAGGGCTGCATGAAGGACTGTGTAGGCGGGTGGAGCTCTGGAACGGCGGATGGGGATGAAGACATCCTCAGCGGCAACGGGGATCAAATCCTCTTGTTGGAAATATGCCCTAGAGGCAATAATAAATTAGTTATTTTTATATTATATTTCATTGTTCATGATAATCGTTTATTATCCATGCTAGAATTGTATTGATAGGAAACTCAGATACATGTGTGGATACATAGACAACACCATGTCCCTAGTAAGCCTCTAGTTGACTAGCTCGTTGATCAATAGATGGTTACGGTTTCCTGACCATGGACATTGGATGTCATTGATAACGGGATCACATCATTAGGAGAATGATGTGATGGACAAGACCCAATCCTAAGCCTAGCACAAGATCGTGTAGTTCGTATGCTAAAGCTTTTCTAATGTCAAGTATCATTTCCTTAGACCATAAGATTGTGCAACTCCCGGATACCGAGGAGTGCTTTGGGTGTGCCAAACATCACAACGTAACTGGGTGGCTATAAAGGTGCACTACGGGTATCTCCGAAAGTGTCTGTTGGGTTGGCACGAATGACTGGGATTTGTCACTCCGTGTAACGGAGAGATATCTCTGGGCCCACTCGGTAGGACATCATCATAATGTGCACAATGTGACCAAGGAGTTTATCACGGGATGATGTGTTACGGAACGAGTAAAGAGACTTGCTGGTAACGAGATTGAATAAGGTATCGGGATACCGACGATCGAATCTCGGGCAAGTATCGTACCGATAGACAAAGGGAATTGTATACGGGATTGATTGAATCCTTGACATCGTGGTTCATCCGATGAGATCATCGTGGAGCATGTGGGAACCAACATGGGTATCCAGATCCCGCTGTTGGTTATTGACCGAAGAGTTGTCTCGGCCATGTCTGCATGACTCCCGAGCCCGTAGGGTCTACACACTTAAGGTTCGATGACGCTAGGGTTATAGGGAATAGATGTATGTGGTTACCAAATGTTATTAGGAGTCCCGGATGAGATCCCGGACATCACGAGGAGTTCCGGAATGGTCCGGAGATAAAGATTTATATATGGGAAGTCATCATACGGTCACCAGAATAATTCAGGGGGTACCGGTATTGTACCGGGACCACCAAAGGGGTTTCGGGGGTCCACCAGGAGGGTCCACCTGCCCCGGAGGTCCCTATGGGCTGTGTGTGGAGAGGGACCAGCCCCTTAGTGGGCTGGGCGCCTCCCCCTAGGGCCCATGCGCCTAGGGTTTAAGGGGAACCCTAAAGGGGGGCGCCCCCTTGCCTTGGGGGCAAGGCAACACCCCTGGCCGCCGCCCCCTCCTCAGATTGGATCTGAGGGGGCCGGCCCCCCTCTCCCTTGCCCCTATATATATGTGGGGGTGGGAGGGCAGCTGCACCCAAGTTCTGGTGCAGCCCTCCCCCTCTCCCAAGTCCTCCTCTCCCGCGGTGCTTGGCGAAGCCCTGCAGGATTGCCATGCTCCTCCGTCACCACCACGCCGTCGTGCTGCTGCTGGATGGAGTCTTCCCCAACCTCACCTTCTCCCCTTGCTAGATCAAGGCGTGGGAGACGTCACCGGGCTGCGCGTGTGTTGAACACGGAGGCGCTGTTGTTCGGCGCTTAGATCGGAATCAACTGTGATCTTAATCTCTGCAAGTACGACTCCTTCATCCGCGTTCTTGCAACGCTTCCGCTTAGCGATCTACAAGGGTATGTAGATGCACTCTCCTTCCCCTCGTTGCTAGATTACTCCATAGATTGATCTTGGTGATGCGTAGAAAATTTTAAATTTCTGCTACGATCCCCAGCAGTGGCAGCAAGAGCTAGGTCTATGCGTAGTTTCTATGCACGAGTAGAACACAAGTTGTTGTAGGCGTTGATTTTGTCAATTTACTTGCCGTTACTAGTCTTATCTTGATTCGGCGGCATCGTGGGATGAACCGGCCCGGACCGGCCTTACACGTACGCTTACGTGAGACTGGTTCCACCGACTGACATGCACTAGTTGCATAAGGTGGCTAGCGGGTGTCTGTCTCTCCCACTTTAGTCGGATCGGATTCGATGAAAAGGGTCCTTATGAAGGGTAAATAGAAATTGGCATATCACGTTGTGGTTTTGGCGTAGGTAAGAAACGTTCTTGGTAGAAACCTATAGCAGCCACGTAAAAATTTGCAACAACAATTAGAGGACGTCTAACTTGTTGTTGCAGCATATGCCTTGTGATGTGATATGGCCAAAAGGATGTCATGAATGATATATGTGATGTATGAGATTGATCATGTTCTTGTAATAGGAATCACGACTTGCATGTTGATGAGTATGACAACCGGCAGCTTAAATAAGATGATCCCTCGTAATAATTTCCAGAAAGTGTTCCCCCTAACTGTGCGTCGTTGCGAAGGTTCGTTGTTTCGAAGCACCACGTGATGATCTGGTGTGATAGATTATAACGTTCGAATACAACGGGTGTAAGCCAGATTTACACACGCAATACACTTAGGTTAACTTGACGAGCCTAGCATGTACAGACATGGCCTCGGAACGCGGAAGACCGAAAGGTCGAGCATGAGTCGTATAGAATATATGATCAACATGAAGATGTTCACCGATGTTAACTAGTCCGTCTCACGTGATGATTGGACACGGCCTAATTGACTCGGATCATGTTACACTTAGATGACTAGAGGGATGTCTGTCTGAGTGGGAGTTCATTGAATAATTTGATTAGATGAACTTAATTATCATGAACATAGTCTAAATTATCTTTGCAAATATGTTGTAGATAAATAGCTCACGTTGTAGCTCCCTGTTTCAATACGTTCCTAGAGAAAGACCAAGTTGAAAGATATTGTAAGCAATGATGCGGACTGGGTCCGTAGTCCGAGGAGTGTCCTCACTGCTACACAGAAGGCTTATGTCTTTGATGCACCGCTCGATGTGCAAACCCCTACAACATCGTCTGTGGATGTTGTGAACACCTGACAGACACATCCTGATGACTACTTGATAGTTTAGTGCACCATACTTCACGGCTTAGAATCGGGATTCCAATGACGTTTTGAATGCCATAAGACATATGAGATATTCCAAGAGCTGAAATTGGGATTTCAGGCTCATGCCCGTATTGAGAGGTATGAGACCTCTGACAAGTTCTTTTGCCAACAAGATGGAGGAGAATAGCTCAGCTAGTGAGCATGTGCTCAGAATGTCTGGGTGCTACAATCACTTAAATCAAGTGGGAGTTAAACTTCCAGATAAGATAGTCATTGATATAGTTCTCTAGCCACTATCACTAAGCTACTAGATCTTCGTGGTGAACTATGACATGCAAGGGATGGAGTTGATCCCGGAGCTGTTCGCGGTGCTTAAGACCGCAAAAGGTAGAAATCAAGAAGGAGCATCAAGTGTTGATGGTTTAACAAGACCACTGGTTTCAAGAAGGGCAACGGCTAGAAGGGAAACTTCATGGATGGCAAACCAGTTGCCGCTCCAGTGAAGGAACCCAAGGTTGAACCCAAACCCGAGACTAAGTGCTTCTATTGTAAGGGTAACGGTCACTGGTAGCGGAATTACCCCAAATGCATGGTAGATAAGAAGGCTGGCAACTTCAACAAAGTATATACGTGTTATTAATGTGTACCTCACTAGTACTCCTGGTAGCACCTGGGTATTGGATACCGGTTCAGTTACTATTATTGGTGACTTGAAGCAAAAGCTACGGACTAAACGGAGACTAGCTAAGGGCGAGGTGACGATGTGTGTTGGAAGTGTTTCCAAAGTTGATGAGATCACCATCGCACACTCGATCTGCCCTCGGGATTAGTATTGAACCTAGATAAATGTTATCAGGTGTCTACGTTGAGCATGAATATGATTAGATCATGTTCATTGCAATATGGTTATTCATTTAAGTTAGAGAATAATGGTTATTCTGTTTACATGAATAATACCTTTCATGGTCATGCACCCTATGTGAATGGTTCATTGAATCTCGGTCGTGGTAATACGCATGTTCACGCCAAAAGATGTAGAGTTAATAATGATAGTACCACTTTCTTGTGGCACTGCCGCTTAGGTCATATTGGCGTAAGATGCATGAAGAAACTCCATGTCGATGGATGTTTGGAGTCACTTGATTTTGAATCGCTTGACACATGCGAGCCATGCCTCATGGGCAGGATGACTAAGACCCCGTTTTCAGGTACAATGAAACGGGCAAGTGACTTGTTGGAAATCATACATGCTGATGCATGTGATCCAATGAGAATTGAAGCGTGCGGTGGATATCGCTATTTTCTCATCTTCACTGACGATTTGAGTAGATATAGGTATATTTACTTAATGAAGCACAAGTCTGAAACGTTTGAAAAGTTCAAGCGATTTCAGAGTGAAGTTAAGAATCATCATAACAAGAAGATCATGTTCCTACGATCTGATCAAAGGGGATTTTCTGAGTTATGAGTTTGGCAATCAGTTAAGACATTGTGGAATTGTTTCATAGTTGAAGCCACCTGGAACACCACAGGGTAATGGTGCGTCCGGACGTCGTAATCGAACCTTATGAGATATGGTGCGATCTATGATGTCTCTTACCGATCTACCATTTTCATTTTGAGGATATGCGTTAGCGACAGCTGCATTAACTTTAGAAAGAACACCATCTAAGTCTGTTGAGACGACGTCGTATGAATATGGTTTGGCAAGAAACCAAAAATTGTCGTTTCTTAATGTTTGGGGCTGCGATGCTTAAGGCTTTAGCCGGAGAAGTTTGAACCCAAAAGCGGACAAACACATCTTTATAGGATACCCAAAGGTGACAGTTGGGTATACCTTCTATCTCAGATCCGAGGGCAAATTGTTTGTCACTAAGAACGGGTCCTTTCTCGAGAAGGAGTTTCTCTCGAAAGAATTGAGTGGGAGGAAGATAGAACTTGATGAGGTTGTCAAACCTTTACTTCAACCAGGGAGTGATGCAACATAGAAAGATGTTTTCTGTGGCGCCTACGTTTGTTGAATAGGAAGTTAATGATAGTGATCATGAGGCTTCAGATCAAGTTGCTATCGAACCTCATAGGTCGACAAGGATATGTACTACTCCTGAGTGGTACGGTAATCCTGTTTTAGATATCATGTTGTTGGACAACAATGAACCTACGAACTACGGAGAAGCGATGGTGGGCCCGTATTCCGACAAATGGTTAGAAGCCATGAAATCCGAGATAGGATCCATGTATCAGAACAAAGTATGGACTTTGGTGGACTTGCCCGATGATCGGCAAGCCATTGAGATAAATGGATCTTTAAGAAGAAGACGGATGTGGGCGGTAATGTTACCATCTATGAAACTCGACTTGTGAGAAAGAGTATTTTAACAAGTTCAAGGAGTTGACTATGATGAGAATTTCTCACCCGTAGCGATGCTTAAGTCCGTCGGAATCATGTTAGCATTAGCTGTATTTTTCGATTATGAAATCTGACAGATGGATGTCAAAAACAAGTTTTCTTACCAGTTTTCGTAAGAAAGAGTTGTATGTGATACAATCAAAGTTTTGTCGATCCTAAGGATGCTAAAAGGTATGCTGGCTCCAAATCCTTCTATGGACTAGAGCAAGCATCTTGGAGTCAGAATATATGATTTGATGGAGTGATCAAAGCTTTTAGGTTTATACAATGTTTGCTAGAAGCTTGTATTTACAAGAAAGTGAGTGGGAGCACTACAACATTTCTGATAAGTATATGTGGATGACATATTGTTGATCCGAAATAATGTAGAATTTCTGGAAAGCATAAATGGTTGATTGAAGAGTGTTTTTCAAAGGAAGACCTGGATAAAGCTGCTTACATATTGGGCATCAAGATCTATAGAGATAGATCAAAACGCCTGATGATACTTCCAAAGAACGCACACCTTGACATGTTTTTGAAGGAGTTCAAAATAGATCAGTCAAAGAAGGGGTTCTTACCTGAGTTGTAAGGTGTGAAGTTGAGTAAGACTCAGATTGACCACGGTAGAAGAAAGAGGAAGGACGAAGGTCGTCCCCTATGCTTTTGTCATAGGCTCTATACGGTATGCCATGCTGAGTACGGCACCAGATGTGTGCCTTGCCACATGTCTGGCAAGAGGGTACAAAGGAGATCTAGGAGTGGATCACCAGATAGCGGTCAAATTTATCCTTAGAGGAATAAGGAAACGTTTCTCGGTTATGGAGGTGATAAAGAGTTCGACGTAAAGAGTTACGTCGATGCAAGCTTGACACCTATCCAGATAGTTCTGAGTAGAGATACCGGATACGTATAATGGAGCAACAATTTGGAATAGCTCCAAGTGGAACATGGTAGCACCATCTACGATATGACATAAAGTTTTGCAAAATACATAGGGATCTGAATATTGCAGACCCGTTGACTACAACCTCTCTCACAAGCATAACATGATCAAACCCAGAACTCATGGAGTGTTAATCACATAGTGATGTGAACTAGATTATTGAGTCTAGTAAACTCTTTGAATGTTGGTCACATGGCGATGTGACCTGTGAGTGTTAATCACATGGCGATGTGAACTAGATTATCGACTCTAGTGCAAGTGGGAGACTGTTGGAAATATGCCCTAGAGGCAATAATAAATTAGTTATTATTATATTATATTTCATTGTTCAAGATAATCGTTTATTATCCATGCTAGAATTTTATTGATAGGAAACTCAGGTACATGTGTGGATACATAGACAACACCATGTCCCTAGTAAGCCTCTAGTTGACTAGCTCGTTGATCAATAGATGTTTACGGTTTCCTGACCATGGACATTGGATGTCGTTGATAACGGGATCACATCATTAGGAGAATGATGTGATGGACAAGACCCAATCCTAAGCCTAGCACAAGATCGTGTAGTTCGTATGCTAAAGCTTTTCTAATGTCAAGTATCATTTCCTTAGACCATGAGATTGTGCAACTCCTGGATACCGTAGGAGTGCTTTGGGTGTGCCAAACGTCACAACGTAACTGGGTGGCTATAAAGGTGCACTACGGGTATCTCCGAAAGTGTCTGTTGGGTTGGCACGAATCGAGACTGGGATTTGTCACTCCGTCTAATGGAGAGGTATCTCTGGGCCCACTCGGTAGGACATCATCATAATGTGCACAATGTGACCAAGGAGTTGATCACGGGATGATGTGTTACAGAACGAGTAAAGAGACTTGCCGGTAACGAGATTGAACAAGGTATCAAGATTGTTGGAAATATGCCCTAGAGGCAATAATAAAAGCATTATTATTATATTTCTTTGTTCGTGATAATTGTCTTTATTCATGCTATAATTGTGTTATCCAGAAATCGTAATACATGTGTGAATAACAGACACCAACATGTCCCTAGTAAGCCTCTAGTTGACTAGCTCGTTGATCAATAGATAGTCATGGTTTCCTGGCTATGGACATTAGATGTCATTGATAACGGGATCACATCATTAGGATAATGATGTGATGGACAAGACCCAATCCTAAACATAGCACAAGATCGTATAGTTCGTTTGCTAGAGTTTTTGCAATGTCAAAGTATCTCTTCCTTCGACCATGAGATCGTATAACTCCTGGATACCGTAGGAGTGCTTTGGGTGTATCAAACGTCACAACGTAACTGGGTGACTATAAAGGTGCACTACAGGTATCTCCGAAAGTATCTATTGTTTTATATGGATCGAGACTGGGATTTGTCACTCCGTATGACGGAGAGATATCACTGGGCCCACTCAAGTAATGCATCATCATAATGAGCTCAAAGTGACCAAGTGTTTGGTCACGGGATCATGCATTACGGTACGAGTAAAGTGACTTGCCGGTAACAAGATTGAACGAGGTATTGGGATACCGACGATCGAATCTCGGGCAAGTAACATATCGATTGACAAAGGGAATTGCATACGGGGTTGATTAAATCCTCGACATCGTGGTTCATCCGATGAGATCATCGTGGAGCATGTGGGAGCCAACATGGGTATCCAGATCCCGTTGTTGGTTATTGACCGGAGAACGATCTCGGTCATGTCTACATGTCTCCCGAACCCGTAGGGTCTACACACTTAAGGTTCAGTTACGCTAGGGTTGTAGGGATATGTATATGCAGTAACCCGAATGTTTTTCGGAGTCCCGGATGAGATCCCGGACGTCACGAGGAGTTCCGGAATGGTCCGGAGGTAAAGATTTATATATGGGAAGTCCTGTTTCGGGCATCGGGACAAGTTTCGGGGTTATCGGTATTGTACCGGGACCACCGGAGGGGTCTCGGGGGCCCACCGGGTGGGGCCACCCATCCCCGGGGGCCACATGGGCTGTAGGGGGTGCGCCTTGGCCTGCTTGGGCCAAGGGCACCAGCCCCACATAGGCCCATGCGCCTAGGGTTCAAGGGGGCAAGAGTCCTAGGAGGGTAAGGCACCTCCTAGGTGCCTTGGGGGGGAGGGAAACCCCCCTTGGCCGCCGCACCCCCTAGGAGATTGGATCTCCTAGGGCCGGCCACCCCCCCTTGGCACCCCTATATATAGTGGGGGAGAGGAGGGACTTCATACCTTGAGTGCTTGGCCTTTGGTTGCCTCCTTCTCCCTCCTCTACACCTCCTCCATCTCCTTATTGCTTAGCGAAGCTCTGCCGGAGTACTGCAGCTCCATCAACACCACGCCGTCGTGCTGCTGCTGGTGCCATCTCCCTCAACCTCTCCTCCCTCCCTTGCTGGATCAAGAAGGAGGAGACGTGGCTGTTCCGTACGTGTGTTGAACGCGGAGGTGCCGTCCGTTCGGTGCTAGGATCTCCGGTGATTCGAATCACGTCGTGTTCGACTACATCATCCCCGTTCTTTGAACGCTTCCGCTCGCGATCTACAAGGTACGTAGATGCATCCAATGACTCGTTGCTAGATGAACTCCTAGATGATCTTGGTGAAACGAGTAGGAAAATTTTTGTTTTCTGCAACGTTACCCAACAGTGGCATCATGAGCTAGGTCTATGCGTAGTTCTTCTTGCACGAGTAGAACACAATTGGTTGTGGGCGTAGATTTGTCAACTTTCTTGCCGCTACTAGTCTTATCTTGCTTCAGCGGTATTGTGGGATGAAGCGGCCCGGACCAACCTTACACGTACGCTTACGTGAGACCGGTTCCACCGACTAACATGCACAAGTTGCATAAGGTGGCTGGCGGGTGTCTGTCTCTTCTACTTTAGTTGAAGCGGATTCGATGAAAAGGGTCCTTATGAAGGGTAAATAGAAGTTGACAAATCACGTTGTGGTTTCACGTAGGTAAGAAAACGTTCTTGCTAGAACCCTACTTCAGCCACGTAAAACTTGCAAACAACAATTAGAGGACGTCTAACTTGTTTTTGCAGCAAGTGCTTTGTGATATGATATGGCCAAAGTTGTGATGAATGATGAATGATCTATATGTCATGTATGAGATGTTCATGCTATTGTAATAGGAATCACGACTTGCATGTCGATGAGTATGACAACCGGCAGGAGCCATAGGAGTTGTCTTTATTTTTTGTATGACCTGCGTGTCATTAAAGAACGCCATGTAAACTACTTTACTTTATTACTAAACGCGTTAGTCATAGAAGTAGAAGTAGTCGTTGGCGTGACAACTTCATGAAGACACGATGATGGAGATCATGATGATGGAGATCATGGTGTCGTGCCGGTGACAAAATGATCATGGAGCCCCAAAGATGAAGATCAAAGGAGCTATATGATATTGGCCATATCATGTCACTACTTTATATAATTGCATGCGATGTTTATTATGTTTTATGCATCTTGTTTACTTAGAACGACGGTAGTAAATAAGATGATCCCTTACAAAAATTTCAAGAAGTGTTCTCCCCTAACTGTGCACCGTTGCTACAGTTCGTCGTTTCGAAGCACCACGTGATGATCGGGTGTGATAGATTCTTACGTTCACATACAACGGGTGTAAGACAGTTTTACACAGCGAAAACACTTAGGGTTAACTTGACGAGCCTAGCATGTACAGACATGGCCTCGGAACACGGAGACCGAAAGGTCGAACACGAGTCGTATGGAAGATACGATCTACATGAGAATGTTCACCGACGATGACTAGTCCGTCTCACGTGATGATCGGACACGGCCTAGTCGACTCGGATCGTGTAACACTTAGATGACCAAAGGGATGTCAAATATGAGTGGGAGTTCATTATAATTTGATTAGATGAACTTAATTATCATGAACTTAGTCTAAATTTTTACAATATGTCTTGTAGATCAAATGGCCAACGTAGTCCTCAACTTCAACGCGTTCCTAGAGAAAACCAAGCTGAAAGACGATGGCAGCAACTATACGGACTGGGTCCGGAACCTGAGGATCATCCTCATAGCTGCCAAGAAAGATTATGTCCTACAAGCACCGCTAGGTGATGCACCTGTTCTCCCTGCGGAACAAGACGTTATGAACGCTTGGCAGGCACGTTCCGATGACTACTCCCTCGTTCAGTGCGGCATGCTTTACAGCCTAGAGCCGGGGCTCCAAAAGCGTTTTGAGAGACATGGAGCATATGAGATGTTCGAAGAGCTGAAAATGGTTTTCCAAGCTCATGCCCGGGTCGAGAGATATGAAGTCTCCGACAAATTCTTCAGCTGTAAGATGGAGGAAAACAGTTCTGTCAGTGAACACATACTCACTATGTCTGGGTTGCATAACCGCTTGACTCAGCTGGGAGTTAATCTCCCGGATGATGCGGTCATTGACAGAATCCTCCAGTCGCTTCCACCAAGCTACAAGAGCTTTGTGATGAACTTCAATATGCAGGGGATGGAAAAGACCATTCCTGAAGTATTTGCTATGCTGAAATCAGCAGAGGTAGAAGTCAGAAAGGAACATCAAGTGTTGATGATCAATAAAACCACTAAGTTCAAGAAGGGCAAGGGTAAAAAGAACTTCAAGAAGGACGGCAAGGTAGTTGCCGCGCCCAGCAAGCAAGCTGCCGGGAAGAAGCCAAAGAATGGACCCAAGCCCGAGACTGAGTGTTTTTATTGCAAGGAAAGTGGTCACTGGAAGCGGAACTGCCCCAAATACTTAGCGGACAAGAAGGCCGGCAAAACCAAAGGAGCTGCGGAATAAACGGAGACTGGCGAAGGACGAGGTGACGATGCGCGTCGGGAATGGTTCCAAGGTCGATGTGATCGCCGTCGGCACGCTACCTCTACATTTACCTACGGGATTAGTTTTGAACCTCAATAATTGTTATTTTGTGCCAAGTTTGAGCATGAACATTGTATCAGGATCTCGTTTAATTCGAGATGGCTACTCATTTAAATCCGAGAATAATGGTTGTTCTATTTATATGAGAGATATGTTTTATGGTCATGCTCCGATGGTGAATGGTTTATTTTTTATGAATCTCGAGCGTAATGCTACACATATTCATAGTGTAAGTACCAAAAGATGTAAGATTGATAGTGATAGTCCCACATACTTGTGGCACTGCCGCCTCGGTCACATAGGTGTCAAACGCATGAAGAAGCTCCATGCTGATGGACTTTTAGAGTCTCTTGATTACGAATCATTTGACACGTGCGAACCATGCCTCATGGGTAAAATGACCAAGACTCCATTCTCAGGAACAATGGAGAGAGCAACCAACTTATTGGAAATCATACATACTGATGTGTGCGGTCCAATGAGTGTTGAGGCTCGCGGTGGCTATCGTTATGTTCTCACCCTCACTGATGACTTGAGTAGATATGGGTATGTCTACTTAATGAAACACAAGTCTGAGACCTTTGAAAAGTTCAAGGAATTTCAGAGTGAAGTTGAGAATCAACGTGACAGGAAAATCAAGTTTCTACGATCAGATCGTGGAGGAGAATACTTGAGTCACGAGTTTGGTACACACTTAATAAAATGTGGAATAGTTTCACAACTCACGCCGCCTGGAACACCTCAGCGTAATGGTGTGTCCGAACGTCATAATCGCACTCTATTAGATATGGTGCGATCTATGATGTCTCTTGCCGATTTACCACTATCTTTTTGGGGCTATGCTTTAGAGACTGCCGCATTCACTTTAAATAGGGCCCCGTCGAAATCCGTTGAGACGACACCGTATGAATTATGGTTTGGGAAGAAACCTAAGCTGTCATTTCTAAAAGTTTGGGGATGCGATGCTTATGTCAGGAAACTTCAACCTGAAAAGCTCGAACCCAAATCGGAAAAATGCGTCTTCATAGGATACCCTAAAGAAACTGTTGGGTATATCTTCTACCTCAGATCCGAAGGCAAGATCTTTGTTGCCAAGAATGGGTCCTTTCTGGAGAAAGAGTTTCTCTCGAAAGAAGTAAGTGGGAGGAAAGTAGAGCTTGATGAAGTATTACCTCTTGAACCGGAAAATGGCGCAACTCAAGAAAATGTTCCTGAGGTGCCTGCACCGACTAGAGAGGAAGTTAATGATAATGATCAAGATACTTCTGATCAAGCTCCTACTGAAATTCGAAGGTCCACGAGGACACGTTCCGCACCAGAGTGGTACGGCAACCCTGTCTTGGAAATCATGTTGTTAGACAACGGTGAACCTTCGAACTATGAAGAAGCGATGGCGGGTCCGGATTCCGACAAATGGCTAGAAGCCATGAAATCCGACATAGGATCCATGTATGAAAACGAAGTATGGACTTTGACTGACTTGCCCGTAGAACGGCGAGCCATAGAAAATAAATGGATCTTTAAGAAGAAGACAGACACGGATGGTAATGTGACCATCTATAAAGCTCGGCTTGTCGCTAAGGGTTATCGACAAGTTCAAGGGGTTGACTACGATGAGACTTTCTCACCGGTAGCGAAGCTGAAGTCCGTCCGAATCATGTTAGCAATTGCCGCATTTTATGATTATGAAATTTGGCAAATGGACGTCAAAACGGCATTCCTTAATGGTTTCCTTAAGGAAGAATTGTATATGATGCAGCCGGAAGGTTTTGTCGATCCTAAAAATGCTGACAAGGTGTGCAAGCTCCAACGCTCGATTTATGGGCTGGTGCAAGCATCTCGGAGTTGGAACATTCGTTTTGATGAGATGATCAAAGCGTTTGGGTTTACACAGACTTATGGAGAAGCCTGTGTTTACAAGAAAGTGAGTGGGAGCTCTATAGCATTTCTCATACTATATGTAGATGACATACTTTTGATGGGAAATGATATAGAACTTTTGGACAGCATTAAGGCCTGCTTGAATAAGAGTTTTTCAATGAAGGACCTTGGAGAAGCTGCTTATATATTAGGCATCAAGATCTATAGGGATAGATCAAGACGCCTCATAGGTCTTTCACAAAGCACATATCTTGATAAGATTTTGAAGAAGTTCAAAATGGATCAGTCCAAGAAAGGGTTCTTGCCTGTTTTGCAAGGTGTGAAATTGAGCTCAGCTCAATGTCCGACCACGGCAGCAGAGATAGAAGAGATGAGTGTCATCCCCTATGCCTCAGCCATAGGTTCTATTATGTATGCCATGCTGTGTACTAGACCTGATGTAAACCTTGCCGTAAGTTTGGTAGGAAGGTACCAAAGTAATCCCGGCAAGGAACACTGGACAGCGGTCAAGAATATCCTGAAGTACCTGAAAAGGACTAAGGAAATGTTTCTCGTTTATGGAGGTGACGAAGAGCTCGTCGTAAAAGGTTACATCGACGCTAGCTTCGACACAGATCTGGATGACTCTAAGTCACAAACCGGATACGTGTATATTTTGAATGGTGGGGCAGTAAGCTGGTGCAGTTGCAAGCAGAGCGTCGTGGCGGGATCTACATGTGAAGCGGAGTACATGGCAGCCTCGGAGGCAGCACATGAAGCAATATGGGTGAAGGAGTTCATCACTGACCTAGGAGTCATACCCAATGCGTCGGGGCCGATCAAGCTCTTCTGTGACAACACTGGAGCTATTGCACTTGCCAAGGAGCCCAGGTTTCACAAGAAGACAAGGCACATCAAGCGTCGCTTCAACTCCATCCGTGAAAATGTTCAAGATGGAGACATAGAGATTTGTAAAGTACATACGGACCTGAATGTAGCAGATCCGTTGACTAAACCTCTCCCAAGAGCAAAACATGATCAACACCAGAATTCCATGGGTGTTCGATTCATCACAATGTAACTAGATTATTGACTCTAGTGCAAGTGGGAGACTGTTGGAAATATGCCCTAGAGGCAATAATAAAAGCATTATTATTATATTTCTTTGTTCATGATAATTGTCTTTATTCATGCTATAATTGTGTTATCCGGAAATCGTAATACATGTGTGAATAACAGACACCAACATGTCCCTAGTAAGCCTCTAGTTGACTAGCTCGTTGATCAATAGATAGTCATGGTTTCCTGGCTATGGACATTAGATGTCATTGATAACGGGATCACATCATTAGGATAATGATGTGATGGACAAGACCCAATCCTAAACGTAGCACAAGATCATATAGTTCGTTTGCTAGAGTTTTTGCAATGTCAAAGTATCTCTTCCTTCGACCATGAGATCGTATAACTCCTGGATACCGTAGGAGTGCTTTGGGTGTATCAAACGTCACAACGTAACTGGGTGACTATAAAGGTGCACTACAGGTATCTCCGAAAGTATCTATTGTTTTATATGGATCGAGACTGGGATTTGTCACTCCGTATGACGGAGAGATATCACTGGGCCCACTCAAGTAATGCATCATCATAATGAGCTCAAAGTGACCAAGTGTTTGGTCACGGGATCATGCATTACGGTACGAGTAAAGTGACTTGCCGGTAACAAGATTGAACGAGGTATTGGGATACCGACGATCGAATCTCGGGCAAGTAACATATCGATTGACAAAGGGAATTGCATACGGGGTTGATTAAATCCTCGACATCGTGGTTCATCCGATGAGATCATCGTGGAGCATGTGGGAGCCAACATGGGTATCCAGATCCCGCTGTTGGTTATTGACCGGAGAACGATCTCGGTCATGTCTACATGTCTCCCGAACCCGTAGGGTCTACACACTTAAGGTTCAGTTACGCTAGGGTTGTAGGGATATGTATATGCAGTAACCCGAATGTTGTTCGGAGTCCCGGATGAGATCCCGGACGTCACGAGGAGTTCCGGAATGGTCCGGAGGTAAAGATTTATATATGGGAAGTCCTGTTTCGGGCATCGGGACAAGTTTCGGGGTTATCGGTATTGTACCGGGACCACCGGAGGGGTCCCGGGGGCCCACCGGGTGGGGCCACCCATCCCCGGGGGCCACATGGGCTGTAGGGGGTGCGCCTTGGCCTGCTTGGGCCAAGGGCACCAGCCCCACATAGGCCCATGCGCCTAGGGTTCAAGGGGGCAAGAGTCCTAGGAGGGTAAGGCACCTCCTAGGTGCCTTGGGGGGAGGGAAACCCCCCTTGGCCGCCGCACCCCCTAGGAGATTGGATCTCCTAGGGCCGGCCACCCCCCCTTGGCACCCCTATATATAGTGGGGGAGAGGAGGGACTTCATACCTTGAGTGCTTGGCCTTTGGTTGCCTCCTTCTCCCTCCTCTACACCTCCTCCATCTCCTTATTGCTTAGCGAAGCTCTGCCGGAGTACTGCAGCTCCATCAACACCACGCCGTCGTGCTGCTGCTGGTGCCATCTCCCTCAACCTCTCCTCCCTCCCTTGCTGGATCAAGAAGGAGGAGACGTGGCTGTTCCGTACGTGTGTTGAACGCGGAGGTGCCGTCCGTTCGGTGCTAGGATCTCCGGTGATTCGAATCACGTCGTGTTCGACTACATCATCCCCGTTCTTTGAACGCTTCCGCTCGCGATCTACAAGGTACGTAGATGCATCCAATGACTCGTTGCTAGATGAACTCCTAGATGATCTTGGTGAAACGAGTAGGAAAATTTTTGTTTTCTGCAACGTTACCCAACAAAGATACCGACGATCGAATCTCGGGAAAGTATCGTACCGATAAACAAAGGGAATTGTATACGGGATTGATTGAATCCTTGACATCGTGGTTCATCCGATGAGATCGTCATGGAGCATGTGGGAACCAACATGGGTATCCAGATCCCGTTGTTGGTTATTGACCGGAGAGTTGTCTCGGCCATGTCTGCATGACTCCCGAGCCCGTAGGGTCTACACACTTAAGGTTCGATGACACTAGGGTTATAGGGAATAGATGTACGTGGTTACCAAATGTTATTCGGACTCCCGGATGAGATCCCGGATGTCATGAGGAGTTCCGTAATGGTCCGGAGGTAAAGATTTATATATGGGAAGTCATCATACGGTCACCGGAATAATTCGGGGGTTACCGGTATTGTACCGGGACCACCAAAGGGGTTCCGGGGGTCCACCGGGAGGGTCCACTTGCCCCGGAGGGCCCTATGGGCTGTGTGTGGAGAGGGACCAGCCCCTTAGTGGGCTGGGCGCCTCCCCCCCTAGGGCCCATGCGCCTAGGGTTAAGGGGAACCCTAAAGGGGGGCGCCCCCTTGCCTTGGGGGCAAGGCAAGCCCCCTGGCCGCCGCCCCCTCCTCAGATTGGATCTGAGGGGGCCGGCCCCCCTCTCCCTTGCCCCTATATATATGTGGGGGTGGGAGGGCAGCCGCACCCAAGTTCTGGCACAGCCCTCCCCCTCTCCCAAGTCCTCCTCTCCCGCGGTGCTTGGCGAAGCCCTGCAGGATTGCCACGCTCCTCCTTCATCACCATGCCGTCGTGCTGCTACTGGATGGAGTCTTCCCTAATCTCGCCTTCTTCCCTTGCTAGATCAAGGCGTGGGAGACGTCACCGGGCTGCACGTGTGTTGAATGCGGAGGCGCCGTTGTTCGGCGCTTAGATCGGAATCAACCGCGATCTGAATCGCTGCAAGTACGAATCCTTCATCCGCGTTCTTGCAACGCTTCTGCTTAGCGATCTACAAGGGTATGTAGATGCACTCTCCTTCCCGTCGTTGCTAGATTACTCCATAGATTGATCTTGGTGATGCGTAGAAAATTTTAAATTTCTGCTACGATCCCCAACACCTCTCTCTCTCTCTGAAGCGGCGGCAGAGGCGGACGAACGCATCCTCAGCAGCGGCGCAGAATCAGCTAATGGCACCTCTCTCTCTCTCTCTCTCCCTGAGCCTGCTCTTCTCAGTCCTATCATTAGAATGGTGCTTGGCGGTTGCCGGTTGAGGGAGCGCCTGTTGGGGAATGCAATAATTTCAAAAAAATTCCTACGCACACGCAAGATCCATCTAGGTGATGCATAGCAACGAGAGGGGAGCGTGTTGGCCACGTACCCTCGTAGACCAGAAGCGGAAGCATTATGACAACGTGGTTGGTGTAGTCGTACGTCTTCACGATCCGACCGATCCTAGTACCGAAAGTACGGCACCTCCGCGATCTGCACATGTTCAGCTCAGTAACGTCCCATGAACTCTAGATCCAGCTGAGTGTCGAGGGAGAGCTTCGTCAGGACGATGGCGTGATGATGGTGATGATAAAGTTACCGACGCAGGGCTTGGCCTAAGCACTACAACGATATGATCGAGGTGGAAATATATGGAGGGGCACCGCACACGGCTAAACAATCAACTTGTCTGTCTATGGGGTGCCCCCTCCCCCATATATAAAGGAGTGGAGGAGGGGCAGGGCCGGCCCTCTATGGCGCGCCCAAAGGGAGGAGTCCTACTCCCGATGGGAGTAGGATTCCCCCTTTCCCTTGTTGGAGTAGGAGAGAAGGAAGGGGAGAGAGGGAGAAGGAAAGGGGGGCCGGCCCCCCACCCCAATTCGGATTGGGCTTGGGGGCGCGCCCTCCACCTTTGCCGCCTCCTCCTCTCTCCCACTAAGGCCCATTAAGGCCCGTACACTCCCCGGGGGTTCCGGTAACCCCCGGTACTCCAGTAAATGCCCGAACTCACCCGAAACCATTCCGGTGTCCAAACATAGCCTTCTAATATATCGATATTTATGTCTCGACCATTTCGGGACTCCTCGTCGTGTCCGTGATCATATCCGGAACTTCGAACTACCTTCGGTACATCAAAACACATAAACTCGCAATACCAATCGTCACCGAACGTTAAGCGTGCGGACCATATGGGTTTGAGAACTATGTAGAAATGACCGAGACTCATCTCCGGTCAATAACCAATAGCGGAACCTGGATGCTCATATTGGTTCCTACATATTCTACGAAGATCTTTATCGGTCAAACCGCATAACAACATATGTTGTTCCCTTTGTCATCGGTATGTTACTTGCCCGAGATTCGATCGTCGGTATCTCAATACCTAGTTCAATCTCGTTACCGGCAAGTCTCTTTACTCGTTCCGTAATGCAACATCCCGTAACTAACTCATTAGTCACATTGCTTGCAGGGGCGGAGCCAGACTAGCCCTAGGCCCCGGGCCTGCTTCACAGCTACAGTAATCTACAGTACAAAACAGTGCAGAAAATGCTACACTGAACAAAAACTTTCTGTGCCACGACCCGGGCCCAGGCCCCCTCAGTCCTGGGGTGTAGCTCCGCCACTGATTGCTAAGGCTTATAGTGATGTGCATTACCGAGAGGGCCGAGAGATACCTCTCCGATACACGGAGTGACAAATCCTAATCTCGATTTATGCCAACTCAACAAACACCATCGAAGACACCTGTAGAGCATCTTTATAGTTACCCAGTTACGTTGTGACGTTTGATAGCACACTAAGTGTTCCTCCGGTATTCGGGAGTTGCATAATCTCATAGTCATACGAACAGGTATAAGTTATGGATAAAGCAATAGCAGTAAACTAAACGATCATCGTGCTAAGCTAACGGATGGGTCAAGTCAATCACATCATTCTTTAATGATATGATCCCGTTTATCAAATGACAACTCTTTGTCCATGGCTACGAAACTTAACCATCTTTGATTAACGAGCTAGTCAAGAAGAGGCCTACTAGTGACATTATGTTTGCCTATGTATTCACACATGTACTGAGTTTCCGGTTAATACAATTCTAGCATGAATAATAAACATTTATCATGATATAAGGAAATATAAATAACAACTTTATTATTGCCTTTAGGATATATTTCTTTCAGCACCCAGAACATGGTGAACTGCCGAAACATGTCGAACTCCAGTGCCACCCTACAGTCAACGTTGGCGCTGATCCACCCTTCAGGCATGCCCGCGTCAAGTGTGCCTCTTTCCTCATCCGTTCGATCTGTATATATGTCCGCCCCAGCCCCCGGCACTATCAAACTCACACACAACATCCTAGCATGTGGCTCCTCTTGTTGATGTTTTTTTCACGAACGATTTCATTCGTGGCCTTGTTGCTTGGAGCCACTGGCAGCAACCTCAATTGCCCAGCCAACGGGTCGACGCCCCATCCTCAAGTGTTAAAATTTAAACATAGACTAACAAAATGTCAATGCATGTCACAAAAAATTATGTTGTTGAATATTATTCCTTTGTTCCCAAATATAAGTCTGTTTAGAGATTCCAACAAGTGACTATACACAGAGCAAAATGAGTGAATCTATACTCTAAAATATGTCTATATATATTTGTATGTTGTAGTCCGTTTGAAATGTCTAAAAAGACTTATGTTTTAAAACAGAGGGAGTATGCTCAAATATGAATCCAACAATATAATTTTTTGTGACATGCATTAACATTTTATTAGTCAAATATATAATAAAAATTTGACATAAAATATAAAAGGTGCTAATAAATCAGGAGGAAGATAGCACTACTTGGCTCAGCTGCCTAACACATTTAATCTATCAGTACGTAAACCAAACGGTTATATTCATCTAGTACATACTCCCTCCGTTCCATAATATAAAATCCTTTCTTAAGGTAACATAGCTTGAAAAACGATCTTATATTATGAAACGATGGGAGTACTTTTTATCCACTTTGATCTCGAAGGATACTTTTGCAGAGATACAAGCTAGTTCTTCATTCTTATGCAGTGATGCCATCATGCAGAGATACTCCTGCGAATAATATTGGCACACACGTCCTAGCTAGGTGGCTACGTGACTAACAAGTAGGGGTGGCCAGTGGGCGGCGCTTTTGCATTGGAGTTTGGGTGAAAGGGCCGGAAAAGCTAGCAGCTCATCACAAACCATATCCCCGGAGTCACAGTGTCTGTGAGAGTTCCTAGCTAGCTAGTGCAACTGTTTAAGAGCAAAACTAGGAACTGCATGCATGCATGCACACTATTAGTTCGACCAGCAAAACTAGGAACTGCATGCATGCATGGAGTAGTAGTTATGTTACCATGATGTGTGGTTCTAGAAGAAGGCTGGCTTAAAGGAGGATGCTAAAAAGGTACGCATGTGGCTCTTTATCTAGATTATTATATTTCATCCCTTTTTCAGATGATATTCCACGAGTCTCCAGTGAGAGGGTGACGGGAGGTCTTCTCCAGTGTTCGATCGTAGGCTTGTAGCCACGAGTTTCTGGCCCAAACATACAGCTAGCTCGCTTTTCCTACGCTCGATCATCAGACACTTACACATGCATGATTACGTAACGTAGGTCTCTAACTGTACGCACGCCGGGAACATACATGCAACATGTGCACGGCTACACGCCGAATAGAGACTAATAGTAGTCAAGCAAGCATATGCATGCAACAAAAACCACATATCTCGATCTCCAGGGTGGTCAGTTTAGTTTAGTTCAGTTTTTTCCAAACCTAATTGGGCGGGCCAGATCGATAGTTGAATGCAACCAAAGCCTACCGCGCGACATTCTTGTCCTAAATCTTGTGGTGACCAAGGTACCACGTCCAAACTCACTGCTCACCTCCTGAGCTTGTGGCCAAGACGGAGTCAGGGAGTCTACCATAACAGCTGCTGCAGGTAGGTTGCTTCATGTTCAATCTGTCAGAGGTGGCCAGAAGTTCAAACTTTCTTTAGCTTGCTGTGACGTGTGAAATTAATAGGTCAATTTAAATATTTCGATTGCTACCTAGCTTAGCATATAGTAGTAACGTTTGACAGCGTCATTTCGGCTCAGAGGTACCCTGACCTGATGTGTTAGCCCATGCATAGGACTTGGAGGCCTAATGAAGGTATGGACATACCATTTCAGCCTTGTGTATCTATTCACTACTAGTAAATGGCACGTGCCATGCACGTGTAGATTTTATGATTATTGTGAAATGTTGTATGTTGGAATGTTGTAAATATTTTTCTAGGACAGTATAAACGCAAATACTCACATAGATGCGATAGTGAACGCACACATAGACACCCTGTGCTAAGTCTAGGACTTGAATCCGGTTGGTCTACCACAAGGAACTTGGAATAATATACTATGATGGAAGGATTGGTGGCAATCTAGAATATAATTCTATTGTCAATATTTGTTAATTTCATTTTTGAAACAAATTCCATACACTTGCCGTCTAATAGATTAGAATTTTACACATATAAATTGCTAGCAAAAACAAAGGAAAGTCCAGATCATAATATTTTAAAAATAAATTATAAAAGAAAGTAAAGTCTATATTTGTTATAACACATATTAGACTATTTACTTTACTTGCCGTTATCTAATTTGGTAAATTGTGCATTTGTCCTTACCGTGGCTGCATTGGTGCATCCATTCCCTCTCTCATCTTTACTCATGTACATTTCTATTCTCTTTCTACTACTAAAGTAGCTGTCTTACTGTAGGGCTGTAGAGCTCTGTAGGCTAATTGCTTGGACGATTCTAGTCTATACAACTGTAGGCTGCATGTAACTCATGTCACATGAGCATGCTAGAATTTTCTAGTCAGAGATAGAATCACCGCGTGTGGTCTTCACCAGCTGGCAGGGTAGTGATGCCCCCCACCGCGAATCCCAGCCCTATGGTTCGTCAGATTATAACTATCCAATGGTACATATTTGGCCATGTAGTCCTCCAGTTATAGCTATTGAATATGAGCCGTCCGATTACACAGATCCAATGGTCGGTATGACTCAATATTGATATACTATATAGGAGTATAGATATAGATAAAAATTCCACCCTCTCCGGTGTGCCCTAGGGATGCAGGCGGACAGTGTCCATGAGTCCGCTAACATCCACAAGATGAAAATTAAGCCTAGCACTATCATTAAAGTAACAAACTTTAGTGTATTTTCAGCCTCGCAGACTCATGAACGTCGTCCGCGTGCATCCCTAGTGTGCCCCCAGTTCTGTAGTTCACCCTTCTCCATCTCAATTGCACGCCTGCAAGTGTTGCCGAAAATGGCTCCATGCCCCGTTTTATAGATAAAGCCATCACCACGATACAAAGCCAACCAAGAACAAAAGTCCACAAACAAGAATTACAGAGGTACACAAGGGAGAAGAGGATAAGTTCAAGCTAGGGGCAACAGCACAACAAGTGTTGCCCGCAAGTGCTGATGTGTGCATTGCTTAAGTTGTTTGCCTACCGACTTTGCAAATGAACCTTTTCCAAATAATCAAGTAGTTTGAGCTTACTTGTTCTTGTAAAAAAAGTCACATATATTATATCAATATACAGGGATATGCTACTTTCAGGACAATAAAGTTGTTGATCAATTACAGATTTTTGTTGTTTTTTCCCAAAAAAAGTCATAAATTCGTGTAAAACCTTGATGGTTCCAAAAAAAATCATCACCATCAAAACCAAGCTCACCATGCCTGGTGTGTGATATTTTTATGACAAAATGAGGATTACCATCAAAGAGTAAAAACTATCAAAAGTTACCCCCGAGCGCTCCATAGCCCAATAAGCGAAATATGGCCAGCCCAAACCACTGATCTCCTTTTTTTTCCTATTTCATTTCTTCATAAAAACATTACAATCAATTCGCTCATGTAAAAATCATATATAATTCATATGGACTAGAAAAATATTGAAAATATATGGAAATATTCATACTATTTCCATCTGTATATTCGTGTTATTTTCATGCATGTTAATAGTAGGATTTAATATTTACTTAACAAATAAATATAATTTAAGATTTTAAGAATAATTCAAGTAAGCCAGGCATACATTTGATTTTTTTTTAAATGCATACAAGCTAAAAATGTAAAGAGTTAATTATATATGTGTTTTTTTGGTATTGAGGGGCCTTTTTGACATACATGTAGTTCAAATTTGAGTTATATCTAGTAAATAGCAAGAAACTCATTTTCTTCGCGATCATTTAAAACCTCAAAATAGTTATAAGCTCATCTCGTACCTAAATATTAGAAAATAGATAAAAGATTCTAATTTGTATGAACAATACAATGTTGTATTTTTGTGTATAAAAAACTAGAGCATTTTAGAATAATACATTGGAAAGTACTACACAATGTATGCTAACTTGGTATGTCAAACATATAAGCTACTCCCTCCGTTCCTAAATATAAGTCTTTCTTAAGATTCAGTGCGGACTACGTACGGATGTATACAGACATATTTTAGAGTGTGGATTCACTCATTTTGCTCCGTATGTAGTCTTTATTGGAATCTCTAAAAAGACTTATATTTAGGAACTGAGGAATTACTACAAACTGTTAAGTTATGAGAAGAGACATCAATGTATACTTGTCCATACTAATGTTGAGGGAAGTTCTAGTCTAAATTTTTGTGTGAAAATGACGAACACAATATGTCATGAAATACAAACTTGATACCTTGCCTTGAATGGTGTGATGTTTCCAAGGAGATGCATTTGATACATCTCAACCATATTTATAATTTCTGAAGTTCTTATGCCACTCTCTTATCAAATTATGCAAAGTTTTATATATTTTTGATTGACCTACTAATAAATTGACAGAAGGAGTAGATTTACATGTTTGATGTTTCCTGTTTGTGGATGATGAAACTTTCCGAACTCCAAAAATTGTGGGGAAATATCAATCATCATTATTTTTTTGGTTCACGAAGGAATGCAAAATGGCAGTCTGAGGGGAGCCAAAGGGCACCCATGTGCCATGTTGGCGTTCCTTGTCCTCAAACCATGCGAGGCTACGATTTTTTTCCCAGAAACTTCCTTCTGGCTCAAGTTTGCAAGTGAAGTTTAAGAATAACAAATTTTTCATATTTTTCCAAGTTGTGGGTCTCTAGATAATTTAAGAAGTTATTACAAAAATAAGATTACAACAGGTAGAAAAGGCTCTCCTGAAAGTTAGATCCAATCTAGGTGAGGCTCTCGCCTTCAAGACACCATGGCCACTGGAATAGTTTTGTCATGGAGGTTCTTTAACAATCACAATTGAATCAGCTATATTAACATTAAGCTAATGGTAAATTTTTCTAATTTACTTTTCCTCGGGTCACTCCTTCACTATAGAGGAGCAAACGAATGTCATAGGAGTAGATAGAGGCCAACGATGCAGAGGGCTTCTCACATTGTGGGGATTTTCTCTCATTGATATCATTTGATGACACCGACAAACAACACCTTCAGCTTGTCGAGGAATACTTTACTTAACCAACATGCATTATTGGGTATATAATATATTCAGTTGATTATTTAATAAATTAATAACTTGTGAGGGCATACAGACTTTATATATTAATTGCATGATTTAGAGTATATACTTTATTTTGATTGCAAGTTTGTTGCGCTCATTTACTAATATATAAATGAACTAGGTAGGAATAGAATCGTAAATAGAAAGAGTTTTGGGTGATGTTTATGTTTTCCATTCCCTTGATGATCTGATTTAGCATATATATTTCATTAGTTGCACAAATGATTGCATAATTTTAAAAAGTTTTTTCAATATCACATCTTGGACATTATAAAAGCACCAGGTCAAGAGATAACTTATGTGTTTGGTATAGTATCTGTACTATTAAAGGGGGATCTGCCGTCGTCGTGATGGTTCGACCACCCCCTCCCCCTCTGCGATCGCACTTCGTAAATCTGTACTATTAAAGAGGATCTGCCGTCATCGTGATGGTTCGACCACCCCCTCCCCCTGTGTGATCGCACTTCGTAAACGCCGGTACGATCCGAAAAACGCGGGCCTCTTGCGATCGCTACTTCCCCGTAGGAATAATCCATCGTACAAACCAGGGAAACAACTGCCCACTAACGCACGTCGTGCTCTCGGTCACCCCTCGCTCCTGTCTCTATCGCGTGAAAAGTCGCCGCCGCTCCGCCCACGAACCTACGCACCATCGCTCCCAATCCACGCATGGCTAACGACGAGGGCAGGTGGCGGATGCCGGGAACGATGAGGAGCTGGCGATGCCGGCACACTTCCGGTGCCCGATCTCGCTTGAGCTCATGAAGGACCCGGTCAAGGCACCTACGGGCATCAACAATGGCCGAGAGAGGTGGCTGGTGCGGGGGCGCGACACGTGCCCCATCACCGGCGGCCCCGTGTGGCTCGCCGACCTCGTCCCCAACAACGCCACGCGCCACATGATCCAGGACTGGTGCGTCGCCAACCGAGCCGAGCAGGTGCCCGTCGCCGAGGCCGACGCCGCCGAGGTGCTCGCCGCCTTCATGCGCGGGAACGCGGCGGCCTGCGGGCAGGGGGCCACCAGGGCCATTGGGAAGGAGAGCGACCACAACCGACGGTGCCTCGTGGCTGCCGGCGCCGCCCGCCAGCTCGCCTCGGCTTTCCAGAGCCTCACCGGAGAGCCCGTGGAGAGCACCAGCGCCGCAGCATTGAGCGCGCTGGGGACGATCTTGGCGGCCCTTACCATGTTCTTCCCGCTTGACGACGAGGCCCGGCGCTGCATTGCCTCCCAGGCGTCTCACAAGTCACAAGACCCTTGTCTCGGTGTTCTCGCACGGTGAGGTCGCCGCGCGGGCCAGCGCGCCGCCATTGTCCACCGCGAGCTTGCCTCATCCACCGACCGGCACGCCGTCAACGTGATCTCGAGGACGCCCGGCGTGTGCAGTGCGCTCGTCAGCCTCGTCAGGAACCCCGTGTCCCTGCAGGCCACCAAGGCCGCGCTCATCACGGCCTACTACCCCATCTCCAGCAGCGACCGCCTGCTTCGGCGACGTCGTTGTGGAGCTCGTCGTGGACACTAACAAGGGGACGAGCGAGAAGGCACTGGCCGTGCTCGATGGCGTCTTGTGCGCCGACACCAGCCTCAGGTCCGCGTGTGCGTACGCGCTGGTCATGCCGGTGCTGGTCAAGAAGATGTTCCGCGTGTCCGACATGGCCAAGGAGTTTGCCCGTCTCCGTGCTCTGGCACCTCTTTTGTGCCGCGGACACCGGCGCTGGCGCGCGCTGCTACGAGGCACTACGTGTGGGCTCCTACCGGAAGCTGCTCCAGGTGTGCTGAGGCGGCGTGACCGAGGATCGGGCCAGCGAGCTGCTCAATGGTTTCAGGGGCAGCGTAGAGTACATCGAGACGATGGACTTCAAGGGGCTCAAGAAGTCAAGAGGCCATTTTGATCGGTGTAGATGCTGAATCTTTAGCGTCTGCTTTCACCCTTGTTTAGATTGTTTTGGGAGCTAGACTAGATATCTGGATAAAACATACTCCAGAATGGCTAGATTTTTTTACACCATAATTGAATACTCGTATACAAAATGATCAACAAAAAAGAGAATTGAACTTTGTCTAATTGCTGTCATGTTTATCTTCACAATTTGAAAGTTATTTCATGTTATTTACGATTTTGAAGTGATCCTCACATTACAGAAAGCACTGGGAGAAAGAACTGATAGTTGGCGTTATATGGATGAATATCCATCATGTTTGACATACACTTTCAAATTAGAACAATAACGTGTCTATACATTTTTTTAAAGTTCCGTAGCAACGCACGGGCATTCGACTAGTATTTACTAATGTTGCAATTATAATTTATTTAAATTATAATTAAATTTCACAAGCACGACACTAACTATTGAATAACTATTTCCCCATTCTAGCATATAATACTTCAACACCCGCAAATTGTTCCACACATATTGAGTGTGTTGATCAAATCATTTCATGCCTTGACATAAATATTGGGATATGCACGACTGTGATGGTGTGACCCTAGTTTTATACGCTAGATATATGTCTTTGCAAATCATCAAATATATAAATTAAAATAAATATATTGACATATGTGGATAGTTAGAGTAATGGTTACATGTCACAACCAGGGTAGGTGTTATGTGAGTGTTGAGATTACATTTGTGTGCAATTTTCAGTTAAGGAATATGGTGTCATATGCAACTTATTTTAGTTTGTTGGATCTGCTTACTTAACTGATTATTGTGTGAAAACAGTGAAATAAGTATTACTTTATTTTAGTTGTTGTGAGGTGGTTGTACCATAGGATTAGATCCAGTGTTTGTCGACCATCTCGGTGCTATCTATCTCTTCAGTTCGGTGGTTAAGATCATAGACCATGTCGCTTGCTTAATTGGGCTGCCGACCATTCTCTGAAACCAATCTGCTGATAGTTGTTGATTGAGGTTAGGGGTTAGTGATTGATTATGCCTGATTAGCTATCCAATCTCTACCACTTCGCTGCTGGTCGCAATAAACCACAAACGGCCAGTCCCTGGTAGTAGCTCAATTTCTCATATAGGTTGGGCTGATTGGTGGGTAGGAGATTATATATTAGTACTAGTAATTAGCTCGAAAGTCTAAGGTAACGAAACTCGGGATATTTAGAGATATATATAGTACTACCTCCGTCCTGATTTATTGGTTTTTTTTTCAGTGTCAAATTTTGATCATAGATTTAACTAACAAAATGTCAATGCATGTTGTAAAAAAGTGTACAACTGAAAACTATATTCAAATACAAATTCGATGATATAATTCTTTGTGACATGCATTAATATTTTGTTAATCAAATCTATGATCAAAATTTAATATAAAATTCGAAAGGTATCAATAAATCAGGACGAAGGTAGTACAAGCACACGGCGATCGGTAGGCGGATCGATGAAGAGAGTGGGCAATGCACACATTATATTCCTGCTGCCTACATGCATTTCGTTGCGATGGAGCTATAGAGCGGGCACTGGCAGGACGAATGGGTGGCCACCGGTCCCGCGAACGCCAACTGACGACCAATCGACCGTCTGCCGTCCGGCCGGCCGATTGAACGCCGGCACGCGCGCACATGGAGGCACATGGAGAGACCGGTGCCTCCAGTCCATGGAAGAAGATATTTGCATGCAACCTGCACATCTCATTATTATACGACTCCGAATGCACGTGTCCATCATATGATGGACTGGCTACTTGATTTAAATTTAAAACGCTCAACCTTTTGGCGGCAGATCATGGAGGTGTCTAGTGGCCCAGAGCTACTACATCAGTCTGGTCCCTCCTCATATGTTCCTGTGTCTCTTGATACCTATGGCAAATTGGGCATCACACCGAAATCATCTCTTCCTCACATGGATTACCTGCCTCTGGGTCTGGTCCGTGGGTACCAGAAGAAACTACCAACTGCCATACAGAGTACCTAGCTACCGGACCGATCTCACCTGCAGCCCGCCTCTTCTTTAACTGCAGTATCATGCACTGACCGGTACCATCATTATGGAAACCGTTGTCTCTGATGTTTACATGTGAGACGGATTGAATCGATCATGAAGAGCGTGACAGAGGGCAAATTATCAGAGGGAGCGCCAGTAGTGTACTTCCTCCGTCCGAAAATACTTGTCCTAGAAATGAACAAAATTGATATATCTATAATCAAAATAAATCTAGATACAACCATTTCTAGAACAAGTATTTTTGGACGGAGAGTGTATTACTATGAAGCTAGAACCATGGGCTGATTCAACAAATACTATTTTCTATCACAATTAACAATTCACATACGTTGCTGCTGTCGTTTTCCAAATGCCTAGTACTCCGTAGGATATACTCCCTCCGTTCCGAATTACTTGTCATAGGTATGGATGTATCTAGATGTATTTTAGTTCTAGATACATCCATTTCTGCGACGAGTAATTTGGAACGGAGGGAGTACTAGATTGGAAGATAGTAGCATGCATGCACATGTGATGAGCGAGTACAATGACACAGGATAAAATCAAAGTTGACTGATCATCACCAACTGAAGAAAGAGAAGAAGAAAGGAGAAGGACAAGAACATGCACACATGCATACACTGGCATGTCAGTGATACATAAACAGTAGATAAACCACGCAACTTGCAAGAAATTAATGGAGTAACTAATATTGCAAGTTGCAATATTTTCTTTCTCTAATGCCCACAGGTCACATAGACATAAACTAAAAATGAGTCTACAAGTGGATATATACTGCAATTCTGCATACACCAACCCTCATGTAACGCCGAAACAACTTACCAGATCAAGCAAAACCGGCTAGAGTGAGAGGTGTGGGTCCAAGGCATCTGGTGATGCATGTTCCCCTAGATTTTTTTTCTTATGGTAATGAATGTAAGCACATTCTATGGTATCTCAGCCGCAGAAGAACTTTTTACTTGTCATATGCATGTGCGGACGGACAGATAGAGACACGCAATATCCCAAAATGTATCTCAACCTCACAATTCCACTTGCATGTCATAAATAATACAGTAACAATATGTCAATCTTTAATTGTAATTTCACTACCCGAGCTCTCACATGCACGTATTACTGATATAACATACTCCCTCCGTTCCACAATACATGCCTTCCATTTGTCAATATATGGATGTATCTAGACATGTTTTAATATATAGATACATCTATTTTTGGACAAATGGAAGTCAAGTATTTTGGAACGGAGGGAGTAGTATGTAGCTACAGAAGGACAAGATAGAGTCCCTGCAGTCAAAGTTGTGCCGGCCGGATGATTTTTTTT